>NW_004955501.1:3759739-4051389 GCF_000276665.1 Chinchilla lanigera
TGCCCTCCTCTTCCACAGGTCAGGATGTATACAAAGTAAGCACCCTGGCTTCCTGCTGAGTCACTTAGCCAAACCTCTAGACTCCCCAAGTTGACATAATATTTCAACCATAACAGAGCTATATCCCCAGCCCAGGGCTCCTGCTTTAAATGCACTTTATGTGATAGAATTCCATATCATCCAGTGAGATACACAAAAAGCCCAGCCTTCTTATTTTTTATAACCGTCTTTCTTGCCTAAAACAGTGTTGTCCACTAGAAATATGTCACTAAGTCATTTTAAATTTTTAGTCATTTCATTATTAAAAGTTAAATACGGTAAAGTTAATTTTAATGATTTATTTTACTTATTCCAATACATCCAAGGCCTCGAAACATGCAACCAATATAAAATTATTCACACATTTTATTCTGTGTTCACGGTAAGTCTTCAGCCAGGGTGCATTTCACATTTACAACACCTCTCAGCACTGGCCACATTTCAAGCACTTAGTAGCCATGTGTGCTAGTGGCTGTGGTACTGAACAAATCAGTCTAAAGTTGGATCTCTAGCTAACCAGCCTCTGGTTCTACTAACGACAGACAAAAATAACTAGAAAAGTTAAAGGAAATTTAATTTCTCCCAGTTCAGAGGAGTTTCTCTTCAGATGCACTCTAGTTCATTTGCTCTCATCCCCTCGGCGGACAGGAAGTACCACTGTCTGTTCCTAGTCCACTGGGCCCACAGGCTGTGGTAGACCTGTGGTCTGCACTGACACGCATGCTCTGGGGCAATGTACCCACTGTGGGCCTGGCCCCATCTGCTTGCACTCTCTATGCAACTGTACCTCCAAACCTGTCCTGTGAACCTCTACTCCGCCGCCACCCAAGTGGGGGCCGGGACACTGGCTCTCTGGCCCTCCTCCAGGAACCAGAAAGATGTCCTTCTTGGAATTCCTGTGTGTGTCCTGGAGCCCTGTGGGTTAAGGGTGAGCCTAGGCATGCCAGGTGACTTGGAATCCTGACTCCATCCATCAGTAACAACGTGACTGTAAATAACTTATTCAGCTCCCCTTTTTCCTCTGCTTTGCCATCTTGTAGGATTGCTTTGCGGATTCAGTGATGAGCACTCAAAAAACACTCAGGAGGGTGCCTGACACCAGGCCAGATTAGTAATGAATTATTCCTGCAAAGCAGAGACTTCTCTGGATTCTACCTTCCTGTTTTCTCTATGGAACACCCACTCCCCCATTCTCATTGTCCCTCTGGACTACAGGGAAAGAAGCCAGTCATGGACACAACAGCGGGGACCCCAGGGTATTTCTAAAATACCATTACAGTGAGTGCACTCACTGGGACTTTGGGCCTGTCACCAGGAGCCATCTGGCTGCGTTGAGGTGACCTCCAATACCTCTGCTCAGGTAACTGGTGAGTATTCAGAAGGTGCATATCTCTGCATCCCTATAACCTCATAGTTGCTCCAGTGTTCTGTCTACAGGCTCTTCTAGTCTGTGCTATCCAATAGGCATCTTGGAACTTTTTCCAGTGTGTCTGAAATCCCCGCAAAGACCTGAGGCAGCACATCAAGGCACCTTTCTACCATCTTAATCCAGCGCCTCAAACTCTAGGGAGCCCTGTAGCCTTTTCTCTGGATTTTGCTCTAGGCTTTGACGTGATCTGCATTTTAAAACCTTCCAGAAAATCTCTGTCTTAAATCTTACACTTTATTTTATTTATAACCCACTCCACTTTAGAAGATTTAAGGTGGCTTATGAGGATTATGTAAAATACTTTAAGATATATTAAGTAAACAAGTAAAAAAAATATATTTTAGGTTGCTAAATTTGAAAACAAAGTTACCAAACACTGTATTATGTGGTCAAATTTTTGTCAGACTATTGTGCACTTTGCACGTGAACACACATGTGCTGTGTACGAATGCATGTGTTGGAGAAGCAGGTAAGCTGAACGCAAAGTTGACAGATGGTCAAAGGAACAGGTGGGGGTTATAATTGACTTTGTTTTCTTCCTTACACTTTTCTATATTTTCTTAACTTTTTATAGTGACTCTATATTTGTTTTATAACAGGAAAAAGAATGATAAAATTCTCTTTAAAGAAAAATAGTCAAGGAAGAAACAGCCCAACCATGAGCAAAGACATAAATTGGAGCCCATGGTGAGGCTGAAACAACTCATTTTCTATGGCCAAGCCACATGTGTGGAGCTTGATTTTTTAGCAGTCAATGGGTGAGTAAAATCTGATCGGTTACACAGGTCACAGGGTCCACAGGACATAAACAGAATGACTGTTCAGAAAAGCCTGGCCGTTCCTGATATCAAAGCCCAAAGCAAATTCCTCCCATGGGTCCGCGGGGTGCGTAATGCAATGAACGGTGCCAACAACACCATCACAATTAACACCACTGAGAGTTTCTTGGGCCAGTTTCCTAACGTCCCTCAGTGCAGGAAGATGGCATGTCGCCCAAGTGTGGTACACTGAAAGAAATTCCTCAGGGAGTGGAATCCAAATGGAACCCAAGTGGCCAGACCCACAGTGGGTCTGACCCAATCCACAGAAAGAGCAGAGCATCAGGATGAGGACACAGTTCACCTTCCAGGTAGCCTTCTTCTCCTATTCTATCCTCCTAGGCTGAGCTGAGCTCAGCCAGTCCCCTAGGCCATCAGGCAAATCCCATGGCTGTAGCACTGACTCAGCCAGGTCTTGCCCATCCCCCACACGCTCAGGGACCCTACTACACCAGGCATTGTGCACATTTATCAACAGCCCCTGATTTGTCACACACCTAGCGCCCCAAGCCACCCCCACCCAACATCATCTCAGGGCTAGAAGCAAAGCCAATACCTTTCTTGTTGATGGCAGCCCCAGTTAATCTCCAGGATAAGACATATGCATTTCTCACACACAACAGGGCTCAGAGCTGGGAGGAGGCAAGTGGGTCAAAGGATTCTAAGGCTGACATGGACTCCTGGGAAGGACCTCAAAGGGGATGGGCTCTGTGCCCTGGAAGAGGAGACAGTGGTGCCAGAGATGCAATGTTGCTCCTATACAGAACCCGTGTCTTTGGTTTTCACACCTGTTTTACCTTTAGGTGGAGGGGAACAAGTCTTCTTTTCCTCCCAAAATGTTCCCTTTTATCTTCCCCTACGGGGTGGATTGAAGAACGCTGCCAGGCCACAGTGCCTCTGATGACAGGTACCTACGGCTGTCAATTTTCCATCCCAATTACACACATTCCCAGGCCCCAACCCCTATATCAAGTTTCCTTCTCAGCATTCACTTGGAGACCTCACAGGCATCTCAAAGTCAGTGTGATCATGTCTCAAATACGGTAAGCTAATCTGTCCCCATTTCAACAAGTAGCTCCATCCATCTCTCTTTCCCCGACTTCCCACAGCCAACCTATTACCAGGATGTTGATTTCAACACTAAAACATGTCTGCCATTTCTCTCCCCCTCCAGCTTCACAATGAGAGGCATCCCTCACTGCCCCACATGCACTGGGCAGTCATCAGGGCGCTGCCTCTGGCTTTCTCAGTGGCGAGCCAGGGACAGCTCAGCACCGCAGCTCACACGGGAGCACCAGTAGCCCACTTCCCAGAACCCACACGTGTTTTCCTCTGCATCCCATGACGCCACCACGCCACCCCCCACAAGTGGCTATGCCTTTCTCCTTCTCTCTTTCTTCATCTTTCTTCTCTCACTTCTCTTTCACCTTCTGTTCTGCTTTCTCTTCACTTCTCCTTGGCCTTATCTATTTCTTCTTTCTCGCTCTTCTCTCTGCCCCCATCACCCACACCCAGCTCCACTTTCTTTCTCTTTTTCAGATGTGACTGTCACAGAAATTGATTTTGCGGGAAAGGGCTGGAGGTTCAGAGTGCTGCATGACTCACCTGCATTCTTACAGCCGATGGCGGCTCGGTCAGTCCCTCTCCTCCTCTCACATTTAATTATTTCCCTGCCTTCCCTTGTCCCATTTCCTGTCCCATGACAATGGCTCTGTGTTAGCTCAAGACAGGGCTGGTCTCTCTTTGTGGCGTACCAGTCAAGGGTCAGGGTGGTTGGATGCCCATGTGCCTGTCTGACTCTTTC
The DNA here is from genome assembly GCF_000276665.1 of Chinchilla lanigera. Lineage (NCBI taxonomy): Eukaryota > Metazoa > Chordata > Mammalia > Rodentia > Chinchillidae > Chinchilla > Chinchilla lanigera. The sequence goes on from NW_004955501.1 coordinate 3,763,830, forward strand.
TCCCTGTCCCTATCTGTCTGTCTGTCTGTCTGCCTGTCTCTCTCTCTCTCTCTCTCTCTCTCTCTCTCACACACACACACACACACACACACACACACCACATTTACTACATACATACAAACACCTGTCCTCAGAGGCTCAGAAGAAACTGACTTTTCCCCCTGTGGCCTCTGGGATCTTCCATGCTCCTCCTCGTGAGGCCAAGGCAGGGTGTTACAGCTGGGAATACCTTCAAAAACCCTCTTCAAAATCTCATCCTTCACCACCAAGGATTTACTGAAATGCCATGGAGAAGGTGCCTGAGGAGATGGGGTGGGCAGGGGGAAGTGCCTGACCTTCAGCCCTTCTCTCTGGTAGACCCAGATGGTCTTGGCACAAGAAGGCTGCAGAAATCAAATAATACCTTCAGAACCCATCCAGATTTCACAGCTCCATCTGTGAAAAGGTGGCTCGCTGGGGTGGGAGTGGTGGGGGTGCACTATTGCTACAGACTGTGGGTCCAGGCAGCAAGCCAGCAGGTGGGGCAGGGATCATGGAGTCAGACAGTGGTGAGAGGCAGGGGCCAGCCATGGCACCAGCTGGTGATGTATCTGCCTGATGCCCACCTAAGTAAGCAGGAACTCGACCCTGAAGTGGATCACATGCACCGCCAACTGCCGGAAAGGAGGTGGGGCACAGAATCTGAACTTGGACAGCCTTAGGGTTCTACAGAAAATTCACCTTTGGGCAGAGCTTCAAGACAGACATGGAACAAAGGAGGATGCATTAAGATCCCAGGCTCATCTTAAAGTCTACAGAAGTGTACCGGGCCTCCAGGGCTTGGTTAAAAAAAAAGATAATACTGCAGATCCAAGCATGAATAGAGCTACACTAAGGTAAAGAGAGTACAATTTTTTCCAGACTGTCAAGATTTTACACTATCTCATGATTTCTAGCCAATATAATTCATTAAATGTGTAGCAAAGGGGGGTTGATATTTATGCCTTCTTTTATAAGACTTAACATGTGAACAAACCTCAGACCTAAAAAAATACAAAAAAAGCTCCTTTCTCAGGCAGTGAGAAGTGGCCACCGAGCACACGGAATGGGGCACCTGAGGGAAATGAGCTCTCTTCTGCCCCATGAGAAACTAACAGTAGCCAGGGATCAAGGCTGCAGAAGCCAGACAGCCTGTGTGCTGTGTGCCCCTCCAACACGTGCAAATGCAGAGCTCACAGTGTGCAAGGGCGACTAAGGAGGCAGTGGCACTGCAGCTGGAGAAGGCAGAGGCAGTGAGGGAGGATGCAAGACAGGAAAGGAAGGCCGCGGGGGGACAGGGCTCACAGGGCAAAGGGGCAGCTGGCAGAAGAAGCAGAGACGGAAAAGCAGAGGGCCGACAGGGACCGGAAGGAAAGGTACTGGGGACCTGGGAGGAAAGGCCTGGGAAGCTCTGACAGTGAAGGAGACCACAAAATGAGTGTCTCCGGAGACCTAACCACCTTTACACACCTGTCCCTGAGAAGCTGGTGTCACACGCAGGAGACAGGAGCGTCTTATTTTCCACGCCTCCCTACAGCCTGGACTTCCTACTCCAGACTAGGCCTGCAGGCCCTGGGAACCCAGCCCCCTTTCTCTCTTTGCCTATCCCAGTCAGACACTGCAGAGACCCACTCCTCCCAAACACACCCTTCAGCCCTGGAGGAAGCAGGGCAGTGATCTAACAGGGAAGCTGGGAAGGCTGCTGCTGATCCAGGCTGGTCGCCAAAGCCCGCCCTTCCATTGTGAGGCAGTTTCCCTTCCAGCTGCTGTGCAGTGCTCTCTCCCCACGGGGAAGTGGATAAACACCTTCCTGGCTCTTCACCAGCGACCTAGAGGGTCTGCTCCCCCGCTCCACACAGAGACAAGGAAGCTGTGGGCACTTCCCGCTGTCCTCTGAATAGCTGCCGCTGCCCCAGGGAATGGAAAGTGCAGTGGGTTATGACAGGGAGTCAAGAGTCACAGCCAGTGTGTAAAGATGAGGTGCTGTTGCCCCTCCTTGCTCAAGCACTTTTCCAAAACCCTCTGGGACTGGCCTGAATGCCCTACACCAGCATTGCCAAATCAGCCCCAGGCCACATAAGGTCCCTCTCACCACATGCCTGGGACACAGGGTTCTGCCTGCCTCAAACCTTACCCTGGAATTAGTCAGTGAGGGCAACCCCATCTCTCAAGGCTTCCCATCCTCACGTCTGTCCAGCTCCAGCAAATCTCCCCAAGACCCAAGGTGGAGGACACCCTTCCCTCTAAGAGAAGGTTTCAGCAGGGTCCGGCATGGAGCAGTACCCACAGCTGGCTCAGCCCCGGCTCAGGCAGGAGAGGTGCCTAGATAGATCCACAGCATCTCCCTCCCGGGAACTCCGGCTGCCTTGATGTGGAACGGAGATGACAATGGCAGTAACTGGTGGGGAAGGAGCTTTCACACTGATATGTTAAATGACAGCCATTGTTCCCTGACAATCTTATGATCAAAGAAAAGAAAGAGGCCTTTTAAGGAACCATGTAGCATATTTAAGAAGCCCCAGAGGACTGGGGAAGGGGCTCCAAAGAGGGGAAATGCAGAACGAAGAGTAAAGCAGCAGCTCAATGCTGGTGTGTCTGCATCCTATGCCCTCTTCAAAGCATGGTCCATCAAAAGCAGCTTCTCAACATAGCCAAGAGACTTCTCATGGTTGCACCCAAAGACCAAGCCGTCTGCTGCTGGGTGACACCCAAGGCTGGACCCAACAGCCCCAACAGGGAGTGGATGGTCCGCTTCCCCACAACAGCGGACTGTTCAGAGCAGACAGGAGGAGGCACATACTTCTCCCTCCCTTTCCCTCTCCTCTTCTTCCTCCCTCTCTCCCTACCCTTGCCCTCCCCAGCAAAAGCGGCAGTGCTGGCAAAAGCAATTAACCCCAAGAGTAAGGACGTGGTGAGGGACCTGGGCCAGAGGTAGTACCACGTGTTTCATGCTGGGGTGCATCTAGGAGGAAGCCACAGAGGCTCCACACTGGCTTGCTGGATGAAGAATTTATGATCCCTGAGCCCCTTGCTCTGCCCTTGAGCTCTTCCTACATTCTTGTGGTATTGGCCAAAGCCTTCCCCACACACTACCTCTCTCTAGAGGTGGAGAAAAAGATCCCCATCTCCAGCACCAGCCTCCATCTGCGGGGTCATCTCCACGTCACCTGGAACTACTCCTACGCCAACTCTTCACGGCTAGCTGCCCTCCCAGCTTTCCATTTCCTACTCTGGCCCCTCCACCTGCCAAGGCCCTCAAGCTGCTCTCCTGAGGGTTTCCTTCTCCTGGAAAAGCTGTCCTCTCTGAAGTCTTCCTGTCTTGTTCTTAAGTCTTTCTTCAGGCTAAACCAGTGATTTACAAAGCGTGCTCCCTGGTGCAGCAGCATTAGCTAGAATCATCTGGGAACTTGTGAGAAGTGCAATTCTTTTGGCTCTGGCCAAAAGCAGTTCAATCAGAAACTCCAGAGAGGGGAGCAAAGGTCTCGAGCCTTCCAGCCCTCCTGGTGATGCTCAGGCTAAAGCTGTGAGAATTGCTGGTTCTCTAAGGGGTGCTGATCCTGCATACTGAGGTACTAAATTGTCAAAACCACTGCTCCAAACATCTGGTATGCTTCTGTCCCCACTGCTCGCTGGAGACTCACACGCCTTCCCTGTATCTGTGATCTCCACAGAGCACAGCTGAATCCTGCCTCTATTGGCACGGACACAGCATCTTGCAGACAGTCAACATATATCGCTTGTATTGGGTCAAAAAATAAAAGTCCATGACGTCTGGGCACAGTTCCACTGTTAAAGAGGCAACACCAGTTACCAAAGGCCTTTTGCATTCTCAATGATGTTCACACACGATTGTGTGAACTGTGTGCCTCCCAGCCACTGATGTCTGCTTCTGAGAATCAGGCGCCCCTAGGTTGGGCTGGAGCGCAGGAGCCAGTCACTGGAGGGAACACGACGCCCTCACACTCTCTAGCACCATTACTGTACCAGCACCATCATGGTAAGAAAATGTTGTTTCTATTTTAAACTGTCAATATTAATCTAATGCTTGCAATGAATGGAGTGGTGATGATAAATGAGGCATTTAATAAAGATGAAGGCTCTGCAGCCTAAAGGAAAAAAAACTCTTTTGACTTAAAGTTACCGTCTTGATTAAAATTTCCATTTTATTATCCTAATCAGCAATCTTTGTTCAGTGTGCTGCAGTCTCTATTTTCTCTACTTAGATAGATAATTAACAACACTATAAACATATTAAAAGTAAAACGTTTATTAAAACTGTTCCCGTTCTCTACATTTCACTTATTTGCAGTGAGATTTCGCCAGGACACACCCATGGTTGGTAAAGACTTTCCAGAGTGAACCAACCTCTCTCTCCTAGGAGCCTCATAGTGATTCCAAGTCCCCCAGAGAACAGACAATCCCTCCATCCCAGGCACATCGTCCTTTGTCCGTCGGCCCTGCCAATATCATCCAGCTGCATTTCATTTCATTCAATCCAACATCTCTACTCAGAGCATGAACCTCACTGCTCCCCATTATGAGTGTGGTCGTGATGGACATGAGTCAGAGGTGGGAAACTGAGGCACAAAGGAATACAAAAATGTTCCCAAATAAGTCACAGTAGCATCTCTCTTGGATGTGAAAGATTTGCTTAATTAAAGGTACTTACTGAGTAAATAGTTATTAAGGGCACAGCATGTGGGAGGAAACCACAGCACCACAGAATCTGGGAGCCGACTCCAGGCAGGGGACATCACGTCTTGAGCCACACTGAGAAGATTAAGTCTAATTATTTCTGTACACAACATTAATCCTTATTCAGATGTGGAATCTGACTTCCTTGGGATGTCTGTCCCCTGAAACATGGAATACTGGAGCCGAATGGAAGCACCCCCTCCGCTCACCCCACCAAGGTCTTCCATCTCCACTCCTGTCTTCTCCTTGGCCTCCTCGCTGTGGGCAGGCCAGCACTGTCACCTTGCTCTGCCCTCTAAACAAAGCTACTGGCTACCACAAGTCATCCTTCTGACAGCCACCAAGAGTCCAGAGCACTTTGTGTGGCCACCACACCTGCAGAGGACTTTGGGTTAAAGCACTTTGGCCCATGGCCTTGTTTAGTCCTTCCCAAGATCTAGTGAATTAGGCAAAGTTTCCACATTGCACAGATGAGGAGACTGAGGCTCAGTAAGGCTAAGTACCTTGTGCCAATTCAACAGGTGACAAGCTACTGGCAGTCCTTGCCCCAGATGGCAAAGGAGGAGGGTGGTCTCTGCTCCAGAACATATCTTAAACCACAAGATGAGGGCCACATGTGAAGCAGGAGGTGCAACCATGCACCTTGTCTTGCTGCTTCTGGAAGTCCCACGGACAGCCTCTCTGGGGGGTGGGGATTCTTTCTGTGATGTGCTCTTTATCCTGGAGCACCTTCCGGTATCCTGGAGCCTTCTACAGGTGTCAAACTGCTTGTGTGCTGTGACCCCAAACCGCTCGTGCCCTGTGACACGTACTGGAGTTGACGACACAGGGAAATGGGGGAAACAGCAATGCACACAGGCCCAGGGGTAAGGGCTATTCATCTCCCGCCACCAAAGGAAATGAAATCATTATGTCTGCAGCTACAGAATCCAAAGGAACAAATTTCCTGCCAGGATAATAAATGGATTCTTTTGTTTTTGCCTTGACTCCCATCACATGACCCTCCCAGCTATTCCTCATCCAGGTGACTTTGTTGGGTAAATACCCCGAGGTTTCAATTTCAACCTTGAGAACGAATTGGGGGAAGGGGTTCTGGTCCCCCTGCCCTGCTCTGCCCTGCCCTTCTCTGCCCTGCCCTGCCCTGCCCCTTGTCTTTCCTTCCACAAATACTTCCTGCAAAAGCAAGCAGTACTCCCCTTCCTTCCCACCCTCTCTGCAAAGACTTTCATAAAGAGGGCCCCATTCCCTGCACTCAGCCAGGAGCGGTTTTTGAAGTAAGTCCATGGAGAAGTGAGAGGAAAACCATTTTACTACCAAACAGGCATCACACAAGATGTACTTTGGAAACAATAATGAATCGCAAATATGGGCTATAAAGCTCCCAGGGCTGGCAGAGGAGCACCAGGGCAATGGTCTGGTTGATGTGCGTGGAGGGACCCATGCAGGGGTTGGGAGGTATGGCGAGGACAGCATTATGGGCAACCTGGGTTCCACTGGGCTGCGCTAACATTCCCCCAAACGGGGCCTTGGAGCCCTGCCCTGGCAGATTGCAATGTGCAAGCAATGAACCACTTCCTAATGGGCTTCTGTTCGGCCACAGCACTGAGCACTCGACTTCTGAAATGGGTCTGTATTTGCAAAGAGAAATTGCTGTTGGCTTAACACACATCAGGAACTCTGGTTCTTGATGAACAGACCTGGGGAAAATCTGATGGCTGCCCTTGCTTGGTGTCCCCAGGCCTTTGAAAAGAGACAATACCCAAAGGATGCCACACCATCCTGATGGGAGAACAAAGCCAAGTCCCCAGCAGGACTCAGAGAGATGACTAAGGGATCTACTTTCTCTGACCCAGGCACAATCCTGCACATCTCGTGCACGTGCATGCGCGTGTGTGTATGTGTGTGTGTGTGTGTGTGTGTGTGTGTGTAAGTGAGGCACAGATAGAGCAGGTAGTTCCAGTTACCTAACAAAGGCCAGGGGCTTCTTCTGTGAATAGAATGAGTTTGCTACACACTCCCAGTAAAAAACTGACATGTGAGTGCTTTTAGGGAAAACAGTGAATAAAAAGTGATCAGAACCTTGGCAGGAGAAATGAAACTATGCCTCTTAAAGAGGCAGTGTGAGCACATACATGACTGCCATTGCCTGGGGTTTGCTGAGCTGTCTCCCCAGACAAGGATTCCTGTCTGGAAGAGGCAGAAAATGGCCCTGTGGGCTTCCTGTCTGTGACTCCTGGTCCCGACCAGACAGTCTTGAAACCACAGCAAGTGGTCATGGATGCCATCTCTCCACCTCAAATGTCACCCTTCTGGCCTCTGTACCTGCACTTTTTCACTCATGCCTGTTATAGCTCTTGCCCACAGCTTTGTAAATTACTGTTTATAGATCTGTTTTCACTAAAAGTGCTTCTCTTGGGCATACATCCTGTCTTATTTATCACTGCATCTGTAGCAAGATGGATGTGGGATGGATGGATGGATGGACGGACGGACAGATGGATGGATAAGTGGATGGATGGATAGATGAGTGGATGGCTAGGTGAATGAATGAGTAGGTGCTTGTGTGGATAGATGTGTCAGATTATACAAGACATATTATCTTCATCAACCCAATATCTAAGGGGAAAAAATGAGATCAACAGTAACTAAACATTATTCTGCACTGGATACTATTCTAGATGAACTCAGTATCTTATTGAACTCACACGATGAGTTTCATGTTTGACATTTTATGCATGGAAGTGAAGGATCAATAATGTAAACCACTGCACTTGGAACCCAAAGCCAATCTGGAACACTCCATATCCAGCGTTCAAGTGGATTACACTGTCTGTCATCCATCTTTCAGATAGTGAGTGCAGCAAACATTTGTTGGGCACCTGCTGGGCACCAGGCATGGTGCCACACATTGAAGACTCAAAGACAAATGTGAAGTGGATTTGGATAGAGTTCTTGGGTAATTAGAGAGAAACCCAAGGCCTCTAATGAAATGTACAGCCAGGAAAAAGCTGATCACATCAAAGCATAGACAACCTGGTGGAGATTCATGGCTACACAGGAGCAGGAGGTGAGCAAATCCTCTTTTTAAAGAGTTACAATAAAGATGGACACAGGTGACCAAAACAACCATCTCAGCACCCTGGAAACTGGCCCAAAACATTCATCAGTCTGGGAAGTGTGTATGTGTCAAAGACTGAACTCTGCACAAGAACCACGAGTATGATACCAGTCTTACCTGAGGCTGTACCCTCCTCCCCACCCACTCCCAAGCTCTGCCTACAGGAGGTTCTGCCTGGAAAGGAAACAACACAAAGACCACCAGAGCTATGGAGTCCTTCAAAGGTGCCTCATCGAGTTGGGATGACTGGGGTGCCCGTGTCCAGCTGCATTGTCAGTCAAAGTGACAAACTCAACAGAGGGAGGAGTTGTGTGGTCGGGACTAGTAGCGAGGCTGGGTGCATACGCAGTGAAGCCCAAGAAGGACCCAAATACCTACACAATTCTGGCTAGTCTTAAGGCTATGTTTGCTCAAAAAGTCCAAGTTCCCACTGGACAATCAAAGCCAAACCTTTGTGATGAAGATTTGAATGAGCTTACCACCTACACAGACTCACCAGTAGGAAATGGAAAGCTCAGAGGGATTTGAACTCAACCTCTTCCTCTATATTGGCTGACCTCTAACCTACACACAGAGAGAGGCTGCATCTAGGAAGCAAGATGGAATGTCCAAAGGCCCATGTGTCAGAACCCAGCTTGGAGCTACTAAGAAATAGCAGAAACATTATGAGGTGAGGCCTAGTGGAAGATCTTCCAGTGACCAAGGCTGCAACCTTGAAGGGCATAGCAGAATGCACTAACTTCCTTTCCTTTGCTCCCCACCCTTGAAGGGAGCAGTTTTGCTATTCCATGCACTCCAAGCATGATGTCCTGCCCTGGACACAGGCCTAAAGCCAAGGCAGGCAGCCAATCATGGACTGAAACCTGAAACTACCCATGCAAATAAGCCTTTTCTCTGTATAAGCTGATTTATAGGTATTTGTTACAGTGACAGGACTCTAGCACAAAGATTACAATATAAAAGCAACATCTAAAATTAGAAGAAAACTAAGCCAGTGCATCAATACCTGACACTACACACCAGACACATAGCACAGATTAGTCCAGACCAGTCATTAAACACACAAGACAGCAATGTGCAGAGTCTGGGAGAGGCTGGGGAGTGGAGAATTAAGGACTCAAAGCTGCTACAGTAGATTATCTAAAGCATCCCATTTTCAACAAAAAGTTATGATACATCTAAAGAAATAGGAAAATGTGCCCCTAACAGAAACAGCTAACAGAGACAGTCTCTGAATTTCCGGATGCTGGGTTCAGCGAAGACTTCAAAATAGCAACCCTAAATATGTTCAAAGTCTAAAATAAAATGTGGTTAAGTAATCAGGGGAAAACAACAACCACGAGCAGATAGATGACTTCTCAAAGGAGATAGAAATTATTTTTTTAATCTGAAACAGAGATTCTAAGGTGAAGAGTAAAAATAACCAAAATGAAGAACTCACTAGAGGAGCTCAACAGAAGATTCATGATAGAAAGATAAAACAATTAGTGAACTTGAAGAAAGATCAGTGGAAATTTTTATATCTGAAGACCAGAGACAAAGGATTAAAGTAAAATACAACAGAACCTTAGAAATCCATTCATTAACATCAAGCAGAAATATAAATGCAGCACAATTTACAGGAGAGGTGAAAGAAAAGGAACACAAAATAATTTTGAAAAATGGTTCAAAACTCTTCAAATTCTATGAAAAATATCAGTGTACACATGTCTAGGAAGCTTGATGAACCTTAGGAGTGAGCTAAATACAAAAGCCACCATAGATATATCATCTTCAAACTGTTAAAGAGACAATGAGAGCATTTTGAATGCAGCAAGAGAAGCATAATCATCACATACAAAGGACCATCAGGTAGCTAACACCTAACTCCTCTTCTGAAACAAGGGAGGCCTAAGCCAGCAGAAGAATGTTCAGAGTACTAAAAAAAAAAAAAAGAAAAAAAAAATCAACTGAGACTTCTATACCCAGCAAAAGTCTCCCACAAAAATGAAGATAAAATAAAGACACTCCCATATAAACTAACAGAGAGAATTTGTCACTAGCAAATTTGCCTGAAATACAAATAATAATACAGAATTCCATTCAGAATAGAAAGAAATGACACCAGAACCTAACTTGAAAACACAGGAAAACATGGAAAGCATGAGAAATGATAAATATTTAGGTTAACACAGAAGTCTCTATGTCTTCTCTTGACTTCATTAAAAGACATAGATTATATAAAATGACAATTATGACACCTTATTGCCAAGCTTATAGCATACACACAGAGGAGGGGTCAGGGCACATTTCCCAGGAGAAGAACTTCTTCAACCAGGCTGTATAAGATGTGTGTGGCATTACAATGGAAGACACCACACTGAGAGTATTGAATAGCTACAGGTATAGAGATGGAAAAGGTGTATTTTTTCTGAAATTGTGTGCCTCAAGGGCCTGGAGGATAAGGTTGGAAATGTCAGCTGTACGTGACAAGGAGGCCATGGGCAGCCATGCTAAGGACACAGCACCACGGGTTTGCCAAAAGTGAAGCTAGCAGGCTTTTTGGGTTTTGCTTTTTAATTAAAGGAATTAATTTTTCTAAGCATTGATGCAGGAAGGGACTCCTAGCTGAAGCACAGAATGGCACAGGCTTGAAGAAAGACAGGGCACCAGATAGATAGACAGGGCTCCCGAAGGTGGGGCCTAGAGGAGTGAGCGGCATGAGGAGGACCTCTTAGGAACCCCATCTTAGTTTGTTCAGGCTGGTAGAGCAAAATGCCATAGACTTAGAAGCTTCTAAACAAAATTTTTTGCTCACAGTTCTGGACGCTGAAAGTAGAAGATGAAGGTGAAGGTGCCAGCATATTTGGAGTCTGGTGAGCTACTTTCTAGTTCCCACATAGCACCTTCTCACTAATGTCCTCATTGGTGCAAGAGACAGAGGAGCTCTCTCGTTCATGAGGGCACTAGCTGCATTCACGAAGGTTCTGTCCTTACAACCTAATCGCCAAACAAAGGCCCCACCTCCTAATACCATCTTCCTTTCAGGTTATGATTTCAACATTTGAATATTAGAGGATGACGGTCAGACCCTAGCACCACAATAATGAGAGCTGGTGATGTCTATGAAGTCTGCTTGCTTTTATTCTCTCTCCAACTGTCTGAATCCTTGTAGGTGAACTCAGCCAGGTATACACACCAATAAGGACAACCCTATGTGGCAATCAAAAATTCTCATATATAAATAAAGCAATTAGAGAATTTAAGTCAACCCATACAATGACAGACACTCTACTAAGCATCTCAAATTCCCTGTTAAGCCTGAGAGGGAGGTCTTATTAAATCCATCTTACCAAGGAAGAAACTGAAGGTACTTTTGCGTAAGGCCACACAGAGAGTACACCAGAGCAGAATTCGAAAGTTTCTAGGTCTGATCCAACAGCCACGCTCTTCCACAATTCCAGTCAGTGGTTTCGGAGGCAGGACGCTCACTCTGGAGAGTTGGATTAACCCAACAAATCAGCAAAATAAGCAGAGGAGAACTTGTTGAGCTACAGTCACCCTTGCCTCCTTTCAGAAATCCCCATTCTTCTGTGCCATCCCTGGGAAGGTTCCCTAGAAAGCACAATACCTGGCCTCAGCATGGCTCAGCAAACTCAGCATTTATCATCTCCCTACTCCCAGAGCGCCACACCAGTGTGCCTCTAAGGGACAAACAGAAGAAAAGCAGCCGCAATAGCAGGTGAAATAACGCTTCTGCACAGAAAGCCCTGCTCTCTAAGGAAGGACAGGCACAGCATCTAATGGGGCTTCCAGATGTTCTGGCCACTGCCTGGCCCAGTGCTGATCCTACAAATTGTGAAAAGCCCCACAGAAGAGAGGGGTGGGATCCACCAGTCCGACAGCAGCACAGTTCCTGGCCTCTCCTGGCAGGGTGCAGGGAGATGCAGCTGGAGATGCAGACTCTGTGTGCATGGGAGACCTGAGAAGGGGTCCATGCCTAGGAAGGAGCCCCAAGATGGGGCAGGACATCCCAATATAATAGCCACACTTCTTAATAACATCTGCACCCAGATGCTGGTGATTCTCACCACAGTACTAAGCCTATGCAGAGGTCAGCAAGAGGGTGATTCTAAATCTCGCTGGGCTTCTAAATCTCACTCTGTGCTGCAAGCTTCACAGAGGACTCTTAAAAGGAAGAATCATCACATCTGTCACCAGAGGAGAAGCCTAGGAGCAGTTAGGGACCTCTCATTTATGATGTATACATTTCTGCGCACCGTGAAACAGCACCTAGATTGCAACGTCTTCACCATCTTCATAAAATACATTTTATTGGTATTGTTATAGTTCTGACTCAAACAACTTCATAAAATTTCTCTTCTTATGAAGTAGATGCTCTTGTACCTTCGAAAAGACTCCTTAGAAAGACAGAAACTTAATTACCAAGGCCTATTTAATTAGGGATGGACACGGAGAAAGTATTCATAAAGATTAAGGTGTGCATAAGCTAGCTGCGGTACTTCAGTTTTGACTTTCTAATGTATCTAAGAGGCAGCTTGATTTTAAATGGTCAGTGCAGAGATGTAAAAGGAAAATTAATTGTATATTTGTCAACATTTTAAAATTAAGGAGTTTCACCCAGTGAAAATCTCAAGATGAAGCAGTGCCTACGTAACTAAGATGAGTTGGTGGGCCTGCTTCAGATCAAACATTAACACTGACATCATCCACTACAGGCAAAGCCCTGCATCGGGCACCATGGGGAAACCAGTAGGTCAGGCCTGGCCCCTGTGCCTCATTGGCTATGTTGCCTGGGGAGCCAGACACACAGAACAAGCAATTCAAAGAAGAATTTGATTGGCACTAAAGGAGGTGCCAAGTAGAGGGGAGTGTGGGAGAAAGATTTCTTACTGAGAAGCAGAGGAAAGATGCGGTCCCATGACATAATGCCAGTTCCCTGCTATTGCTTCAGGACCTAAGGGTGGAATGCACCAGGGTCCCTAAGATGATTTCAGACCTAACTCATCCTAAGCTCATCCTCAGCAAGGTATATCCAGCCTTTCATTTGCTTTTATTAAACAAAAGATATCCCTGAGGCATGAAGTAGAATCACCTAGAAGAGGTTTCCACACCCTCTGCAAATAGGTTCTATCACCTGTGGAGCTGGGCTCCCTCTCTGGGGAGTGCCTGGTCATGCACATGGGAAATACGCCCCTGGTAGCTCTGAGGTCCTTTCCGCATTTCCCATGAACACTACCCTGTACCAGATTCTGTCCCATGCCAATGCTTTGTTCTCATCCTATTCAGGGAGAGCCCGGCAGCACATCAAGCCCCAGTCTGAGGCCCTGGGCTGCATGGCTCTGGTCTGTGGCCAGGTCATGGCATAGCAGGGGCTCCTGGGTACCCAAGAGCAGAGGTGATCTCCAGAGATATGGCTGGTCTTTGCCTTCTAACCTAAGACTGCTTAGCTCCTGATGGTGGCCTTCCCCAAACCCACTCCCCATACCACTCATGGCAGAGGCTGAACCCCCAACACAGTCAGAATCACCAATGCCAAAAGAACAGTCTAGAAGACAAGGTGATGCACAGATTAATAATTCTCTTGGCTCATCATTCTCTTAGTTCATTATGGGAACAGGCACCAGCCAATGAAAAGCATGGTAAGGCCAAGGATGTGTCTACCAACCACTGATAGTATGAACAGAACCAGGAGGCAGAGACCCAAGAAAGAGACAAGTACAGTCTTTGACCTAAGCAATCATTTGCACATCCAGACCATGTGGATTTGCCTGTTAACCTCTCTGTATCGGTAAACAAGGAATGTATATTGAGAATCAAACAAGATAACATAGTCAAAACACTTAATACGTTGCCTGGCACGTAGCAAGCACTCCACATATTAGTTTTCTTCCACCCAAATATTAGTTGATGAATTTTGAATGAATTAATGTATAGTAGAAAATATGTACTAATTAATATATAATATAGTACTGTTTTTATTAGAATCTTCCCAGGAGCAGAATGAACATCTACTTTTATTTTCTAGCTTCAAGGTTGAATTCAGGAAAGTTGTCAGCTTTCTGAGTATCTCTCCTGTAATTAGGGTACCAGTTGTCTGAGGGGCTGTATCCTGCCCCCCTGGAGAGCTATGTGTTCAATGTTCCAACAGATTTTCACCCTGAGCTACTTCCTCAGGTCTGTGCTAAATTGACGCAAGTTCTGAGGCCATAAGACAATCTTTTTTTTTGCCTTTTTTTCCAGTACCGGGAATCTAACTCATGACCTTGCGCTTGCCAGGCAGGGGCTGTGCCACTGAGCTAAATCCCCAGCCCCCAAAAGACCATCTTTTAGGGTCCAGATCTGTACCCACTGCTGTAATTTGTGCCCAGTACTCGAATTCTATAGCCTGCATCCCAGTGAGAACTGGGAAGTGACAGAGGAGTATCATTATTTAAGTGACAATAAATGCAACAGTTGTGTGTGTCCTCAACTCAGATATTGTATTTTCTCAATCTAGATGACCCCACAAAGTGTCAGGTTCTGGAGGCAGTGCGTTGGGCTCAACATCAAACTGGAAGACATGATTTGTCTTTGATGCAGTCACAACCATAAATTTTCCAAATATTAGTTTTCAAAGAGTAAGAAAGACTACTTGTGATTGATTGTAGGATTTTATTATGTGAAGGATTTTTTAGAGGAGCATGCTAAGCAATCACTCTCTACAACTTTTGAACATTCCATGAGGGGATGTGGTTTTAAATTTGTGCATACTATATGACAGATACTAGAAAGAACTGACTGACCACAAAGATGGTAAGATTTTCATATAAACTGCCAGGAGAATCTGTGGAGAAAATATAGGATGGTGTCCTCAAGAGCCCAAATAAGCCCAGGAAACCATTCAGGGATAGGAAGCTAGGACAGGCAATTAGGATGCCAGGATCCCTCTTGGCTCTGCTTCTGATTCACCATGAGACTCCAGACAGATAAGCAGGTTTTCCATGGCCCGTCTATAAGAGGAGAAGGGATTAAGTATCTCTTACAGCATCTGTTACTTGGCCAACATGAGTCTACCGCCCTTTTCTGGTACTAGTTTTAATCTTCTTCCTTGACAACTCTTCCTCCTGAAGGCAGTGTCCAGGCCAGCATGTCTGGAGGCCTGTGGCATCTGTGCTATGAGAAACCTGACCAAGTGGCATGGGGGTGTGGGGGGCGAGAGTGGCATGG
This sequence comes from Chinchilla lanigera, assembly GCF_000276665.1. Classification (NCBI taxonomy): domain Eukaryota; kingdom Metazoa; phylum Chordata; class Mammalia; order Rodentia; family Chinchillidae; genus Chinchilla; species Chinchilla lanigera. The sequence goes on from NW_004955501.1 coordinate 3,778,870, forward strand.
AAGCATGGTCCCAAATAATGGTTCTCCAAAGTCTCCCTGCAATCCTGATGCTAAATCCACTCAGGAGCAGCCCTGTTTGGCAATCCCTGTACTTCTGCCCTCACTCTTTCTTGTCCTTAGGGTCCATCGTGGCACCATTTCTGTCTTTTTTTTTTTTCTTTAAAAATCTTCTTGTGTAATGGCCAGTACTTGTTTGGGAATCAAGACTAGAGACATGACTGCTTGTCTTGTCTAGAGTACATCTTCAGGAAAGAAAGCGTATGAGTAAGACTAGTCACATTCCTGGCCTTATTTTTAAAATTTCCTCCCATGAAAACCAATACAATTTCCACCAAACAGCCCCAATCACCTAGGTCATACTGGCTTATTCTCAGTCTTTTGGGGGCCAGAGTAGAATTTTCTTTGGGACTCTGTTCCTTTGCAAACTGTGCTTTTACCAACATGAATAAGCCAGTGAAGCCTAAGGAAGCCCAAGCCAAGAACGCTTCTCACCTCCTCACTAGGGTTCCTCCCTCCAGGCATCCTGTCTCACCAACCCCACCTTTCCCTGCTCTCAGGTGGGGTTGCCCCTCCTCTCCACCTCCTGGGACACAAAGAGCAACAAATCATCCTGCACCCTATGGGAACACCTGATGGTTATCCTGGAGTTTGTGTGAACAGCACCAGCACTCATGTGAATCCAAGGGGCTGACAACCGGGGATTCTCTGGAAGTAAATCAGATCCTAAAGCATCTTTTTGTAAAAAGTTAACCTCATTTTTAAAATATCAATTTGATTTTTGTAACCAAAAATATATGCTAACTTTCAAAGATAAAATCAGAGAATAAAAAGTATACCTTTAATTAAGTGGTATCTGAGAAAATGAATTATTTTAATCTATTATAGAAAAGTTTTCCAAATCAATACCCATATGCTCTTGACACAATAGTTGCTCCTATTCCACAGCTGGTCCACAGTCAGCCTTTAACTGCAGGGGACATCTTGGTAACCTTGTGAACAATCCACTACCATCCTTTCCCCACATGAATTCTACATGTCAAAGCTAACAGTAGACATAGTAGAGATGGATATTTGCTGATGCATAACTGTAAAATATCATCCAAGTCAATTAAAGTCACTTTTCCAAACTTATCAGAATGGTAAAATGATAAATCAAGCTCTTAATAACAGCAGCCTTTTCTATAGATGAAGAAACAATGTCTTCTTTCTACACCCAAATTTATTCCAGATTAATTACCCCGGATTGGAAAAGCAAGAGAGCTCTAATTTCTTTTCCGGTCAATGAATCAACAGGGCAGAAAAAGTAAATGTCAATGTAGTTGCATAATGAAAGACCTTATGTTTCTTATCTTGATTAAAGTTAAGCTGATTTATATTTGCTGTTATTCTTTAGCACCCATATTTCATATTTATAACTAAAATATTAATAGTGCCATATATAGATTTTTGTTAAAATGTGCTTGTGCTTATTGTAAATATTCATAATACATAAATATATAGTTAAACTAAACAAAACAGGTGAATGTCTTATTTCTGTTGTACTTTACCTAATAAAATATAGTTTTTAAAACTTCACCACACTACATAGCATGTATCTGTTAGACTGGTTTGCCTCTTAATTACAAATATTTGAATCAATTAGCACTAATAAATGAAATTCCTAAAAGACAGTCATATTTTAGATATGAAAGTTTAGATAAATATATCTAGATATAAAATTGAAACTAAACAAATGAAGTAGTTCCTTAAATACACCTTTTGAGACAAAAACTGCATCTGACTTATGAAAACCAAGGTGATTAAATGCATTATTAAGATTTACTTTTTACTTGAGAAAGCTGCATATAAGAAGTGTCTAAATCATGTCTTGCATTGACTGTTGCTGTCAACTCAACCTGAGAGTAAATGGAGTCCAATTATACCACAGAAGGACGCCCAGGGTTTCCGATGGCCACAGAGGACTGGATGGCTGTGCACAGCTGGCACCCAATGGACAGCTTTTGATGAGTGGGGCCCTGTCCCTCCCTGCACCCAGACACTGTTTGCATTACCTTCTTCCTTTAAGTGAAAGGCCCATAAAGATGCAAACTCCTGACAGTGGCGGAGCCCTTCACGGAACCCTCATTGTGAAGAAGCTTGCTGACTCTTCGCAGAGCACAAGTCATCTCTGTATTTGAACCAGTAACTCTCATGCCTGTAGCTTCCAATTTGTGACCCAGAGAGCTCACAGGGCAGAGAGGCAGTGCCTTGGGGTTCTGATGAAGGTCGTGATGGCATGGGGCCAAGAATGAATGGATCTCTGGGGAACCTAGGAAACCTGGACATCCCTTTCCTCCTCCCCTGCCCAGTCCTCCTCATTTCTCATTTCCCCCTTCACAGAACCACCTTCAAGGCTCAGAGTTCCATCCTCTCGCCTCCAATGCAAGAGTGCATTCCACCTGGCTTGATGCATCAGAGCTGGAATGAGAAGAGAGCACAGGTTTTGGTGCCAGATGGTCTGGGTCCTTTAGAAGTCACATGTCCTCCTGGGCCTCTAAGCCCTTATTTGTAAACAGAGGAGCAAGCATGGTTGTGGTCAAGATTCAAGTCAGTATAAGTAGAAGCACTAGGACAGTGCCTGGCCACCCCATTAGCATCAATAAATGTCATGTTCACATACGTGCACTCTTTATTATCAACCCTGCTGCAGGGTTGAGAGTAGCAACCAAAGTCTCCCACCATCAAATCTGTCCAGCTGTAAGAAGAGAAGATATTTCTCATGTTCTAACCCCAATCCCACTAAGATGGACTTCGTTTCTCTAATGTTACCACTACTTCCACCTCCACCACCAATGTTCATCTCCAGCAACAGCTCAGTTAAGGTACTTCCACACACCTGCTGAGATGTTAACACAGCTTCTCCCCAGGTCACCTGGCCTCTGACAGAATTGGAAACCAGAATCCCAGGCACTCTGCGGAGGCCAAGAAAGCAAGGCTGCCAATACATTATGCCACGGGTCCAGTCAACCGTGAGAGCATGCCTCTAAATTACCCCCTGTTCACTTCACTGGGGAAGTAGCATTTGTTTTTATTTTCCAGATCAGACAGTCAATCACATGTATGTGACAGAAATAAAGATAAATACCACCCGTTGAACTTTAAATCAAAATGCTAATCCCAGGCTGACTTCTCTGTCAAGGTCTGACACTGAAATAATTCAGCAAGCTTGATTATGCCCGAAATTAATGCTCTAGTGGAGATTATGTCTATTAATCACAGATTTTGATAGGATCGTTTCTCATGCTCCTCCACTGAATAACATCTAACACTCTTCTGATGGCTAGAAGACCTTTGCCTAGATGTCCTCAACTCACAGATTAAAAGCCAGTCTCCAACTAGGAGTATCTCAAATACCCACCTGATGCTTCTACAGCAAAACATTCGCAGAATCATCCCTATGAAGCAGCTAGAAGATTATATGTTCTGAACACAAACAGAGGGCACAGTACCATTCTGTCTTTACTAAGGACCAAGCAAGAGTAACTTGGGCTTGCAAACATAAGGCCAGCAGAAAAGACCTGGGATTGGACCCCAGAGATGACATTCCAACTGCAGTGTGACAAGCACAGGTCATGCTCCAAAAGCCCACCCAAGAGTCAGGGGTTTATTTTGTGTGTGGGAGAGAGAGAGGGAGAAGGAGATGGAGAAGAAGAGGGAGAGAGAACGAGGAAGGAAAGGAAGATAGGAAGAGAAAGTAAGTTTATTCGTAGCTCTGGAGAGCTACTAAAGGGGTCAATCAGAAACTCAGTTTGGAAAATCATATATGTATTTCACCTTCACAGGGTCTCCTAATTCTCTCCCTAGTCTGCCCTTTTATGCAACAAAAGATTTATCTGTCACTATTTATCAGGCTTTTTTCTATTGAGATATTTTGGGAGGAAAAAGAAAAAAGATCAAGATCCCCATTGGGATGGGATTTGCATTATAAGGAGGTCAGCAATCCCTCAGATCCAGGCCTTTTCATTCTGACCCTGGAATGACTCCATAGTCCTCTACCAGGTCTTCTTCCTCACCCTCACCCCATCTTAGTAGTTGGTATAGCTTGGATATAATTTGTCCCCACAAAAACTCATATTTAAATTTAATTCCCAATATAAAGGTGCAAAGATGTGGTAAAAACTTTGGGAGATAATTACATGTTGGGGGCTCTACCCCCATGAAAGAATTAATGTAGCTCCCATGAGCATGAGCTAACTAATTCCAAGAGTGGGTTATTATAAATGGAGCCCAATTCTTCGTCCCCTCCCTCTCTTACACACGTCCACTGCCTTTGGACCATGAGGCTCTCAGCCAGAAACCATGCTCTGGGATTTCCAGACCAGTGAGCTACATAAACTTCATTTCTTTAAATTTCTTCACCTCAGGTATTCTGACATAGCACCCAAAAATAGACTTAGAGACAGCAGCTTTCTAGTCACTACTCATAAAAGCACCAGGACAGCTTTCTTAAATGCAAGTTTGATCTAAACCCTTCAATGCAGGAAGGCCTCTGTAGCTACCTCTGCTTCACCCTGCACACTCAGCTGGCCCCAGTCCCTTTAGAATGCTTTTGAACAAGAGGGCAAACCTAGAACCTCATAATGCTTTTGAACAAGAGGGCAAACTTAGAATCTCAGCACACAATTCCAATCAAATCTCTGCTCTGTTGGCTACCAACCCTTCCAGGCATATTCCTTCCCCCTCCTTTTCACCTAGCCGGTTCCTTCTCACCTCCAAGACCCAGTTCCGTAAGTATTGCACACAGAAAGCTTGGCTGGGCCCTTGGCTGGACCCCACAGCTCTCTGTCCCATTCATCCTAGCTCTTTTTATACAGAATGACTAATGGCTGATCATTTGCTCTCTACCCTTCTCTCCCACAAGACTGAATTCCATTTAGCCTGAAACAGTGCTTCATCCATTTCATAGTCCAAGCACAGTTCTGGAACATATTAGGTGCTCGATGAAAGTTTACTATCCTGAACCGATCATGCCATAAAACCTAACCACCCTTTAGTACATTGTTTCCATGGGAAAATTGTGTTCCAAAGTCTGCCTGGCCTGTTGGGGACATGGCTTAAGCACTCACAGTTGTTCTGATAAGACTATCACCTCATTCAACACATTCTCTTCTGTCCAGGGCTTTTCATCAAACTTGAGGGCCTGAAGAGCCACAGGGTCAGTGCGGGGCACCAGCAGTTCAAGACTGGAGAGCCAGGTAGATTCTCCTCTGAGGCCTCACTCATGGAGAGTGAGGAGCTAAGAATTCCAGACAACTCCAGGATGGCTTCTGTCTGATGAGCTTGTAGCATCCAGGCATTATCCATGGGGTTGAGCCACAGGGCTGGGGGTTAGTCACCATGGGCAAGCACTATGAAATCTCAGCTTCCTACCCACAAATGGCCTGACCTCTTGTTCTCCATAGAGAAAAAAAATTCATATATAAAGAATTTAACTTAAAAAGAACCAGCATTACTGACCAATGCTAAGCCACAACCAATATCAGACCTCCTAGAAATGAGAATCACAAGAACCACATGAATCCAAGGACACAGCATGGGATGCTGAATTGTGTCCCCTTTTCAATCCTTTGGTCCCTCTGATTACAAGAAGAAAGTTTCAGTGACTGGGGCACCATTAGCACCTCTCTACCACTCGCTAATTTCACTCTTTAAGTAGTCAAGAACAGATTCAGACTCAGAGTCAAAAGCTGGAGTTCAGTAACATCTATTTCATTGTCTTTATGTTTACAGTCACTTTTCAGTTGTGATACATAAGACTGGTTTTCCATCAGCAATGGTAAAATCAGGTTTCCTTTTTAAAAATATCTTTATTCAAAGCTTTAAGTAAATTGATTGAAGGAAAAAAATTATACATAGTAGCACAGTTCATATATGGATATGGAGGAAATCATAGCAATGATACTCAGATGGCCACAGCTAGAACATAGACTACAGTCCCAGATTAGCAGGTCTCAGGCAGACGTAATGGCCCAGACACCTCACTCAAGGAACCAGAAGTTTAGATGTTTCATGAAGAATCTGTGCCAGATTTCTTCTCAGTTCTCTTGTCACTGCTTTTCTCCAAGCCTGGTTTTAGTCCCATTTTGTGAGACCTTTGGCTACTTTCATAATTGTACTTGTTTACCTCCAAGGAAGGTCCCTCACAGCCTGCCAGCTCTGCCTTGCATGTCACTGTCAGGGTGTCAGATTTAACAAATCAGTGAATGACAGGATGTACATTTGAGAGCCTGATGGGCAATGAATAATATCTTTAGTATAACTATGTCTCAAATATCACATTCAGTGTGCCAGAAGATGCTCCATGCAATATTTTATACACATCTACTCCCAAAAAGTATTTATCACCTGGAACTCAACTTTAAGTAAGCATCCTGTATTTCATCTGGCAACCCCAACCTGCCATGATTCTGACCTATGCTTCTCTCCCAAGGTGCTGGCATACTCAGTTCACTTCTGAAAGCAGCAGCTGATATTTTTCCTCTTTGGAATAATAGCTCCAAATTCTCTCAGGCATACCATTAAGACATTCAAACAAGTAAGTTGCCCCTCAATGGGGTGGAAAAAGGAAAAATTTAGAATCTCCTCTTTGGGAAATCAGAAAATCTCAGAAGCATGTACTGCTTTTGCTATCCAGGGAAAATAGCAGTGAACATAAAATGGGAAAAAGCACCAGACCAAACCACAGTGGCCTGACAGAAGAGAACATAGATGTGTCCATTTGTGTAGAGGCAACCGGTAGGAAAGTGAAGGATCAAAGGTCAAAAACACATGGTAGGGAAAGTCTGGAACGGTGGAGACAACTGATGTAAGTGGCCATGAGATGTTGGAAGGGAAGAAGGAGGCAGCCGGAGGAGCAAGATGGGTAGAAGAAAACTTCTTGCACTTGTTTTGCATCAGATGTGGGTAGAGGAAAGGACATGAGCACACTCATGAGTTCAGGAAGCCGGAGAAGATGAGAAAAGGAAAAGGTGTAAGGCTTTGTCCCCGAGCATCTGTTGGGCCCTAAGACAATCCACTATGAGTCAGCATTTGCTCCAGAATGGTGGGATCAGTGCCAGGTTCCACAGGCCATAGCTCCCCTGGCTAGAAGGTGGAATTCAGAGGGCCTGCTCCTGATCTCAAGTCTCCCTCGCCAACTCCAGGAAAGATCTGGACGCCCCCCTGCATATTTCCAGACCTCTGTGAGCCATCATGCTTTGCAGGATGGTGGATCCAAGTTACACCAAAAAAAGGCCCCCTTGGGATCTAACTCGTCACAGACACCAGGCTGGAATTTCTGTATTAGAAGGTTGAGGGACAGTTCTCCAGTTGGATGAGAGATGGCACAAATTATATATTCATGATAGTTACCATTAGAGTAGGACATTATTGTCGACTCCAAGAATGGTGGGGTGGAGCTGGTGGAGGTCAGGAGTCAAAGCCTTCTTCATCCAAAGACCTCTCAAGCTTCTCCACCTGGCACGGTCATGTCTTTGCTCATCAAGGGCTTCTATTTTTCACTGAGTCTGTAGCGCTCTTCCGGTTAGGAAGATGCAAAGATGCAGAAAGGGAGACCACCAGGAGCTCTCACTGTCTCCTAGACCTTGCGGGGGAAATGCACCTCAGAGCTCTCAGAGGACAGCACTGCGTCTGGAGCCCAAGGCCAGACAGAGGCCAGGCTGGGAAGGGTCCCCTAAACATGAGTTGCCCTGCAAAGAACTCCCAGAATCCTGTTTTACATATGTTTTCTTTTCTGGAAGGGGCCATCAGCACCCCTGTCAATATTCTAGTAACTTTGGCCAGGCTCCCTTGATCCCTGCTCTTCCCTCTTGCTGAGATTTTCCTCCACTCCACACAGGCCAAAATTCCCCAAAGCCCCTACAAAATTGTCCCTCTGTTCTCAGGATAATATGCATGTATGTTTATAAAAATTTAAATTTTAATTAGAAATATTTTAAAACATAAAAGGGAGCAGGAGAAATACCTTTTTCTTTTACAATGAAGGTAATAGTAAGAAAATTAACAATACGTGAAGTACTACAGATTGAAAATAGCACTGTAACAGAACTTGTGTCTATGTTTCTGGAGGCAGAAGTCCAAAATCGTAGTGTTTCTGGTGGTTTCCTGGCAAGCTTTGGTGTTTTTGGCTTACAAACGCATGACCCAGATCTCTGCCTTCATACTAACATGTTATTTTCCTCAAGTGAGTACCTGTGTCCAAATTTCCCCTTTTATCAGGATGCTAGTCATTGAATTAGGAGCATTCCTTATTCTGGAATGACCGCATCTTAATTTATCTAATTACATTTGCAAGAATCTTATTTCCAAATAAGGTCACATTCTGTGATTTGCAGATTAAGACTTTAGCATATCTTTCTTAGAGGACACAGTTCAACCCATAACAAGGGTACCCTGGAGTCCCCTGCAATGTGTTACAGATTTAAAGTTACGCCAGCTGCCCCCACCCTAAGGTCTCCCCTTAGAGAGGAGATGTTTGTGATTTATTTAGGCTGAGAATGAATTTACTCCTTCAAAACAAACTTGTAGCAGGCCGTACTTGCCCAGCATCTCAATGGATGTTCGTGGTGGTTAATTAGAAGAATGTTGCTAAACAAAGACAGCTAAATAATTGCGTGTTTCACAGAATTTTATTCCTTAACTAGTATCTCTTAAAAATAGCACACTCCATATGAGAGCTTTCCTTTTATTCAAATCATGTCTGAGAAACAGTGCATTTCTCCAGCAATACTTCATCAGCTCAGCAGAGGAAGGGCCCCCAAAGTTGGTGGGTATTCCCAGATAGGGTTCATGGGGGGCCAAGACCCTACTGGCTTCATGCTGCTTGAATCTCAGCCATTCAGACTCTTACTGTAAAACCTGTGGGGGCAGAAATTTGTAAATATGGGACATATGAGGTAGCAACTTCCTAGCTAGAAAGTTCCCATACTTTAGAAGCATCACAAAATCAATCCAAGTGTCCATGCCCTGTTCAGTGCCCACCCAGCCTAGGACTGTACTGACCAATCTCCGGGAAGCACCGTTAAACCTTTGCCATAGCCCCTAGCATTATTCTTCCTGAAGAATGCAATGCCCAAGCATCCCTCATGGGGTCATTCTCCATCCTTGCCCAGCCAGCCCCTCCTGGACAACAATAGAGAGTGGAAATAGCATTATAGGGCACCAGGTAGACTCTCCATTTCTAGCTGTGCCCTTAGTCTATGCGTGACCCTGGAGTTCTCTAGTTCCTGGGCTGTAAAATGAGTCAGATGCTAGGAATTAACACATATCTTCCAATGTAATGGCCCAAGTAGGGACTAGACTCCAGAAAAGTTCTAACAGATCAGAAACAGAACCAGAGGCCAACTTCTCAGCCTAAATGCCCCATTTGTTTTAAGTCCTCTTGGGAGACTGGACGGACCACACCAGATTCTCATTACGGCTCTATATTCATAGTCATATTCATTATAAGTCTATTAAGACCCCATGATCTTGTCTGTCACACACAGTTGGTTTTTCCACCTTGCTACACTGATTTTCACTGGCCCTTCTATAAAAGCCCCAAATGCCACTACGATATGAATTTTGCAGATTTCTTCCAACTTGAACATAAGCTCTTTACTTGGAAACTGTCCAATGTGCCAAGCAGATGTCTTCCCTCAATGGGGAACCAGATAAGGGAAAAAATGAATCCACAGAACAGGATTTCCAAGGAGGAAGTCCCCTGCAGGTCTGGTAGGCAGGAAGGCCTCCTCAGTCCAGAGAGGTTTAAAGTAGGTCAAAAGAACTGGGGGGTTCAGACGGAAAGGGTCAACAAGATAAGCACTGGGCAGAAAAATAAGCACAATCAGAGTTGCTGTGGGACAGGGCCTTCCCATCTGAGGAGTAGGTCAGCAGGAGGAAAAGGGTACCATGCAGGTGGGAGTGGAGGGTTTTGCAGATGGTTATTTTCTGCCAGCACTCACTCACCCTGCTTTTCCTAAATGTCCCTGCTCTCTTCCTTTGCTATGTCATCCCTGCCTACTCTTACCTCTGCCTTTAGAGTCCCTCATCAACACCAGCTCCCCAAAAGGAAGGACAATCTTGGCTAGTCAGTGAATTCTAGCCTTTAAACATGATGACCAGCTCAGGGAAAAACACATGACTTGGGCTGGGAACAATCAGAATGACCCCGGTGACTTGTGCAGGAACTAAACACAGGTGAATCTCTGTGTTTCTACTGCAGTTAGACAGATGCACTTGCAGACAGCGATGCAAGAGCAAGAAACTAACCCAAAGGAAGTAGTGCTGACAGACACCAGTACTGAGTCTTAACAGCATCTTGAATCAAGTAGTGCATGATACCATGTCACAATGTACTTCCAGTTACATGTGCCAGTCAGCTGTGTGTGTGTGTGTGTGTGTGTGTGTGTGCACACACGCATGTGATTGTACTGATTTACTGTCACTCAAAGCCAAAATGGGAAGCTCAGGGCTCAGGTTATAGAGAAGAGAAAACACTAGACTAGACTGTTAGATAAACCCACCCTCAGATCCCAACTATCATATAGCTGTGTGAGTCTGAGGAAATCATTTAGGTCCCACAAGCCTCACCATCCCTATCTACCAAATGGGCATAATAACTTGTTGGTTGTCCTATGTGAAAGTGCAGGCTCCTGGAATCTGGGTGGAAGTGGTAGCGTTTGTACTTCATGCAGTGGGAAATACTGTAGCAGTTTCTGCTCAGAGCAGAAAATTCACATAAAGGAAAATGAGCTTCAGATCCCTGAGCCTGGGTACAATACAGCCTGAATAGGGCAAATGATCCCTGCCTGGGTACCTATTCCAGGTGTCAAACTCTCCAGGTTGAGAAGAAGTAACACACCCATGGGTCCAGCATCAGATGCTAGGAGCAGAGAGCTGAACTATCTTTCAGACCAGGAATTCAGTGCGCTCACTAAGAGGTGCTGAAAAAGAATTCATTGGTACCCATGGCCTTTCTTCCTACAAAATAAATAATGGCCCCACCCTCTTTCTCTGGGAACAGGGTGAGAATTAACAATGAGCTCTCCAAGCTACTTTGTACTCCCACTGGAAGAGCTGCTATATAGCTATAAGGGGGTGATTAATTTTATCTCTCTAAATGTCTCAGTATCATTTGCCAAAATGATGATTTATTATTTAGACAACCTTTATATTTCCAAGGGGCTTTAAAATCATTTATAGTGAGAATGAAATAAAACTGATTAGGGCCCTGAAAAGCAGGTATGGTGAAGAAATGCACAAGGAACTGGAGGTTATTTATCCACAACTAGAGAAGGCAAATGAAGGACACCCAAGAGCTGTCAATTATATGCAGAGCTGTACTGAGGAGGCAAGGCCCATACTTTCCCCATGCATTTAAGGAAAAAGGAAACGGGAAGGAAGACAATGCATCTGGCTTGACACAGGCTACACAGCAAGAGGATAACAGGAAGAACTTCCTAAACATATTGGGTCTTAACATCTAAAAAAAAATGTTTTCAATTGCCTTTTAGGCAATGACTCACTCTGAGTATGCTCTCTTTGACATCTTTATTAAGACCTGGATGAAATCATGCAAGGGATGCTCGTCCAGTCTAAACTGCTGAGCTGCCTGGCCAAAGCCAACCAGATAAAGTGAACCCTCGTACACACTTTGGTTCAGAACCATCCCATCAGACTACAATCGATCTGGCCCTGATGGACATTTATGTCACCAAACTATAGACCAACAGCCACACTTTTGGAGCTGACTGACAGATGATCCCAATATCACCATCCTGCCTTTGTTAGAGCAGGATTCATGGAGCGGCAGGCCTGGCCTGGAAATCTCTTTCTGGTTATGAGGTCTTCAGTCATGTGCCAGGACTGTGACCACTGAGCCTGCACCTGTCTAGTTTTGTCCTGTGTGATAAAACCAAGTGGTTATCTGAGTTTCTGTTACTGAGTGTAACAAATCATCCTCAAAATTCAGTGGCCTAAAACAGTAGTATTTTATTATCTCTCACAGTTTTGACAGTTGGCTTGGCTCAGCTGGGCAGTTCTCACTTGGGGTCATTCAGGAGGCTGCAGTCAGATGTTGGCAGGGCTGGCTGCAGACATCTGAAGCCTTCACCAAGCTCGATGCCAAAGTGGTATCACATGGCTGGCTGGCAGAGGTCAGGCAGTCTGCTGGGCGCTCAGCTGGGGCTGTTAACTGCAGCACCTACCCCTGGCTTCTCTGTGTGGCTTGAGGATCCTACAACATGGTGACTGGGTTACAGAGTAAGCACTCTGACAGCTAGAGTGTCCAGAGACCCAGGTGGAAACTGTGGCTCCGAATGACCTAGCTTTGGATGTCCCAGAACATCATTTTGCCATATTTCAGTAGGCAAGCAAATCACCAGCAGTCGAGATTCAAGAGGAGGGGGACTGACAGACTCTATGCTGGCACAGTGCCACTGCCAAAGAGCGAGCGTGTGAGATGGGAGAGACTGCTGTAGTCATCTTTGAGAAACATAATCAGCCACAGCTTTAACAGAGAGTACTGCAGTGAGAAGGATTCCAACTGCCAAGAACACTGTCATCAGTTAGAGATGTCCTGCTGGGTGTCACATCCCAGGAATCCAGACCTGGACCTTTTAAGCCCAGTGCGTACCAAATGGCACCATGTCCACCATATAGTTTTTGCCTCCCAATCGCCAGCCAGGAACCTATATGCCTTTCAATACTTGATCTCTGCCTGGCTCTTTCCCCTCATTTTACCGTGAAAGTCATGTCAAAGGGAACTAACAGTCGCTCTATGCTGGGCCCACAAAGAACCACCCACCATGTAGTCTCTTGCAAAAGCTAGCAGTAATACCAAAACAATATTGCCCTTTTTGTAAATATCCAAAGAAAATACTTAGAGAAATCATATTTGTTTTTTATTATTTTGTGAGTTTGCAAACTAAAGCATTCAGTGGTTCATAAAGCCCAGGAATTTGTTCCAAATGTCACTGTGTTTTCCTTTGGTGGCAGCAGGTGCCGGGCAGGGGAAGGGCTGATGGAAGGCCGTCAGCATCTGAGCAAATAAATTACATCTTATGTCCTCCCACCTTGGCGCCCCATTTCTCTGTTTTTGTCACTCTACTGTTGGTGACATCATAGCCTACTGTCATGGAAACCAATGCTCTCACAGACTCTTGACTGTAAGCAATAACATTTCTTTGTACCGACAAGTTCCTGAGGACATCAGCTGAGATCTTCATGCATATGAAGTTCAATGGGAAACATGCCAATTTCCTGAATATTCATTGAATTTTGTATTACCTGCTGACCTGTGGAAACAACAGAGAGAACCCTGTCTGGGTCCTAGAAGAGGCCCTGGCCTGGCCCTAACCAAACTGGCCCTTAATTTTCCTAAAAATGACAATGCTTAGCTTTTCAGGTGCACAGGCCTTTCCTGTGACAAAACCTGAGGCAAGGCAGGTGTCCAGCAGGCAGCACCCTTCCCCAGGACTCCCAGAATTTAGAACGGAAGCATTTGTGTGGCCCATTTCAGCAAGAAGCTCAGTAGCTATGACAAGGTAGGGGTGTGAGCTGGAAATTCTGACTCTTGAGAGGACCCTGATGGTGTTAGCTCTGCTGCTCCTCACTGTTCCGCCCTCTCTTTTTCTTGTTCTTCCCAGTCTTCATCCTCCCCTTCTAGTATCTACCAAGTGGTTCTACCTACAAAAGGCCCCTCTCTGAACCGACTTCCCCCCATAAGGAGGCAGGTGAGTATGTATGAGAAGGTTTATACCTTCTCCTGAATGACTTAATGGTTTTTAAGCAAAAGCAATTATCTGAGTGACCACAGAGCCAGGAGAAAGTCAGTAGACACTTTACACCCAGCGTCTGAGCACCCAAAAATGTAGGGAATAAGAAAGCTGGGTGTTTTGGGTAGGGGTGGGCAGTTCTCCTTCCTTCTTGCCCAGATCTTAAGCAAGGGCTCAGATCCTGCTGGGAAGTTAGCCAATTCTGATGCCTGTGTGGACTGTCTGGGTTCATTTACATCAAGCCGAAGCTACAGTTTGCTACTCCAACTCCCAGGAACAACCCCAGCACTTCTAAGAGGACACAAATCTCCTCTAAGGTGATGGAAAAAGTTTTTCTTAACACCAAAACTGCACTATTTAGAAAAAGAAAGGTCTCTGATGAAATTTTGATCTATCATATTTGCAAAATGAGGCAAAATGGAAACAGGAAGTACTTAGTGCAGGATGGTCATAGAGCAAGTAGTCTCTCCTGGGAAAGGTTGGAGTGGTCCTGCTCACAAATGGTACAGGATTATATTCTGCAACTTTGAAAGCCACATTAAATAAAATCACAGCATCCCTGAAAAGTGCTAGAGCAACTTCCTGGCTTTAGGGAATATATTCTTCTGCAAAATGAACAAAGAGGGAATAAATACGTATCAGTTGGTGCCCCCCATCGTGCATGCCACATCGTCTATAACGTCTCAGCTCACTGAGAACCAAGGTCTGAGTGAAGAGTGTTGGCCACCTCAACCATGGGAGGCAAGGAGGTGTATGGAATTTTTAAGCCTGGAAAGCAGCTACTGTGCTCACTCACTCCCCAGGCAGAGCAACACTTTTATGGTTTAAATTCTAAAATGTTTCCCAAACGTCTCATGTATTTAGAGGTAGGGCTTTGGCAGGTATTTGTATCACTCGTCAGTGGATTAATCCTTAATGAGTTCATAGCTGAACATGCTGTAAGGAGCTAGGGCCTGGTGGGAGGAAAAGTGACACAGAAGGATGTCTCTGGCTCTCAGTCTCTGGCTCTCAGTCTCTCTCTCTCTCTCTCTCTCTCTCTCTCTCTCTCTCTCTCTCTCTCTCTCTGCCCCTCTCCCTTCCTCCCCTTGTCCCTCCCTCCTTTGTTTCCCACCTCTCTGTTTCCTGGCCACCAGGGGGTGAAAAAAATTCCCCCCAACATAACCTTCTACCATGTTTTGCTTCCTTGAAGCCAGCCAACATGGAATGAACCCTCTGAAACTGTGACCCAAATTAAACATCTCCTTTAAATTGCAGGCATTTTCCCCCCACTGCAAGATACTGAAACTACTACAAACCCAAAGAATGGCGTTGGCACCTACAGTGTGACAACATGGTAGGTGGGGACCCAGGAGCCATGGAGCCTAGAGGCTCGTTTCCAGATAGAAGGACAATCAGTGAGAAGTGTTTGTGAACTGAAGTGCTCTTTTATACCCAGAGCACATGTCAAACTCTGACCGTGAAGCAAGAAGCTTCCTACCTCCTATATTTAATCTAGAGCAGCATGGGGCTTATGGTGATCCCTCTCCCTGATCCCCTACATCCTGGATTTCAACAGTATCTTTTGTTTTCCATTTAACTAATGTTCTCCTCAATACAACTGTCCAGGAAAGGCCTCTTCTGTGGTTGGCTCTCTTAGCCCGTGGCTCCAAGCTCTGACCTTCCCACTTCCTTTCCCACCACAACAGTACCTATTTTAGTTACTTTTCTCTTGTAGCTGAGATAAACCTCTCAACGCCCACAGTCAAAGGAGAAAAAGGTTTATTTAGCTCACAGTTTGTAGAGGTTTCAGTCTATAATTGGCTATCTCCAAGGCAGGAAGGCACCCACCAAAGGGGCAACCATTCATTCACTGAGGTAAAAGACAGCAAAAGCAACAAGGGAGGGAGAAGGGACAAGCCTCTTTCTGTCCCTTATATTGTGTGCAGGCTCCCTGCCTCAGGGTGGGTGTAGCACTCACACCCTTAATCCCAGCACTGGACTATGAATCAATCACAAACTCTAGATTCTGCCACCTCTGAAAAGCCTGCCTCCCAAGACTACCTGAGGCTTTGGGGGGACATCTAGATATAAACCGTAACAGTACCAAACCCAGCTAGGTGCCAAAGATTGAGAAAAGCTGGGTATTAGGGGTGTGACAACAGTGCAAAAGCAGTCACAGCCTTCCAGTGTCACCATCCCCAAACATGCTTCTGTGTGGATTAGGGCTTTTCACACCCAACAAACCATAGAGAGAGAGACACTGGGGTCCTTCTGGAACAGCAGAGGTGGCTTCCATCCCCCACCACCTGTCCTTCCACAACGTTTCCTTCCAGATTTTGTCTTCTGGCTTATTCAGTCCAGCCTTCGAGTAGTTTAGGTTTCTGGATTTTACATTTTCCAAATGGGTTTACTCTTTTCTCACTATTATTTTTGTCCTTTATTTTTTTAACTTTATCTTAACCTTTTTCACTTTATTGATTAAATCTTCCAAGCCACTGATTTTTTTCCATTTTGTTATGTTTTTATTTCTGTATATTCTTCATTTAAATATCTTTCTTTAACTTTTAAGATCCTGGCATGGTTAATCTCACACATCAACATGACTGGGTCATAGGATGCCTAAATATTTGGCCAAACACTGTTCTGAGTCTTTCCGTGAAGGTGTGACTTTAAAATTTATTTTATTGGTACATTTTAGATATACATAATAATAACATTCACCACAGGGAATTTGTACCTGTACATATCTTGGTCATTTTTTCCCATTTCCCTCCCCGCCCCTCCCTTCAACCCCTCTTCCCCTCCTTATTTACAAAAGCTTTGTTTCTATTTTTTCCTCTATTCTCTTTTCCCCCTCCCACTCCCTTGTTCCCCTTCCCATTTGAACATTCTCTACCCATTTCCCAATATCTACTATACATTTTGGTCCTTGGTTTTGGAGGACATTAACATTTAAATCTGTAGATTCAGTAAAAAGGATACCCCTTCTTCCTTATATGACTTGGTCTCATCCAGGGAACTGAAGGCCAAAATAGAATAAAAAGGTTAACCATCCACTACATAAGAGAGAATTTGTTGTGCCTGGTGGCCTTAGAACTAAGACAACAGATTTTTCTCCAGCCTTTGGACTTGTACCGGAACATCAGCTCTTCCTAGATCCTGAGTCTGCTTGCCGTTGGATAGAATTGCACCATCAGCCATCCTTGCTCCCAGTTGGCCAACTTGCCTTGCAGCTTCTAGGGCTTGCCGGCCAATTCCTCGTAATTAATAAATAATCCTATGGGTTCTGTTGCTCTGAAACACTCTGCCTAATGTAAATCCCTCCTTCTTTGTTTCTTTTAGTCAGAGTGGAACAGCAGGTGCAAATATTCTAAGGCAGGAGGAAGCACAGAGAGTTCTAGGAAAGAGAAGGCAGCTGATGGCTGGGAAGGACACAATGCAGGTCCCAGATGAACAAAAATAAATGAACAAACATACAGCCATCGAGAACTTACTGTTAAAGACTCACTAGGGCCTTGGTTATGTTGCCTGTCTCTCAATGTGGAATAATCTGGTTAGATCTTTGCCTGTGAATTAGAAGGCCCAGCCTCCATGAACTGAAAAATTACCCACTTAATGTCTCTTTTCCCACTTTCTTCATAAAGGTAGCCAGTTTCTGGTCCAAGGGAACAGTCTGTAAAAGTGGGTTGGGGGAGGAAGGGAAAGGAGGGAAATGAAAGAGAAAGGGAGGGGAAGGAAGGCAAGGGCAGGGCAGGGCAGGGCAGGGCAAAAGGGAGAGGAAGGAAGGAATATCCTTAGCCTTCTGATGCAAAGGCCACTGCTGAAGACAGTAACACATCTGCCCCCTCCTGGGACTATGGAGAGACTGTAGAGTTGCCGAGGGGACAATTCTCACTGCCCTATAAGCCTGTGCCCTCTTCCCACAGAGGTTTGCTCCATTCCTTAGCTCAAATCTGGATGAGACCAGATGGAGTGGTGTGGATAAGAAGTGACTTGTCACCCCTAGGCTGATACAGGTAAGCACAAGTGTGCCTCAGTCAGCATCTGTCATCAAGATCCACCAGCATGTGCCCCTCAATGACAAGGGAAGGTGGGGCACAGGGAGGCTCACAGCCTCATCACTGGCCTGCTGGAGTATGATATAAATGAGAAATAAACTTTTATCTTGTGAGATAAAAATCTGGGAGTCAGTTGTTATAGTAATTAACAGATACTAACCAAATCAAAAATACACATCAGGAATGTCCAAATGTCCTCTGAGCTGGGTCCACTCCAGCAAGGTGCAGGGCCAAAAGTGGGGAGAGGGCTTCTGCAGGCAAGGCCAGTGTGAGGAGAGGGCAGTAGCAGGTCCCCAGCCGGACACAGGTGGAGGAAGCACTGGTTATGGGACCACTAGTTCCCAAGAAACCAGCTTTCCCACAAAGAGAAGCTTCAGTGCTGTCTCAGCAGCACTGGGAGGGCAACTATAGGTTTACTTTCCACTGAGCCCCAACAGTGCTGCCTTGAGGGAGAAAGAGAAGAAGAGAAATGGGCAGCATTTGCTGTTATAGTGATGGCGAACGTTTTAAAGACTGAGTGCCCAAAATGCAACCCCAAATCCATTTCCTTATTACCAACTGCCAAACTGCCCTTCTGTGTGCTGTTGTCTGATGTTCCACTGTTGGGGCGATGCTGTGGTGACTTGGCTCGCATGCCAGCAGAGATGGCCCTGCATGCCCACTATAGCACACGCGCCATAGGTCCTGGTATACTACGTACTAAGCATGACCTGTGCAGGCACTCAGAGGATGTTTTCTCATGTCTCTAACAGGTAGTGTGATTCATTCCCAGCTTGCAGAGAAGGAGACACCTAGAGTGGCCATGTGAAGACAAGAGGCCACCAAACAGCACCACTCTGCCTCCTCTGTGAAAAAGAGAGTCACCAAGGGCTGCCATGCACAGCCTGAGGGCCCACTGGGAAACGCCAATGCACACATAGGAGGACCCCGAGAGACAGATGCCAAACAAGAAGCTGCAAATGACAATAGACTGATGAAACGGATGTATTCATGTCTGCCTAATTTCCATTGCTCTGAGCTCAGTGAGAGATTCACCTGGGGCATCAGCAAAAATCCCACCTGCCAAAGAAGTGTCCTATTTGGTAATTCACATTGGGACCATTCTCTGTCCTGCTTAGATGGCCCAGCTCCTCAAAACTAGTCACCAAGCTTCCCTTTGCTATGAGAATGAGAATGCTGAATCTTCTCCCACCTCCCCCTCTTGCTGCCAGACAGGCTGCAGGTTCTCTTCTGTTCTTCAGCTTCCAAACTTCTCCCTGCTTGCCCCAAAACAGTTCTGTGCAGGGAAAGGCCAGGTGCCCTGAAGGCTCTCAAGAGACAATGTGACTACCCCAGCAGCATGGACACCCATGCTGTTGAGGTCACACATCGCAAGTCAAGGAACCTCCCCAACATGGGCACGCCAAGCACCTCCAACCTCTTTATCCAAGATCCAGCTATAGGTTTACTTTCCACTGAATAAAAGGTTAAAGGAAGGTGGAAAAGAGAAAGCAAATTCTATAGCCATGGCCTTGCAGTCACCCGGGAGGACAAGCAGTCACTTAAGGGACATTTCCTGTTATCAAGAAATGTCTTCCTTTTGCATGTCTTTCCTCTGTGAATGGCTCCCAGAAAAGGTGGGTGAATGGAAAATCCCATGAGCCTTAGATAGGCCAGGAATAGGGTGGAGGAGGCCCACTTTGGGGGCCACCTGCTTGAGGAGTGGAGTAGATGCACAGGCATAAGACGTGATCAGGTGCCTAGAACCTGGTTGGACGTGGAGGACACAGGGTGGCCTTCTCTGGCTGGGATGTGGGTAAGGGACCTGATGTCCCCTTGTAGGGATGACACTCAACCAGGATTGGTCCAGGAGCTGACACTGTCCACTTGAATCATCCAAATCATGTCCACCATTGTAAGAACAGTTTGCATGTCCAGTACATGTCCGGCGGGTATGCATTTCTTATGCACCAGCTGCGATTTCTACTTAATAATTCTAGCTAAAAAGCCCAGAAGAGAAGAGGCTGGGCCTCACCATCCACACTGACCAAGGGATGAAACTGAGCATCAGAGAGATGAGATGGCTTCCCAAGATCATCCAGCTGGTAAATGGAAGCCAGGTTCCTGATGCCAGCTTCTTACACACTCATACCTCAGTCCTGGGCCAGGGGGGAATTGAACACCAAGGAAACCAAGCCTACTTCTCCACCAGGACAAAGAAATAAACACAACCCACCTCAAACCTCTGGTACTCCCTCAGCCCTGCCACACTGGCAAGGGGCTTGGAACCAGGTGTTCGGAGTACCCGGGCATCTGGTCCTTTAAGGGCTACAGACCTACACTGACTCTAGAACCACTGGCTTTATAGATACCGTGATATTGAGGACTGCAAGTTCCTCGGGCCACAAAAAGAGAAGTGGGCTGGCTGAGGTCTTCCAACTTTACTTGTCAAATTTGTTTTCTATTTATCAAAACAAAAAGTCAGCCTGCAAGCCATATATTTGATTTTTTTTTCAGTTACAGCAGTAAAATATGATTTAGTTGATGACTGAGTGTCATCAACTATTTGGTGTCCCCTCAAACTTGCCCTAGATTAAGAGATCCATTCTTGTGTTAGCCTGTGCTTCCCCATCCCTACATACTACAGTCCTGAGAAAGTCTGGGGAGGGTGGGGCAGGAGCATGGATCATTCCTTTGCCATGCTAGGGCGGGGGTCACCCAGACCTGGTCCCACAAGGCAGGGCCTTGGCCTGAGTATCCTAGGACTCCTCGTTATATGATATAGCAGGTCAAGGTCCTGAACTTCACCCCGGCACATGTTCCTGCACACAGTCTTCTCAGAAATTCTTGGACCACTTGTTCTCTAAGTCTGTAGGAGCAGACACGACAGATCTCCACACCAGCAATATATGGCCCAGACAAGGTACTAGCCACAGAAGAAAGATCTGGGAAATCAACCTTTCTAGAAGGGGTGCTCTGGGATTCTGTTTAAAATGGAAAGAGAAATACAGAAGAAATAGCAATCGCAATGGCTACTGCAGCTTTAGGCCTGTTCCCTTATCTTTCACAACTAGCCCATGAAACTCATACCACCATCCCTACTCATCAGATGAATAAACCAAGGCAGTCACTGAGAGCTTAAGTTTGTCCAAGGCCAGCAGTAGAATTCAGATCTAACTCCAACACTCTCTTCAACTGTCTCAGAAGAAAAAATCTAATTCTATCTGTTCAGAAAGCAATTTAGGAAAATCTCAGAGGCAGGAAAAGGAGAAAGTGCCAAGGACAGGGAGTGTGGCACCATCACTTACCTTTGGCAGTTACTTAGTCCGTGTCTCCATTTCCAACCCCCATGTGCGCTGATAAATAAATATGACACAGTAACAATTGTTGAATCAGAGTGGAGGGTTATGGGTGCTCAGTGCACTCTGCTATTGACTTTTTTGCACTTTTGGAAATATTCATAATAAATTGGGAAACAACAAAATGTCCTCGGGTCAAAACTGATATATGACCCCATCAAGAAAAAAAAGTCCCTGGCACCAAAATAGCTGAATAAAAATAGCTCCATCAAACAGCTGTACCAACCTCATAGCGTTGTGAGAATATAAATTGGTTTAGCCTTTTTGGAGGGCAGCTTGTAACATCCATCAAACTTTTAAATGAGACTTTTTTCTTGAAATTTTTATTTTAAATACCAATCACACAGGAAAGTTTCATGAATGGAACCAAGATCTTCCACATACCTTTTACCCTGATTCCCCAATTTTTAATACCTTGCCACATTTGTTCTCCCATTCTCTCTCCCCCTATATATTGCACAATGTGATAGGACATAATATATATTATATTATATACATTTTTCCTCGAAGAGCAGGTTGACTGTGTCATGGACTTTTGCTGATTAATTCTTCAATATTTATATCCCAAGAACAAGGATATCTCTTACATGACCACAGTGCATTCAGTAAATTTAGGAAATGAAACATTTTCTTAAAATTCTTTCATCTAATGAATCCCTCGCCTTTAATTCCGAGAGCCCATATTCCAATGTTGTTAATTGTCCAAATGTGTAGACCAGTTTTTTCCTTAGTAAAAGATCAAGTGCTAGAATTGTCATGCTTCTGTAGTCTTCTTTGATCCAGAACAGTTGAAGACAAAGGAGCAGGAGAGAAGTGGGGGGAAGGAGGAATAGGAGCAGGAGCAGGGACAGGAGGAGGAGCTCAGAATGGATCTGCAAAATTGTTTCAAGCTGTCACTTCCCGGACTCAGAAATCTGGAGCCTGGGACCCCTGACCCACGCAGCTCCAAGTTCAGTGGTTATGAGGTGGACCCTGGGTTTGTTTCTAGCAAGTCCCTGTGAGAAACCTGCATCCTGGTTTGCTGACACACTGGGTAGAGAGACCAAAGAAGTTTGTGAAAAGCCACTCCAGACCCTTGCAAGGGGCCTGTGGTGGTCTGGGTAAAGCCATGCTGGCGATGGCAGCTGGCCCCAGGACTTGGGATGTCACAAGAAAGCTGAGCCCTCCTGCACAGGAGCACCTCCTGGGCTTTCTGCGGCCAGGAAGAAGAGGGCCACATGCTGCGGAAGCAGGCTGCTCTGCTGTTGTCCCATCCCAGATGAGTTTCTCCTCGGGAAGCCTCTGGGGAAAAGAATTCTTGTACCCTGCCTCCTCTGTCAGCACAAACCCACAATTTCCGAGGTATCCGTTTCCTGCAGGAGGCCATCCTGGTTACCCTGGCCCTTTCTAATTTCTCTCTTCTGGCACTTGACAGAACCAAGAGCCTGGCTGTACCACCGAGCAGTCACCCGAACGTAATCACTCTTCCGGGTGCTTTGCCATCTCCACATCTCTGCTTCTGCTCAGGCTCATATATCTCCAAGGCCCAGCTAGCCCACGGCCTTTCCCTCGCTAGAGGTCCCTTTGACGGCAGGTGACTTATCTGAAGCATCCTCAGGCCTCTCCCCTCCAGCACCATGCACGTCAGTCTTGTCTTTGCATCCAGATCTTTAGGCTTTCATGCTGCTATTGGTCTTGTTGGATGTGAGTCCAAAGTTTTATTGCCGTAAAGGCAGCAGGATCCCCCTCCCCCGCACCACCGAGTGATTCTGGCAGTGTGGCAGGGTGCCAGTTCACCCATCCATCCTTTACCAAGGGCCTACTCTGTCCAGAGTTGGGCTGGGTTCTGAGGGAGTTTCCAGAACTCTAGACAGGGAGCCTGCCCTCCCCAGAGCCAGAGGCAATGTTGCCTCAGCCCAGCTGCGTTGGTAACTCTGAGTGCAAGAGGTGTTTGTAAGAAATTACATGGGGCCCAAGTGGGCACACCAGTCCCTGACACGGCCCAGCAGACCTCCACACTCCTGTCATGTGTTACCGCCCTCATGATGGCTGGGATCACTTTTCATCATCATGCAAATAACGGCAAGCCTAGGTGAGGCACCTACCTCATCCCCAGTGTGGGAAAGCCTGTGCAATCCTGAGTCTGCCTTCTACGGCTCAGAAATGAGCCCACAGCATCCTCCACAGCTTGGAAGCAGCACAAATCTTAGAGGCAGGCACCATTCTTAGTATTCAGGAGAAAGGTGATGCACATCCTGAGGCAACCAGTGTCCCCTTGGATGGGCCCAGCCCTGAGTCAGGGGCTGAGCCTGAGTGTACTTCCTGTGTGGCTTCAGACCACCCTCCAGGGGCATCCAGTGAAAAGAATCACACCTTTTTCAAATCAAAGATATCTGTAATAAGTACACTCAAAAGAAGAAATCCTTGGGGGTGTTTAGCTGCTCTTTGCTGACCCCCTGGTGGAGGTACAGGTCCACCTGCAACAAACTCTCCTTCATACCCAGGAGAATGGTGGAGACAAGTGAGGATGGACACATGGAAATAAACAGACTAATACCAGGCAGATAATATGAACTATGGCCATGACATGAGCCTAGTTTCCAAGGCCCTGTCCCCTCTCCGGGCTGGGCATCTTCCCTGATAAGTGACAACCATGTTTGCTGAGAAGTTCCTGGCTCTTCCCAAACTGACCCCCAGGAATGAGACCCAGCAGTACCAATTTGTGGTTTGCTCAGCCCATCAGGGTAGCAGAGATTGTCAGGCAGTAGAGGGGTAGAATCTTTCTGATGCCTCCAATAAGCATCCCTGTTGAAAATCAACCTGTAACAGATACCTGAAAAACAACAGCAACAATAACAAAAAGAAAACATTTGGGCAAAAGATCTGAACAGCTGTTTGATCAGAGAACATATCTAGATAGCTGATAAGCAGATGAAAAATATACCATTGTCATAAGGGAAGTGAGAATGAAAACCAACATTAAGATGCCATCTTACACCCACCAAAATGACAAATTTAAAAAGACTGACAATGCCAATCATTAGTGAGGATACGGAGCAACTAGAAGTCTCATACTGCTGCTGAAAATGCAAAATGGTACAGTCCCTCTCGAAAACAGCCCAACAGTCTCTTATAAAGCTAAACTTGCTTTTGGCACACTATCCAGCATTTCTACTTTTAGGTATTTACCCAAGAGAAATGAATTCTTATTTTTCATTTTTAAAAGAAGGCCAAAAAAAAAAAAAAAGAAGAAAAAGAAACCAGGTATTTTCCCAGAAGAATTAAAGACATTATACCACAGCGATATGCGTACCCATGTTTATAGCAGCACAATTTGTTGTAGCTAAATCTTGGAAACAACCCAGATGCCCATCTACTGAGGAATGGATAAAAAGATGTGGTAATTTTATACAATGGAGTATTACTCAGCTATTAAAAAAGACAGACTCAAGGCTTTTGTCGGTAAATGGATGCAACTAGAGACCATACTCATAAGTGAAATGAATCAGACCCAAATAGGTAAACACCATATTATCTCCCTGGTGTAGGACCTGAAAGACTAGTAAAACTCAAAATGTACAGTAGATAATAGGAAAGGGAAAGAAATTGCTCAAAGGAAGGAACGACCGGGATGAGGGAAAGAAGAAAAAAGTAAGAAGGAGCACAAACTATAAATATATATATATGAATAGCTGCGATAACTATATTGCTGATGTCTGATGGCGTATTGAAATGAACAGTTAATGCTTACAATTTTTTATCTTCTGATCGATTGTGCATGCTTGTGTCTGGTGATCTGAGCAACTGATTTGAGGGTAACAATATGCAATGGAATTGCAATGGTGAACTCCTACCATCTTTTCTAGTGAAACTCTGTATTATCTCTACTGTTTTATCGAAGAATTATTTTCTTATTCCCTATAATGCTTTGAGCAATCTTTCATTCTTACATCTGACAATCTGAGCAATGTAGTTGAGGATAGCAATATGTAATGTAACAACCACCATTGATTCGTATTATTTTGTCTTGAGACCCTGTATCACTTTGAATGTTCTTGCTTTGATTTGTTTATTTTTATGAACTGCTGCTGCTGTTCTATTTTTGGTTTGTTTGTTTCTCATTTACTACTCTCTTTAAATTAAAAAAAAGAAGCTGGAAGCAAATGTCTCCCCACTGTTTAACTGATAAAGCAGGGTGATATATCCATGAAAAGGAATACTACTGAGCAATAAAAAGTAAGTACTGATACACACAAAGACATGGCTGAATCTCAGACACATTATGCTAAGTGAAACAAATAAACAAAAAAGACTAAATACTACCTGATTCAACTGGTACAAGTTTCTAGAAAAGGCACAGTAACAGAGTGAGAGATCAGACCAGCGGTCCTCAGGGGCCAGGGTGAAGAGAGGAGAATGCCGACAGGGAGGTGGGAGGGTGCTCAGAGGATGGTCCACGCAGTGCCATGGTGAACGGCATCTATACTGCTACCTTTGCCAAGGTTCATGGGGTGCACATTGGAAACTTTGTAAAGCAGGCCTCAAGAAAGCTTATTTTTTTATTTTAAAGAGAAAAAATAAAAACAGATATAAATAAATGATACAGAATTTCAAAACAAGGTCAAAGGAAATGAACAATGTATATATGTATATACAAGGAGAACTGGGATAAGTGTACTGCTGATGTCTATTGGTCTATTGGAAGGAACAGTTAATGCTTAATTTTTTTTCCTTGACCAATTTTGCATGCTTATATCTGGTAATCGGAACAACTAATTTGAAGACAACAATATGCAATGCAACAAGCATTGCTGAATTCCTCGTATCTGTTTAATGAAGCTCTGTATCATTTGTAATTTTTTTTATTACTTGTTATAGCTTTTAACTGTCTGGTCAATCTGGCATTCTTACACCTGGTAATCTGAGCAACTTTGTTGAGGATAACAATATGTAATATAACAGCCATTATTAATTCCTATCATCTTGTTTTGAAATCCTGTATCATTTTTATTGTTTTTGTGTTGTTTTGTTTTTGTCTTCATTGCTGTCATTTTGTTATTCTTTTTTCTCTTTAAAAGAAAAAAAGAAAGCTTATTTTTTCAAAAAATAGCCCCACACTTAAGAAACTATGTTCATATCTTTCAAAGTCAGGACTACTATTCAGTAACTACAGACCAGTAGACTCGCATTTGTTAAAATACTGCAATACTTGCAGCCCTGCTGGCAAATCACCACTGCCTGGGGCTTTTCAGTGAGCTCTGTGCTCCAGCCTTTCCCTGGGCCCCAGAAGGCTCCAGGACCTGAGCATCAGGGGGCCTCCTGGGCCAACTAAAGAGGGCATCATTTCCATGCCACACTGGGTGAAAAGGATATAGAAAAGTGGACGGTGTGAAGCTGTGCTCTAACTCAGGTGAGGGCCAGCTAAGCGGCTGCAAGGCCTACTTCATCTAGATCATGCGTTCCCAACAGGGGTGCAATCTGATTCTTGGCAGGGAAGGAGAGCAAGAACATCTCATATTTTATAGTGGTGTGCAGCCTGCAAGGTCCCAAGAACATAGCAGTGGTCCAGGATGTCTGTGGCATTCACATTTTACAGTAAGAAAAAAATATCCAAAAGGCTCCTTGGGGTGGCAACATTGAGTGTAAGACTAAGAAATGATTGTTAACACATAAGAACCCAGGTGTTATGGTTTAGATCTAAAATGTTCCCCAAAGTCTTATATAAAAAGTGGAACCTGGTTGGATGGGGTTGGTCACTGCAGACATGACCCAGAAGGATGTGTTTATGTCCTCAGCTCCTCCCTTTTCTCTCTGCTTCCCAGAAGCCGTGGGCTGAGCAGCTTTTCTCCACCACACCCGTCTGCCATGCTGTTTCTGCTTTGGAGTCAGCCAACCATGACTAAACCCATTGGAAAATAAGCCAAATAAACCTCTCTCCTTTAAATTGTGTGTGTCGGACATTTTGTCCCAGCAATGGGAAAGTGACGATTAGACTATGACAGTCATGATAACACAGCCCAACCCCTCAGCCCAAGGACAGACTTTCCTCCTGGGACATTTGCCTACACAGTAGGTCACTGTTGTTGACATAGTCGTGTGGGAAGTGGGAGACCAACTGGGGATGTGTGAAGGAGCAAACAGCCACACATGCCTTTGTTTTCCTCCTTCACAGGACCTCCCTTCCCAGGAAAACCAGCCACTCACCCTCCCTCCATTCAGCAGACAGACAGGAGGACCCAGGGCACCAGCACCCTGCAGAGCCTAGACTGTATGTGCAGAAAGATAGCTACAACTGGGACTGCATACTCCAGCCCTGCAGTGAGATGTGCAGAACTCCCAAGATTTCATTCATTCCTCCCAACGTCTTATCTTTCTCTTCTTATCTGGCGCCCACAATGGCAGAGCTGCATGCAGTACACTCGTGGTTTCCAGCCATGTTAAGTAATGAAGACAGCTTCCAAATGAGAAGAAATTAAGCGCTGTAGCTGAGTCCCGTGCTTTGTCAGGCTCAGCCAAGCCACAGCTTCCTTGGGAACACTCTCTTGCACGCTGATACATTATGACAATCCTATAATTGTTCTTTCAGTCTTTCTCAGATATTTAATAACAACATGAAGTGGGAGTCACAAAGGTCGGCCCTACTGTAGAATGAGCATTGTTCTTATTGTCCTTTTCTGAATAACGTCTTCCGTTTGCTGGCTGCTCCATGCCTGTGAGCTCTAGGTGAGGCCCAGTGCTTGTTACCAAAGCTGCACCACCTACTCAGGGCAGAGTATTCTAATTTGATAAATGGTCCAGTGCCATTGTCTTGTCTACATCGTCTGTATGAATACACACACACACACACACACACACACACACACACACACACGATTTCCCATGCCTTCTGGCCCATGAATGGAAAGAACAGCAACAGCCAAGTCCACAGAAACTGGGTAACAAACATCTGGCATTTCCATTGGAACATTTTCATGGGCTCTGGTGAGGTGGAAGTGAAATCTCCTTAGGACTTCAGATAAAAGAGTCACAACCATATGCTAAAACCTTTTTTACATTTATTCTGAAAGTTCATAATAACTGTCAAATGGATGTCACTCTCAAAAGTATACAGCATAAGATGATGGAACTAAGGCTTGGAAGGAGCATTGTCCTGTGCCCTCTTCTCTCCTTGGCATGTTCCAGTGGTCCTTCTGACCTTGGGAAAGTCAGTTTGCCCTTGACTCACAGCTGCCAGATCTATATAGTGGACTTAATTCACTGCTTAAACTAAGACAGCACTCTCTGCCATTGCTGAAATCTGTGATTCTCATTTGGAAGACATACATTACAGGACAGATTTCTGAATCAGTGAATTATTAGGTGGGAAGCAATTCAATACATGGCTTCCTTTAGAAGTCCGCATGTTCAGATAAGGCCAGGAACAATGGCATTATAATTCACAGCCTATGGGATGCTCTGAGTAAATGTGCTTCCTGTCTGGGTGGAACTTGCTTTGGTGACTCAGGTACCACCCTAGAAGAGGGTGATGTAGCCCTAGCAGTCTGTGTCGGAGAACAGCTTTGTACCTAATCCTGAGGCTGTGATAGTTGCTAAGGAACCATTGAGATGCAAATGAATTGGCAAACACTTAGCAGCCAGATATCAGAAAAGGGTAGGAAGGGGATGTTCTGAACAAGTTAGTCAGGTGAGTGAAAGGAAAATTACTTTCTCCTGATTAGGAAAAGAAAACCACAGGTTTTCATGCAGAACAGCAGCATTGTTGCTACTATGTTAAGAAAAAAGAAAAGGAAAAAAAACTTGCTCTTTTTCTGCTTGGCTGGGAGTAGAGGGAAGTTGAAGCCAAGAGCAGGGAACTTGGAAGAACAAACAGTCTTCCTCCGATGAACTCTAAGTACATTTTAGATGTCTCCTCTCAGCTGAGAAAGAGGCATCTAAGGTATGAAGGAAGCAGTCTGCAGAGGACTTTGACGATCTGCTACTTTATACAAGTACACAGAAGAAAAGTACATAGAAACCTATGAATAAATATTCTGAATGGTGGAAATTCTGGGCAAGACTGGGCCACCGCTGACAAGTGTAGAAAAGAGGGGAACTGAGGCATCTCGCTGTCCCTGTGAGCTTGCACTTCTTTCCTGCTGGCTTTCTCTGAGGACACAGTTCACACGCCAGGTGAAGTGAGGATGCTCTTGTGTCTATGTTGGAAGCCAGTGGGTGCAGTGAGAAATGATGGCTCTTGACCAGCTGTATTTTCATCCTGCCCCACAATAGGAATCCTCCTTTGGAGTCTGGATGACGTACCCCAGTCTTACAATCACTTTGCCTGTGGTCAAACACCACAGGTGTCTACCTACTCATCACTCTGCATTTGTTGAAACCCCCAGGAATATAGGGAACACCCTCATCAAGAGAGGAGCCGCTTGAGGCGCTACCTTGAGCCCTCCCTTTCTGCATGTTCATTCTCCCATCGCCTTCGGTCTTCTGCCTTCTCCACATCTCCAACCAAGATCATTGCTGCCATCGCCGCCAGCTTCAGAGTCCATGTTCCCTTTTTTGCTGCACACTTTATCCCCGCACTGTGTCCTCTGATTCAGTTATTCTAGGAGCTTAGAGTGGTGAACAGTGGCCAGCCCAGCACTCATTTCTACTGCTGCTGGTGACAGCACCCTGACATTTCTTAGGGAGCCAGCCCTCCACCATCTCAGCCCAGGGAGCCCTGACTCACTTCCCCACTGAGCTGCAGGGATGGGTGGTCACATGACCCAAGCTCAGCCAACAAGTGCACCCTATCATCCTGTTCACAGAGCCTGCCACATGGATAGGGTCAGGACCCAAGGGAGGCCCAGGGGACAAAACTTGCAGGGCTTCTGCTAGAACTACTGGGAATAAGAATTTGTCTTTCTGCTAAAGTTTGGAGAAGATGAGAGTTGGAGGCCACTGACAGCAGCATGACCTCTGGGGAGGGGGAGGGAAAGGGTGGGGGTGCAGCCACTTGAGGATGAAGTCAACATAAAGGACTCTGCAATGGTTTTTCTCCACTTGTGGCTACAGATTGGCCCTCTACCCTCGTTTCCCCATTCTCTGTCTCAGAAGACTGGCTTCTATGAACTGCATCAACCAGACCTCCCAACTCCCCGACTTCTTGTTGACTTCACCCAATGCGAAGTACAGGCAGAGCAGGTGTGGAGGGAGTGCAAGGGTCCAGCCCTCCTCCCCACCCATTCGCAGTCTAGCCGCAGCTGTGCGGCACATCCTCATTAGGAGCGCCTCTCCGGTGCCCCCGCCCTCACCAAGCGCTGACAGCCATTTGGAGTAATGGCTTCCCGTGATCCAGACCTGGACTGAGCCCCACCCTAGTTGGTCCCTTAACCCTGCTCAGACCTCCAGAAAGGGCTTCTTTGTGATGCTGTCCTCAGTGAAATCTTTGAGAGGACTGTCCGTTTTCTGCCAGGGCCTGAACTGTACAGACAGAGAGGAAAGAAAAGAGACCAGAGGGTCTAGAGAGTGCACCGCTGTACCTGGATACAGCCTAACACCAGTCCCAAGCAGACGAGTGACAACAGTGTCAGAAGTCACGCCCTACTCCAGTTTCCTTCAGCAGGAGTTGGACACCTGTTACTCCAACCAAAAGAGACAATCATAGATCAAGCCTTCATGGAGAGCCCTGGATGGCCCCTCAAGAGAAAGGAAAAGGGGATGGCTTCCGTATGCGCTTAGGGTCTCAGTGCCACGCACCCGCCTCTGACAACGCTGAGCTTCTCCTCCAAGGGGCCTTACTCACCTGACGCACACCCATGCGCACGTGCCTCTGTCTCTCTCCCCCGCACCCCGTTTATCCACCTCTGTCTCATACTCATACACTCTCTCTGCCTGTCCCTCTCCTACACTCACAAAAACACATACTCTGTCTGTTTGTCTCTCTCACACTCAAATACACACACACTGTCTGTCTCTCTCACACTCACACAAACACACACACACACTGCCTGTCTCTCTTTCCACATACACACAGACACACACCCTGTGTATGTCCTGTCTCTCTCTAACACACAATCTCTCTCACACATATACATTCTCTATTTCTCTCTCACTGTCTGTCTCTGGCTCTTGTCTTTTTGTCTGTCTGTCTCTCTCTCTCTCTCACACACACACACACACACACACACACACACACACACACACCCTGTCGGTCTCTGTTTCTCTCTCACACACTGTCTCTCTTACATACACGTTTTTCTCTTATCCACTATCTCTCTTACACACACACGCACACACACACACACACACACACCCCTTCCCCAAATCCTCTCTGCGAGGGGCATGACCCTTTCATTTGGCTTCCCTGGCAGCCAGCATGTAGCCACTGTCCCACATCTCCCAGTGTCCCTCACATGTCCTGTTGCTGACTGTAGTTTGCAAGCCTCTGTCTCCCCCATGTCTGTTAGTCCGTGAGCTCCTTGAAGGAAAGGTTGTCTACTTTGTCTTCATGTGTTCAGTTCCAAGCATAATGGTTCTCATGTAGCTGCTCAATAAATGTGTTTGAGTGTTCGTGAACCTAGTGGCTCCTAGGCAAAGGGGACAGCTTTGCTCCTCCTTCTAATTTGCTGCCTGTGGAATGTGGGCTCTCAGGTCTCAGAGTGGTTCAGCCCTGTCCTGACACCCCAAGGGTAGGGCCACGTCAACTCCTGAGGCAGCCTCCTCCGCCTTGAGTCTGCTTGACTGGTCAGAATCCCACAACCAGTCCCAAGCCTATCTCCACGCACAGCAAGCCTAAGGCTGCTAGCCAAGGCTGCCTTCAAGCTTTCCCACAGAGGGAGGGATCTTTCCTCCGCTACTTGAGGTTGACCAAGCTTGCACCCAGCAGTCTCCACCTCATCACTTGCCTGGCCTCTTTGTCTTTCTATGCTGAAATTACAATAGGCATTATTTATCTTCTTCAGGACCACGTGTCCCCCAGGAGGAAGGATGCTCCCCGAAGCTGGAACATGTCCTGTTTTGTGCACACTGGGTGGCACACAATAAATGATATACCCTATCTCCTCTCCTTTCCTGTCCTTCCCCCAAGTCCCTTCCTAGTTTTCTCTAAGCCATTTTCTCCCACTTTTCTTAGGATACTTCAGTTACCCATTGGTATAGAACAGGCCAATCCAAAACCCAGTGCAAAGCTTGTCTCTCCTCACTCAGAAAAAGCAGAGGTGGCCTGGAGAACAGGCGGCACACACCCAAAGAGCTGCTCGTTCATAGCCGGTATTCGATGCGGCTGTGGGCTGGGATCTGAGCTGACGCTATGCCTAGGACATCTATGTGGGCTCTCCATGTCACCTGGGTTCCCTTACTACATGGTAGCTAAGTCACAGTGACAAGCTTCCCAGGAGAAAGAAGGCACCAGGCAGAAGCTCTACTGTACTCAATGGCCCTGACTCCAAAGTTACACAGCATAGCTTCTGCCATAGTTTGTTCGCGATCGTCATAGTGAGTCACAGGAGGATCCATATTCAAGCAGAGAGAACTCGGACTCTGCGTTTGGATGAGAAGAGTAGCAAAAAACTTGTGGACATGTTTTAAGTCACATAGGACATAATTCAGTTTTTATGTGTTCTGTTGCTCTGTTCTTGCTTTTTATGCATTAGGTGAACGCACACTTACTGACACCTCCTATTTGTGTGTGCAAGGATGTCACAGCTGGGAGAGAGCCCCACCTGCAAGGGCTCACAGAGCTTCGGGTATCCAGCAAAATAAGTGGAACGTGCCCCAGAAGAGGGAAGCAGAGGCACCTCTAGTGGGGTCCACAGAGCCCCAACTCCACCAGTTTGGAGAGAGGGAGGAAGGCTTCCAGGCAGAGATGATCACAGAGGTGAATGATGAAGAACAACTTAGGGGGGCTGGGGATTTAGCTCAGCGGCAAAAGTGCCTGCCTGGCAAGCGCAAGGTCGTGAGTTCGGTTCCCGGTACCGGAGAAAAAAACAAACAAACAAACAAACAAAAAGAACAACTTAGGGCTAACCCAGAAAAGACAAGAGGGGAACACATGCAACACCAGCACAGCAAGCAGGTACAGCCCAGATCTTCTGGGCCGGCAGGGTCAGGGGACCTCCGTGTGTAAGAAGAAAGCGGGTGCCCAGGGTGTGCACAGCTGTGTAGCCTCGTGCCCACAGGCACAAGTGTGTACACGTGTGCCTGTGTGCAGCGGGGGAGGACTGTGCTGCCAGACCGAAGGAGGAAAACAGGAGGAGTTAGACAGCGAAGGGTCTTGCACTGATCCTGAAGGGAGCTAGCACGGCCACACACGGGCGGTGGTCGGGGAAACCCGAGTACCAAGCTGTGGTCTGATACCCACAGTACGTTCTGAGCAGCGTCTTCGCAGCCCCCAACATGCCCCCCAAACTCAGTGGATGATCTGATGACAATGACACCCCACTCCTTGCCCCCAAAGTGTACCGTTGGCACCCTGTCACCCAAGACCACTTGCACACATTGCCAAGGGGGCCAAGACCACCTCTGGATCAGCTTCCTGGTCCTGCGGCTATGGCCTCTGGAACAGACAGCCCAGGAAGGGCCAGCACAGAGTTTAGGAGCAAGAGCTCCTGTAAAACCACCTGGAATGAGCCCCTTTCCCCTCCTCCCAGCTCACCTCCCAGCTAGTCTTAGCACCAGTGAGAAAGACAAGGGCAGAGGTCCTGTGTTGATGTGCTGGAAAAACAGCAAGGGGAAAACAACAGAACAATTAACTGCAGGGCCCAGCTGCGTCTCACAGATAAGCCATTCTCCCTGCTGCTACTGTCAATGAAGTTGCTTGCAATTATTCCCATCTGCCTGCTCCGCCCTCTCCACGGTCAGACCCTGAGGTTGGCCACTGTCCACTGAGGCTAGGAGGCTGAAGGGTCTCTTTTCTCCCAAGCCTCTCCCACACTCAGAGCTGAGGCTCATTCTAGGATCTTCCTCTGAAGTCTGCACCCGGCCAGGAGGAGAGCTGCAGCCAGCACTCAGGAAACGTCAAGGGCCCACAAGGGCCCTGAGGCAGGCAAGGCGGGGTTTGCAGGGAAGATGCTGGGGAGGCACCCAGAGGTGACCACTTCTCACTGTCCCTTCTTCTGGAAGGGGGGTGATAGAGGAAGCCCCAGGAAACTGCACAGTGTCCTGACCACCTAGGTCCAAGCACCATTGTCACACTGCAACCACATAAGCCCCACAGCTCACCAAAGCCAAAGGACACACTAAAAAAGAAACCATAATCCCCACCATGCGGGATCCATAGGACAGGCAATTGCAAACAGAAAAATGCAAGTGGGGAAGCACAAAGGCTTTCCTCCAGCTGCAGAACAGGTGAGGAGGCTCTGCAGAGAAAGAAGGCCCGGCCTTAGGGACCCAAGTGTCGACCCCCCAAGAAGGGGACTGTCTGATACCCTGGATGGCAACCGGCAGGCAAGGAGTAAACATCGCATGGTTAATAAGTGTTCCCTGATTTAACTCACAAATAGGCAACATTAAATGAAAAAGGCGCTGAACCCAAAGGGCAGGACTCGGAAGTTTCACGCGTTGGTCTGAGTCTCAGCTCCGAGCTAGGTAACCTCCATCAGCCTCAGCCGCCTCCCTTCCAAAGAGGGAGAAGGAATGCTTGGTCACTAAGGGTGAGGGGATGCGTACATGTGGCAAATGCTCAGTGAGTGGATGGGAGCACAGGCGGGTCCTGGCGCTAGTGCTGCCAGGCTGTGGGGTTCCTGGAAAGTCTCAGCCTCCCTAAGCACTGTCGCCAGTTCTGCTTCTAATGTGTGAACAGGTCCAGACCATAGATAAGCCTGATCCTCGCTGGCTCCCGGAAGCTCAAAGGGCCCCAGAGTAAGTCCCAGAGACCTCAGAAACTAATGCCAAGCTACAGCCCCCCTCTCTCGACCCCTGCTCCTGGCCACCTGCCTCCACCCATTCCTCCGCTCATTATCACCTCCACTGGGGGAGGGAGAAGCAGAGCAAGGAGGCTAAATTCAAATTGGTCATTTTGTCACTTGCTGCCAGAAAGCAGGAGGGGAGAGATGAGAGACGCAGGGCCTCAGGTGCAATCTGCAGGCTGAAATGAGCCCTGGTAATTCTCAGGAAATCTCCTATATTTTTCCACGTTGGCCCAGTTCTGCTACACGGAACTCTGAAGGAACTTTCCATAAGCCGCCTCCTTAAGCAGCTGCTAATGGTGTTGTCTGCAGGTGCTGGGATTTCACCTGACCTGGAGGAACATCTGTACTTGCAACAGAGGGGGGCAGGACCTTCTCCTTCATCATCTTTTGTCCCCTTTAGCAAGTGCATCATTCTGACACTCACACCACCATCAGGGTCATTACACTGTGCGGTAGGCCCCAGATCGTCAGCTCAGGGCGCCCTCCCACAGCTAAAGCTCCACAGCACTTGCTGGAAAACAGGTGAACAGGTGAATAAGATGCTTGCCTTGCCCGGAACACCACGGCATCATGAATGAGCCCATTTGCCAGGCTGTGGCGATGAATCCTTCTCATTCACAGAGCTCAACCAGCTGCACAGAGTCACCTGGCAGCTGAGTCCGTATGGGGCCAGTGGGAAGTTTCTAGAGCAGGGCCTTCCTCACGGGCACTAGGCCAGGGCCCCAAGCTGCTGACCACACAGACCTACCCCACCTCCTCAATTCACCACAGCCACCTTGGCCCAGATGGAAAATACCTACAATTGTGGATGCTGCTGCCCCATCCTGGGGGTGTCCCCACTCCAAACTCCCGCTGTCTCTATCCCAACCATCCCAACCTGACCCAATGAAAAAACAAAGTTGTGGAGAAAGTGGGGGCAGGGGTGGGAGGCAGAGGTGCGGGGCGGGGCACCAATCAGGCATCTGGCTGTTTCTTGGGTCTCAGATCAACAAGGTAGTTCTACAAGTGGTCCTGAGCTAGCTGGTCAGTGGCCCCCCTTTAAGCACAATCAAATGTTTTGACCCAAAGGCCCTGCCTATAGCAGCAATCAAAATGAAATCTGAAGAAGGAGCCAAGGAATTTCTCATGCAAAATTTTTCTTTTAAATGTGAAAGTCCTCCCAAGGTATTACTTTATTATTATAGTAATTTCCTCAGAAGGGCAGACATCCAGTGCTGTTTCTCCACCACCTTTGCAGACATGGACGTCTACTGGAAATATTCAGGTTGCTTAAATAGCCAGTGCAGAAGAGGGAGAAATAAAAAGAGCTCTTCCAGGGAATATAGACACCCATAGTTCAGGTGTAGGGATGTGCTCTATACAGGTGGGGACAGGTAAGGACCTTGTGTGCCCCCTCCACTTCCTTCAGGATGTAGAGGATTCCCAGGGCATTTCTGGGGATGCCTGTCTGCTGACTGCTTCTTTGTGAGAACTGGCCACTGCAGGGAGAAGATCAGAGACCCCAGTCCTTCTACTAGATTCCTTATGAAAATCCATGGTGCAGAGCCTACCTCCAGCCCCACGTCTGCGTGTGTATAAGGAGGTAATTGGGGTGGGAAGTAGAAGAAAGGGGAAAGAAGGGGGCAACATGGAAACCACTGCCTGACCTTTAAGTGGTGTGACATTTCACTCATCTCTCCCCAGTGACCATGGAAACCTGAGGCCCACTAGCCAATCAAGTGTATGGCTGGTGGCTGAATCACATCAGAACTCTTCCCACCTGTGGCTTCAGGCTGATATAAAATTCCCTTCGTGAAAAGTCTACCAGTGTGATGAAGGGTGGTGCATGATTAGGAACATAGACTCTAGAACCTGACTGCCTGGGTTCAAATCTGGGCTCAGCCACTTACCCCTGTGTGACCTTATCAAATAACTGCTGTGTCCCTCATCTTCTCATCTGAAAAAATGGGACAGGGCCTGATAATAGCAGCTACCTCACAGGGCTGTTATAAGAATTAAGTAAATTACTTTACGTAAAACATCTAGAAAACTATCAGCAACAGATTCCAAATATACTGGTGCCAAGCTGTCTATATCTTAATCATCAGGGTCCCTGGATAAAATTCAGATTCCCAGGCCACTCAGAGTGAAGTGAGACCTGCCAGAATTGCTTAAGAAAGTCTGTTTTACACTACTCTCCTGGACAGCATTTCCAGGAAGCACCTTGTCTTGGTTACTTTTTTTCTCGCTGCTGGGACAAAATATCTGATGCCCAAATTTAAGGAAGAAAAGGTTTATTTCGCTTACAGTTTGTGGAGGTTTCAGTCCGTATTTGGCAGATTATAAGGCAGAGTGGCACATGGCGGAGAGCTACAGCTCGTGTCCGCAGAACACAGCAAAAGCAACCACCACACACACCAGGGCGGAATGGGGGAGGAATGGCCTCAAGCAGCTTCTTCCTTTCCCTTACATATGCAAACTATCCACCCCAGGGTGGGTGTAGCTCTCACACCCATCAAACTCTAAAAGCCTGCCCCATGGCCACTTGAGGCTTTGGGGGGACACACAGATTCAAACCATAACACACCTTCAGTGAGATCTCCTGGGAGGTCAATCATTAAACGTGCACATTTTCAGGGTCCATCCAGACCTGCTAAACTTTTGGGGTCAAATCCCAGGAGTCTGTAGTAAGCTGCCTGGATGCACAGACCGACCTTCCCCTCTTCCAAACTTCAAAATTGCCTCTATCCCTCAGGCAGGCTGGGAAAAACACACTATGCTCCTTAATGTCAGTGCTACTAATGGCTCTTAAAAATTAACTATAAATGATTTTTAATTACATACATATGAATCTTTAATTTTAATAGCATCTCCTTGCTTTTAACCTAGTATGGAGCATGTCCTCATAATGAGTGTTACTTTCCTCACGTCTAAGGTTAGAATAGGCAGGCAGAGCAAGACACTACAGCAGATGGACTGGATGATTTTCCCGGAATGATTGAGTTGGCAGACAAGAAGCCAGGTAGAGTACACGGGCTTTATGATCCTGTGACCTGTCTCTTGTGTCACGTCAGTTACAGACCCATCCTTAGCCAGACCCCATTCCTGAGTCAGCATCTCTTTCCAGGGCCCCAAATGCATGAACTTTATTGAAGCACGTAGAGAAGGTGGTTTCTGGTAAACAGAATGTCCCCAACCTACACCTAGAGTAAAGGGCCATATGGTTCTTGCATTTCCTGGCACCACCCTTCTTCTTTGGTCCAATTTGTGCAATCAAAATTACTTCCTGGTGATCAGAATTAAATAAGGGGCCCTAGCATGCCTCCACCTCAAACGTTTTCCCCAAGCTACGTCTTGGTAGGTAGGATCCATCCTTTTTGAGGAGTCATAGCAGGGGCTCTCAGTTCTGGGTCCACGTTTGCACAGAT
Source organism: Chinchilla lanigera (assembly GCF_000276665.1). Taxonomy (NCBI): domain Eukaryota; kingdom Metazoa; phylum Chordata; class Mammalia; order Rodentia; family Chinchillidae; genus Chinchilla; species Chinchilla lanigera. The sequence goes on from NW_004955501.1 coordinate 3,817,307, forward strand.
TGACCACAGGTAGGAGGGGCTGGAGCAGAATTCTCCAAAGCTTGCCAGGCCCTCCCCATGCCTGGGGCATCACCAGCTGCTAGCAGCTCTGTTCCACCAACCCAGAAGGTCCAGTCTGGGGCTAGGGCTTGCTGGAGCGCTATAGCTGTGTGCATTGCCAGGGCTTTTTTCCCTACCTCACCAGTGTTACCCTCATGTGGGGGCTCCTCCACAAACACTGAGCAACAGTGATCTCTCCAAAATGTGCAGAAAATACGATCAGCTGATAGACACTATTTTCTCAAATGCATTGTTCTTCCCCAAACTTCTTTTCAGGGCTGGAGAATGACCCAGAGTCTGGAGCCTTGCACTGCACCATCACTGAGCCACACCTCAACTCCCTTTCCCAGACACTTTAGAAAATCTTCAGTAGCTGCTACTGCTTATAGACTTGAGCATGATTATGGACACCCAAAACAGATGTGCACACAGCAAACTGTCACAAAAGATACAGAAACAACAAATCACTCCCCAGCCTAGTCGCCTGTCATAACACGGGGTCTTAGATTGGGTTTTTTGATCTCCACCTGTCGTGGAGACTTAGTGCCTAAAATGTGTACAATGCAATTCAGTGCTCCAGCATTTCAAGGTGAGGTGTGCCACAAAGGGCCACCATGACATCAGTCCTCGACTCCTGCACCACACTGAGAACTCTGGTGAGCACCCGCCACTTGTCAAGCACCAAGAAATCTGCCACAAGCACCTGTGAACACTCGAGGGTGCCCAGCCTTGCAGTACTTCACTAGGCCACACCAGAGAGTAGGCCTCCTGGGGGTCCTGATCAGCCAGGGTCCCACGGCCAGGCTATCTTCAGGTGTGTGGTAGCCCCGTGGCCACCCGTTAGCCACAGAGGGAGGCTGGGAGGATGCTACAGGCAGTTAGCAATTGCTGCCCCACAGAGCCTAGCTGATGTGCTTGGTCCAGGGACGCCTGCGTGGTGGGTGGGCATGTGCTGCAAATCCAACATGTGCAACCCCAGGTCTCCAGATCCTACCCTTGGGTACAAACCAAGAGGCAGCTCAGGGGATTAAGCACTTGCCTTTGTATCACAAATGCCTGCATCCCCTTAGCAGGACTTGCTCAGGGCTGGTGTAAAAAGACACTGGTTTGAAGAAGCAGTTGTTTGTCAGAAGGCAGAAGAAAGAGGCCTGGGTTTGGGTCCAGAAGGTCAGAGGACATCACATCCCTGCCTCTGCAGCCCACCTTGTCCCTCTATGAGAGTAGACTCAAAAGCCCCCTAAAGCCTCTCCCCTGCAGTGCCTTCTCTCCCCTCACAAAGCAGAAGGGCCAGAAATGCAGGGGGTAGGGGGAAAAGAAGGAAGGGGAGCTCTCTTTTAGCCGGCTGCCCTCAGCCACCTGGGGCCAATCAGCTTCCAGTCTGATGCCTTGCAAATTAGAGCCCCTTCTCTCCCACCTCTTTGGCCACCTGCCAGCCCTGCCCTCTTTCTTTCCCTGGGCTTAGGATATGTGGAGCTCTGGACCCACCCTTCCCCTTCTTCCACTCCCTTTCTCCCTCCTTCCTTCCTTCTTTTCTCCCTTCCTCCCTCCTTCCCTTCCATTCTCTTATCCGTCCTCCCTCCCTCCCTTCCTTCCTTCCTCAGGCACAGGTCACATAAGGCCTTGGTTTCCTCTGGCCACAGCTCCCCCCACCAGGCTCCGGACTGCCACTGGTCCTTTGTCCCTGCTCTGGCCTGAGCTGACATCTACCGGGTCTCAGAGCCACTTGCCTTAGGTGACAAGATCCCGCGGAGGGCCCAGGGAATTGGCTGAAACCATCCCGAGAGACACCCCTAGGCCACAGCACAGTTTGGGAGGGCCCTGCTATCTGTGCAGGCAGCTCATTGATTCACTTTTCTGATAATTATTCCTCACTCATCACACACCAAATGACGCTGGCCTCAGCCCAGCCAGGCGGGAGGGAAGGTGGCTCTGTGTGTGGGGAGTAGAGAATGAACCTGCCAGAAAGGAGGGAGTGAGTGGTGTGTACTATCCCTGCGCACTGAGCAGGGACGCGCGGCTGCTTTAATATTCTGCTGAATGTGGTATTTCTTTTAACCCTTGCTGGAGAGATTTTCAGCTCACAGACTGAAGCTCCTTCTTGCCAGGCAAAGTTTCCCAGATGCACGGGCCGAAGAGCCGTAACTCTAAGGTGAGCAGCACCAACAGGCCGGGCTACACAGCTCTGTCTACCAGGCTCAGCGCTGGCACAATGGCACCCACGAGCGGCTTCAGCCAAGCAGACCTACTGGCTAGCCAAAAAGCGGGGTCTGGAGAGGAAACTGCGTCCTGTGCTTGGTTTATTCCCAGGCATTGACTCTTTAAACTACGCATCTCGTTCGCATGTGAGCCTGGCTTCAGCACTGAGTCCCTATGGATGGAGGGAGCGTGCGTGAGTGCATCTGCCCTCGCGGACCCACTCCCCGACCCTCTGGGCACTCAAAGTCCAGCCCACCCAGCCTCGACCCCAGGGCCTCCGCCCCAGCGCTACAATGTAGCGTGCCACCCTCGAGGGTTGCAAGGGAGCTCACAAGGCTTTGTTGCCGGTGGAGGGTACACAGCTCCGTGCTTTCCCTTCTATTTCAACTGCTTCCTCACGTGTTTCTCAGTAAGTCAAACCCAAGCTCACCTTCCACGGGCTGCTGATCATACCCTTTGTGTCTCCCGTCCCCTGCGTGTTCCAAAAGGCAACCCCGACGCCCCACAAAGACCAGCATCCTGACAGGGCAGTGGAGGGGGAGGCAGACAAAAGCCCACCTTCACAAAAGCAAGTGAGAGCTTTCTAGGCATGGATCACCGCTCGCCCTGGCCTCCCCCCAGAACCAGGAGGGAGTGGTGGTCTCTCCCGAAGGCCAGGGCACCTTAGCAGCACCTCTAGGCCCCAGTTCCGCTTTGAGAGGGGCAGTGTTTTCCGAGGCGCCGGGGCTTGAACCACAGTATTTGGAGTTTCCACTAGGTATCGAGCCACAGTTTTGTTGGGAAAGGACATCCCAGTGAAGCAAGTCCCCAGATGGGAACGCAGCGTGCGGAGAGCCAGAGCGGCGTCCCTTTAGCCGGGGTCTCCTCGGAGCCCGCCCCGCGCGGGAGACCGAGAAACCCGGGCGAGGCGGGCTGCTGGGCGCATCACCCCCAGAGGCTGCCTTCCCCGAAACTCAAACTCCGCTCCCCGAACGCGGCCACCACTCCGCCGCGAGAACAGGGGCGGGGGAGGGAGCGGAGGCGGGAGCCAGGCAGGGATTTCCCACCGGGATTCGCGGGGCGCGAGCGCCCAGGCCCTCCGAGTGCCTGGCGGGTGTCCGCGGAGCGCGCTTTTCAGGCCACCAGCTGGAGGCAAAGCCCAGGCTGAACCGGCAGGGACAGTGTCGCTGCCCACCGGCTCCCAGCCGCCCAGTCCTCTCTCCCGGACCGGGGTAGGGTGGGCGAGTTTACGCCGGACCCGCGCTCGCTCCCGTCCACCCTGGATCCGATGCGAAAAAGATGTGCACCTCGCCCCGACTGACCCCGAAAGACGCATCCCCAGAAGACGCCGGACCACCAGACTACTCCCCAGGGTGCAACCCCAAAACTCCCCAGCCCCTCTGCTTCGGCGGCCCTCGCGGGGTGCCCGGGCAGAGCCTCCCTGGCGGCGCGCTCGCCGGCCGAGCCTAGCGTCCCGGAGCCCTGGACAGCGAGAGGGCAGGGGAGGGTGGCGCGCGGCCGTTGAGGCGCGTCGGGCCGGGATGGGGAGGCGAGGCAGGGGTGAGCCTACTCCGGGAGCCTGCTGGCCCGCGGCGCCCCTTCTTCCCCAAGCCCAGCTCCGCCCGGAGCCACGGAGCCTGCACCGCAATGCAGCGGGACCCGCGCCCCGGGAGTCCGAGAGCGGGCGTGCGCCTTGTCAGGGCGCCGAGGCGCGGAGCCGGGACTCCTCGAGCCAGGTGCGGGCAGGGAGGGTCGGCTCGGGACGCGCAGCGGGTGCCGCCCCAGCCCCGCGCTCGGCCGCGGCCGTGACTCCCGGACAGCCTTGCCCGCAGGTTTCCGGGCTGCCGGCAACGCCAAGCAGCAAGAACAGCCCCGCGAGCCGCGGAGCGCGGCGGCCCCTGGCAGCAGCCGCTAGCCGCGAACTTGTTCGGCGAAGGGTACGTTACCTTCCATCGCGGCCACCGCGGATGCCAGGAGGAGCAGCAGCAGGAGATCCAGGGCCATCGCCGGCCGGCGGCCCCCAGGCCGAGCCCGAGCCCAGGCGGCCGGGCGGGGAGGGCGCCGCGTCCAGGGGCGCCGCTGCGCTCCCCGCGGGTGGCTTCTCCGTATCCTTTCGCGCTCTCGCCGGGACCGCACTTCCAGGAGCGCGGCGTGGGCGTGGGCGTGGGCGGGAGTGTGCGCGCGTGGGGCGGTGCGGGCGCGCGGGGATGTGGGTGTGCATGTGTGTGTGTGTGTTTATGGGAGAGGTGGGTGTGTGCGTGCGTGTGTGAGAGAGAGGGCGAGGGAGAGCGAGCCTGGGAGAGCGCGCGAGAGCGTGTGCGTCCTGGTGTCACATTGCAAGCTACAGCCGAGCCTACGAGAGGATGCAGCCGGCCAGACTGAGGGGGGGAGGGAGCGGGATCCCCCACTGTCGCTCTCTCCCCACCCCTAACACCTCCTGTCCAATCAAGGAATCAAACCTGCAAAATTCTCCTGTCCAATCAGGCGCAAGCACCTCCTTACACTGGCATTGTTAGTTTAAGAAAAACTTTTGCTTGCTAGGCTGTGCAGGAGGGCTGCGGCGGCGCTAGGAGGGGTCCGGGCTCCCTCTGGTGGTGCGCTAGGAGAACCGCACCGGCCCACCCCATCTCCCCAGGCTGTGGTCCAGGATCCCCAACGAAGGAGCAAGTTGACGGCTCTTTCAGCCCTCCCGGAACTGAATGAGTTTCACTCATATCTGCCCTCTGTCTTCTCAGGACAAGGGTGTCCTGAGTCCCCTATTTAGTGTAGCTCCTCTCCATAGCACTTTGCCTTATGCTTGGGGTGGTACTTACTAATCAGTTTCATTTCTCGTGGTTCCTCTAATTAAAACAGGGTTTCTGCTCTTGTCTGTTTTGTTCTATCAAGAATGCTCCCTGACCAGGACAGTTCCTGGCCCTTGGAAGATGACGGTGTGTGTTTGCTGAATGAGCGAATGCTCATTGTAGAATGTGCTGGCCGCTGCTCCAGAGTCCACCGGGCGCCGTACATGCTTCCTGTCCAACTGCATTCTGTTCTCCTTTTCTTCCAGAAGGCTCCAGCTGCCTTTAATGCTCATTTCCCTGCGCATTCTGTGCGCATCCTCACAGGGCCCTGCCGCTAGACAGCCGCTTCCCTGGGAGCGGGGGACCCACGGTAGTCACACAGCCAGCTCTTAGAGAAAGATAGAGAGAGGGCAGAGGGATCCCAGGGCGAAGCAAGGAGAGGAGCACAGAGACTGGGCCAGGCCTGGAGGTGAGTGGAAAAGACTTGTGCAGGCAGCAGGAGGGACGCAGGGTGTCCGAAGTAGGAGCGATTGTCCAGGACTCAGCTGTATCAGCTTTGCTTTCTTTTGCTGTCTGTGAAGCTTATGAGAGTCCTAGAACAGGTGCCCACCTCGGGACTCACTCATGCCCTCCCCACCCCGCAAACTCTGGACAGTGACAGCTGGTCTGTCCCCAACCCTTTCTTAGAGCTGCGAATGGGCTAACAGTGGGGCCGACAAGGTGGCTCTCTTTTTGATGGCTCTCCTTTCCGGCCTTTGATAAATCAGCCCCTGCTTCCAAGGGTTTAGTTTCTTCTTTACTGGAACTACTCTCCCTGCTCCACAACCGGACCCATCCCCAGGTTCTGATAATTCTTTGTTTCCCAGGCCCTGACTCAGGATGCCTGCCTCTTCCTTTTCCCCTATCCTCCAGCCCACCCCATACAGAAAAGATGCCATCGACCTCCACTTCCTCATCATCTTCACCCCGACTGCCCTCTGCCCTTCCACAGCACCACATCCTGGTGTCTCTGGAGCAAGCTGATGTCGCATTTGGAAACAGCCTTGTCCTCCTAGACCTTTGACATCCTCTGCTGGTAGTGACTAGTGCTCTGGCCCCTATTTCCATAGTTCCACTTTTTCTCCTTCCGGTCCTCTCACCTCTTACTGTCTCAAGACAGATGTCCCACAAGCTCTGTCCTGCAAGTCTCCTCTCCTTGAGGCCAAGGGCAGCACCTTGACAGCTCTTCCACCTGCTTTGCCACCTTCAACCTTCCCTTGTGTTCAGCTGACGGGATGGATGCGTGGATGGATAGATGGGCGGATACAGACGGATGAGCTGCAGAATTTTTCTTCCCATTCACCGCACCAGAGTCTCTTGGGACCCTTGCCCGGCAAAGTGCCCTCGCCACATCCTCCTCCTGATGTCTGTGTTCCAAGCTCATAAGTCTGCCCTATTTCTAGCCCATACTGTCTTCCCCGGGAAACTGGAGGGTCCCTGAATAGCCACCCAGTTTTTATCCCTTTATAAGCCCTTTCAATGCTTTTTCAATCCAAACCTGATCTAGATCTTCCAGATCTGGCTGAAGGTAAAACTGGAGCCCACCAAGTGCGGAATCCAAGCAAAACCCTACCTGAGTCTTTCAGTTGGTACCAGGACAGATACAGAAGAATTGCCAACTGAGGTTTCTCAAATACCAATCCCTGAACCTTGCCTGAAAGATTTCAGATGGATGGGGATTGCGGAAGGCCCTCAGATATGAACCTATGGCCCCTTCTTCTCAATCAATTCTGTTGCCCAGTGAGACTGGGAATCCACCCTTCTTGGTCCAAGAGTTTAAAACTGCTCCGACAGCTCTTTGGGGGATACCTAGGAAGGGAAGCACCAGACAGACCAAGTAGCTTCAGACCTCACCTCTGTTCAAGCAGCTTTCTGTGTGCTTTTTTACTGAGTATCTACCTGCATCAAGTCTTGTTTCAGTGAAGTGTTGTACCACAAAAGGAGAAGGAGGGAGGGATAGGTAAAGGATTCGAGGGACACAGAGAGGGCTGCATTGGGTTGGGGAAGGGAGGATCAATTGGGAAAGATATGAGGAAAACAACGTTGCTGACTTCTGCAATATGCTGGTGGTTCTGGTAGGAAGAGTGTGGTTTGGACTACTTGATAATTCCTCTAATAATTTCATAGGGTGACTTTTCCTGAGTATGTTAAGTAGGAATTTTGCCATGGAGCAGTGAATTTTTTCTTGCAGTGGGCAATTGGTAAATATCCCTGAAAGCACTTGGTGCTGATCTTGCCCCCATAGCATCTCCTTGGTTATTTTTTCCCTCTCTTATGTCAGCTTGTTTTCTTGATTAATCACCAGGCTATTTGATATCACTAAATCACTCCTTCAAGTGACAAATGCTTGCTACCACGGGCAGCAGCTGAGGGCTCTCAGGCACCCAAGGGTGACTGAACTCTTTTGCTGAGATTCAGAGACCCTCCTGACCAGAAAGTTTGGGGGCAGCCAACCGGCTCACTCCCTACTGCTAAACAGTTTTGTGTCTAAATGGTTGAAAAGCATTTCTAGTGGAAGCAATTGCACAGCTTCTCTTGGTAATTCCACTCCTTAGAATGGCACCCTATTGGCGAGTTTAGGATGTCCATGCACCCTTCTAACCTACCTCCATCTTGTTATATTTTAAACCATTTTTCATTCCACTTATTAGTAAAGAGAAAGGGCAAGTAGTAATTGTCCTGAGGATGATCACCTCTATGTCTTGTACATGAGAATATATTTCCACATTTTTTCCTCTTTAAATGTTACTGTATTGCATAAATGAAATGTTTAGTTACCTACTCCATGACCCAGACTACCTTAAATTGAAAGTCACATTTTCATCAGGTAGATTTTTTAAGATTCCCTTAAAACACTTTAAAGTGCGTAACAGACAAATAACAAAAAGCTTCCTCCTTCTCTTTTGTTCTTTATTTCAACATTTATTCAGCAGCATTTCTGTGTTAGTTGCCTGCAAACTTGTGGGGACCCAGTGATGCCAGGAACCCAAATCCTCCCTTTAGGATTTCATGGTCTCCCTAGGAAGACAGGCAAAGAATCGAAATGGATTATGGGACTTTTTGTCCCAAATGGCCTCTGGCTATAGGCTTTCAACAAGCCTCTCTTTGTTTCTCAGGAAAATACCTCAGCAAATATAGATAGATACAAAGGCTTGCATAACAAGGTGAGCAAACACAGACAGATAACCTAATTGTTGGGGTGTAGAAGGAATTGAGAAGATTTATAAGGCAGATGAAGTTGGATAAGGAAAAACCTATCAAGCACATGTAAGACACCAAGTCTTCTTCTTGAAAGAGAAACTGCTTTAAAGAAATAGCTAGAAGGGCATGTGATCCTCTTTCTGTCTGTACCAGTCAGCTTTTCACTACTGTGACCAAGTACCTGAGAAAACCAACTAAAAAGAGAAAAGATTTATTTTGGCTGATGGTTTCAGAAGTCAGTCCAGGGCACCTAGCATCTCTGCTTTGAGGCCTGCAGCCAAGCAGAAATATCATGGCAGAGGGGCATGGCAGAGAAAAACTGCTTGCCTCATGCCAGTCAGGAAGCAGAGAGAAAGAGAACCAGAGAAGACAGGTTTGGGAGTCAGATATAGTTCCAGAGGTCACTCTGCAATGATTCATTCCTAGTAGGCCCCACCTCCTGCTTCCACATTCCTCCAGTAATGCCAGAAAACTATGATCTCACCAGTGGAGTAAATATTTATCACCACCATTGTTGCCTCAGCTTCAAACCAAACAAAGAATAGTTTCTCCCCTTCCCTTTGCCAGTGTCTTCTCATACCTAGTGTCTTGGTTACTTTCTCATTGCTGGGACAAAATACCTGATCACCACAAGTTAAAGGAGGAAAGATTTATGTTGGCTCACAGTTTGTGAAGGTTTCAGTCTATAGTCAACTGGCTCCAAGGCAGGGCAGCATGGCAGAGGGGCATGGCAGAGGAGAAAGAGTCCATGGCAGGGTAAGCAGGAAGCAGCCAGCAGCAACAGCAACAGCAGCAGGCCTTCCTTTCTCTTGTGTCCCTATCCAAGCTACAAGCTATTTGGAAGATGTCACCCATGCATAGCGTGGACTTTCTTATTATCCACACCTAGACTATGCTAAACCAATCAGTGGGCTAATTTAGTATTCACACACTCTTAATTCATATTCACACACCCTAAATCCAAACACTCTGAAAAGTTCCAGCTATGAGTGCATGAGGCTTTTGGAGAATATCTAGATATAGGCCCTAACACCCAAGAAGAGCGTTACAGTAAGAGAGGTGATAGTAAATGGATGAGCTGTTGAAGACACAATACATTCTGGAGGTAAGGAAAAGTTGAACATTTAGAATGGCAAAGTAATGACTGTGGGGACTGTTCAGACTGTTGACTAGATTTTCATGTGACACATCAACTCAGAGTGCCAGAGAAGTGGGATGATGGTTGGAGAAAGAAGCTACCTCAGTAGAGTTGGACTACCCCTCATGAAGTCTGTTGGCAAACAGAGCCTGAACATTGCTAGCCCTCCAGCTATAGGTCTCAAAAGCTGATTCATCCATCAGGCAAGTAGGCAGATGGAGGATCCATGGCCAACTTGTTCTGTCTCCTGAAGCACACTCAGAACAAGTGAACCTCTCTCTTCTCAAGGAGGAGAACAGAGAGGCCAGAACAACACAGGCACTGATAAAAAACATTGGAAAGCAAAGAGCAGAAACACCACCGCCAAAACCCAGTTGAAGATTTTTTTAATGATGCTTGGCAGAGTCTAGACACATTTTCAGGAAACTTCTTGGCATTATAAAGACTAAATTCCATGACAAAAGAACAAATTTATGAGAAAGCATGTTAAACAGGCAAGGCAACAATATGAAACAAAGAAGAAAAGGATAAAGAAGTAAGAGTACATTCAGAGAAACAAAATTGTAGGGTCAGAATTAAACTTCCACATGAATATGTTAGTAAAAGCAGACATGAACATTATGGAGGAGTAGAGATGGGTGATGAGAAGAACTACTGGAGATTCAAGAATGCACACCAAGTAGATAGGAAAGGGAAAAGTTAAGAGAAAATGCAGAAGACAGAAAATAGAGACCCAACATATGTAAAATTGTGCTAGTTGCTTGCAAACTGCTAGGGACTATAAAGTGTCCCCAAAATAATTCCTACAATGGTTTTGAGTTTCTAAAAGGCAGTCCAATACAAATAACATGAAGTAACGTCAAATCTATAAAAGAATGAAACTTTTATTAGCTGAATAAAGACCTGATGTCACATCTAGGCAATATTTTTGAACCACATAGATATTTTAAAGAATTTACATCTGTCTAGGGATACACACATGCAGACATATCTTTGAACATATATAAAAACCACTTACTTATAGGAGCATAAATATCATTAGCTTCAGAATACTCGATTACAGAAGAAAAAAGTGCAAGAGCTATAGAGTTTGAGCTCTTGGGGTTTTTAATTTTTGTTGTTGTTTTGTCTTGTTTTTGTTTCAGAATGGAATTTAAAATGGAAAATTTTTGCCAAAATAACTATATGCCTAGCAAGGCCAAAACAACAAACATTTTCAGTTCATTTTCAAATTTCTCGCAAAATTTGCAATAGTCTAGAAAAAATTACTTAAAACTCTATATTCCATTGATTTAAGATGAAATTTTGGTTCCACCAACAATATCAGTTAGAAGTCTAAAGACTTGTATACTACTTTTAATATTTTTTATATTTTTATTCATCTTATGTAACTGCAAATTTGTACCGTTTCCTGTTCCTGGTAGCCTATGGTCTATTCTATGCCATGCCATGCCATGCAACTCTGTCTCTGTCTCTCTCTGTCTCTGTCTGTCTGTCTGTCTGTCTCTCTCTCTCATTCTTTCTTTCTTGGTTCCACATATAAGCAATATCTAGGGATGTTTTTCTTCTGTCTGGCCTATTGCACTTAGCATAATATCCTCCAGATTTATTCATATTATTGTACATGGCAAGATTTCTTTTTTTAAGGCTGAAAAAAATAATTCTGGGTGTGTTCACATGTGTGTGATCATTTCTTTATTCGTTCATCCATTGATGGGCACTCTATCAGTCAGTGTTTTACTAGAAAAACAGACACAACACAAGATATAAAAATGTATAAGAAATTACAAACCAACTTACAACGGCCGCCCACAGAGTTGGATGAGGAAGAGTGCAAAGGGTGTCTGCATACTGGAGACCAGCAGTTTCAGTCCAAGGTCTAGAGTTCACTGCAGTGTCCATGCAAGTCCATATCAGGAGGCTGATGGGTCTGTCCTGGAAGGATGATGGGCCTGTGATGGAAGGCTGAAGGATCCACTGGGGAAGCCAAAGTGTTTGTACTAGAAGCCAGGAGATGACATCCAAGCTAAAGGTAAAGACTGGAGTGCCTCCAAACAGAAGCAAATCCATCCTTCCTCATTTGCTCTTTGTACTGTCCAGGAGAGGATTCGTCCTGGGGTTCATCTTCTACACCTAAGGTGTAGAATTGCTGACCTGATTTAGCTAAGTTTCTAAACTTCTCAAATTGACACAATCAACCAACCATTACAGGCACTTAAATTGTTTCTACATCTTTAACTGTTGTCAGTAGTGTTAGTATAAATTTCAGAGTGGAGCCTTCACTATAACGTGCTTATTTCATTTCCTTTACAATAAATCTGGAAGAAGAATTTCGGGTTCATACTGTAGTTTTATTTTTCTGAAGTGCAGCTGGGTGTGGTGGCACAAGCCTGTAATCCCAGCACTCAGGAGGCTGAGACAGGAGGATCACTGTGAGTTCAAGATCAGCCTGGGCTACAAAGTGACCTCAAGCCCAGCCTGAACTGTGTAGCGAGACCCTGTCTCAAAAAGACAAAAAAAAAATCTTTTTATTCTATTTTTTTGAAGTACCTCTCTACTGTTTTTCATAATTGTTGCACTAATTTACATTCCCACCAACAGGGCACCAAGGTTCTCTTTGCCCTCTATCTCTGTCATAACTAGTTGTCTCTTGTCTTTTAGTAATAGCCATCCTGATATGTGTGCGGTGATAATCTCATTGTGGTTTTGATGTGCATTTCTCTAATGATAAGCTGAGCACATTTTCATATACTTGTTGGGTGTTTTTATTCCTTTTTTGAAAAAAGAAATATTCAAGTCCTTTATTTAGTTGGGTTATTCTTGTTTTTTGTTTGTTTTTGTTTTGTTTTGTTGCTATTGAGTTGTGTAAGCTCCTTATATATTTTGGATACTAACCACTTACAGATATATGAATTGTGAATATTATCTTCCAATCCATAACCTGTCTTTTCATCTGGACATTTCCTTTTTTGTTTAAAAAAAATCTTTTAGTTTGAGATGTTGCCATTTTATTTTTGCTCTTGTTGCCTATGCTTTTGTTGATACCCAGAAAATCATTGCCAAGGAAGATCCTTGTCAAGGAGACTTTCCTTTCCATTTTCTTCTAAGAGTTTATTATTTCAGCCCTACATTTAGATTTTTAATTCATTTAGAGTTGATTCTTGTGTATGGTGTAAATAAGGGTCCAGTCTGATTCACTGACATGTGGATATCCAGTTTTTTCAACAATATTTATTGAAGAAACTATCTTTTCTCTATTGTACCTTCCTGGTGCCCCTGTCAAAAATGAGCTGCCCATACATACATACTTATTTATAGACTCCCTGTTTTGTTCTGTTGGCCTATGTGTCTGTTTTTATGGACTAAAACATAACCAGTTTCATGCCCTATTGTCTTCATTGCCCGATTTACAATATAATTTGAAATCAGGAAGTTGTGTTGCTTGCAGTTTTGTTCTTGGGATTTCTGTGGCTATTTGGGATCTTTTATGGTTCTATATGAATTTTAGAATTGTTGTTTTCTTCCTGGAATGGCTGACATTGGAATTTTGATAAAAAATTATGTTGAATCTGTATATAGTACTTGGGTATTGTGGATATGCAACAATATGAATTCTTTGAATCTGTAAACAGAATATCTTCCCATTATTTGTGTCTTTTTCATTTCACTCATTAATATTTTATAGTACTTGGCACACAGATCTTTCATCTCTAGAATTAAATTTAATCCTAAATATTTTTTAGACCTTTGTAAAGGCAATTATTTTCTTGATTTCTAGATAAGTTATTATTAGTGTGAAGAAATGCAACTGATTTTTGATGTTGATTGAAATAAAATAGAAAAATAGTCTCAAAGAATATACATATCATTAAAAGTCTAATTACTGAAATCTACAGTTCAAATTACATTCATTCAGACCCAACAGAAGAGCAATGGAGGAGGAGAGCAGCACCTTGTACAAGCCTTGTTTGTGTGCGAGAGGCTAAGTAGCTATTTTTCCCACTCTTGAAACTTGTCAAATACTAAAATTAGTTTTAAAACATAAACTTGGTTTTAAAATGGTTTAAATTCGAAAATAGTTCTCAAAAGGTAAAGGTTTCTACAAATATACTTTAAAATATATTTACCTTTGAAAATACTAGAGAAGATAAAAATATAATATCACCTTTATGTTAAAAAAGTAAAAGAATTGAAAAAAGCTTATAAAAAGAAAGTTACTGTTTAAGCAATAAAACTTATAAGAAGTTTAGAAATCACATTCAATACAAATGTGGTGTACTGAGTCTTGACTAAGAGAGAAGCAAGAAATGACAGGCTGCCTTGCAGTAATTTTTAAATGCAGAAAGCAAATAAGACTGCATATAAAAATTTAAATTGTCATATTATACATATCCTCCAATCTTATATCCAGATAAATTTTTATTCAAGACTAACAATGGAAATAATGGAGTTTTTCAAGCAAGGCTGAGAAAACTTACCACCAAGATACTGTCTCTAAGAGATTTATTAAAGGAACTATTTCAGGAATAAGGGAAATAAACTCAGAACAGAAAGTAAGAGGAAAGAAATAAGTGTAAGAAAAGAAACTGTTAAACATGTGAGTAAATCATTGGGGTTTACAAAAGCAAGAGAACAGAGCAGGAACAACATTTGATATGGAAGTTAAAAAGCTAAAAGTCCTTAAAAACCATGGTACTATTCAAAAGCAGGCAGAAATATTGACTAACTTTATACATTGTAAATTCAAGCATACTGTCTTGGTTACTTTTCTCTCATTGCTGAGACAAAATACCTCCACCCAAAATTAAGGAAGGAAAGGCTTATTTAGCTCACTGTTTGTGGAGGCTTCAGTCCACACTCAGCTGGCTCCAAGGCAGAGTGGCACATGGCAGAGGGCAATAGTTCATGGTGGTGGAAGATGGCAAAAGCAACAAGAGCAAAACGAGGAGGAGTGGCAGCAAGCAGCCTCTTTCCCTCCCTTAAATTGTACACAAAATATTCTTCCCATGGCTGTGTAGCACTCACATCCATAATCAATCAAACTCTAAAAGCCAGCCCCATTACTGCATGTGGCCTTGGGTGGACATGCAGACACAAACCATAACAAATGCTTCAAGTGTTTAAGGGTGAGCACTTCCAATATGCAATGGGAGAAATGATGAAAATTAATCAATACTTATTAATCAATTGTATCCCTTTACTTCAAAGCCATTCAATCAGAAACTAACAACAAATTTTTAAACACATGTCAAATAACCTTTAAATAAGAAACCTAATGAAAACTAAAAATACTTAAAACTGGATGATCATGAAAACACAACCTCTCAAAACTTTGGCATCCACTCAAAGTAGTATCTAAAGGAAAATTATACCTAATACTAGAATATCAGAAAAAATATTACCAAAGAAGAAAGGCAAGAAGTTAAACAACTAACTCAAGGAGTTCAAAACTATATAAGGATAAATGTTTAAAATTATAAGAATAGAAAATAGAGAAATTATCAACAAGACCACCATATCTCAAAGCTCCCTTTCTGATAAAAAAAAAGAACTAATAAAAGACAAGAGTCTTCTGACAAGATTGACCTAGTTTGTAGGTATTAGAGTGGAATATGGAATGGGACAAGACAAAAATAAATATTAGGGATGGAAAGAGGGATATACATTTAGAGTAAAACTTTAAAACATTAGAGATACTCTGAACCACTTAAATGAAATAGAAATTTCTCTTGAAAAAAGGACATATGAAATTGATTCACAAAAAATTAGAATTTTTCAGTAGATGGATTACCAGGGATGAATTTGAATCAGTAATTTAAATCTACTTCCCAAAAAAGGAAACAACGTTAAATCTAAATAGTCCATCAGTGGGTCCTACTGTTAAACACTCAAGGATATATTTCCCAGGTCATGTTTGGAAGCTAATATAACCTTTTCGGGCATGTCCCAGGGTTAGAAGAATGATCCAATTTTAGAGAAATCTACTCACCTCATTAACTGATTAAAGGACAAAATACATATGATCATCTCAAAAGACTGAGCCTAAACATTTCATAAACATTCAGAAATTTTTGGAAATTTAAGAATATTAATAAAAGAAAAATAGAAAGAAGCTTTCTTGGGACAGCATCTATCATGCTGCAAAGCAAATATTACATTTAAAAGTGAAATATTAGAAGCATTCCCTTTAAAATTGGAAAGAAAAAGATACCTACTCTCCTTGCCTCTGTTCAGCATTTTATTGAAGGTTCTAGCTAGCATGCCAAGACAGAAAAAATAAAGAGGAGAAAGGAAAGGAAAGGAAAGGAAAGGAAAGGAAAGGAAAGGAAAGGAAAGGAAAGGAAAGGAAAGGAAAGGAAAGGAAAGATTTAGAAATTTTTGGAAATTTAAGAATTTTGGAATTTAGGAAAAACACCATGTTAAGTGGCAGAAAGTAAGAAGACCTGTATAGAAAACCCAAGAGGCTGTACAGGTACACTGTTAGATTAAATTCAAGACATGAACAATTTTGCTGGTTACAAAGTCAATATATGAAAATTTATTGCAATCCAAAGTATCAAAAGTAATTAATTTTAATAATATAGCATTTTTAAATGACAGTAAAATCTTGAAAGTATTTTGGAACAAATTTAAAGAAAGATTTAAAGGCTTATATGGAAAGGTTATAAAACTTTATCAAGCAATATTTAAATAATTAAGAAAATATTCCATGCTTGTAAGTAAGAAATCTGGTAATTTTACCCAATTTTAACTATTACTTAATATGTGTACCAAAAAAACCCACAATATTTTTAAAGAATTTTACAATTTGATCATAAATCTCACAGGCAAAAGGCAAGAGTCAAAAGGCAATTTGGAGAAAGACAGGCTAAAGAGGCTTGCTTTACCAGTTATCAAAACTTAGAACTAGCAAAATTAAAACAATATGAAAGTGATGCACATATTTTAACCAAGGCATATATAGAAAATCTATGTCAAAGGAAATGCTACAAAATGGTAAGAAAGGGTAAACCATTCAACAAATGCTGCTGAGATGATTTTAAAAATAAAATTAGATTCCTCTTTTACAATAATAATCAGTTCCAGATAGACTATAAACAAATATTAAAGGAAATATAGTACGATATCTTAATGAAGTGGGGTGTTGGAAGGGGATTTCATAAATAGGATACAAAAAGCACAACTTACAAAGAAAAATAGAAATATGGTTGAGTAGGAAAAATGGAAAACTTTCCTGAAAATGATGCCATAAATATAGTTAAGACACACACTGAAAGAAATATTTGAAGAGGAAATAGCATTGGTATCTACAATATGTAAAGAATTTCCACAAACCAATAAGAAATGTTTAAAAAGTATCCACACAATTGTTTTAGCAGCTCAGTGAAATGGGAAAGATGCAGAAATCAGGATGGTCTGGGCTGGGGATTTAGCTCAGTGGCACAGCACCTGCCTGGCAAGCACAAGATCATGAGTTCAATTCCTGGTACCGGAAAAAAAAACCAAAAAAAAAGGATGGTCCGTGTGCTAAGACATCATGTAAATTTGTGAAGCATTCCATATTTTAAGCCATATACAAAAGGACAAGTTTTGTATGATCTGCTTATATGTAACAGCTAGAGCCAGCAAATTCATAGAGACGGCAAATACATTAGCAACTCCTCCAGAGACTAAGGGGAGGAAGAAACGAGAAATTACTGCTTAATGAGAGCAGTTTCTGTTTGGGGCGATGAAAGGTGTTTGGAAACAGATAGCTGTGATGATTGAGCAACACCGTGAATGTAATGAAACGCCCCTGAATTTTACATTTAAATGACTAAAATGCAAATTTTGTGTTCTATATATTTGACCACAATAAAAAAGCACCTAATATTTAAAACGGCCAATAGATTCAAGTAGGCATTTCAGATGAACTATGAATGACTTAGCAATATCTGAAAAGACACACAACCTCATCTGCAAATGCAAACAGTATTGACATAACACTGTTCACCCACTGATAGGCAAAAATGGTACAATCAGACAATAACTAGGGTTGGTGGAATATGGAGCAATAGGAGCTGTCATAAAACATTTGTGGGAGAATCATCAGGGTTCAAAGAGTTTGAGTAGGAGGACAAGTATCATTTGTGGAAGTTTAACACGTGCTTCTTCCTACATTAATTAGAGTAAACACGGGCTGCCATGATCGACATACTAAAAATAAAAAGGCTTGATAAAGAACTTCTATTTCTCTCTTGCACATCCTTTGTGAAGTTGAATAGAGCAGTGGGTAGCTTTGCCCTTCACAATCATCTGGGTACTTTGTTCCTTCCAGTTGAAGTTGAACGCAGTGAAAAACCACTGCGTTAGGGTTTTGGTTAATGGGAAGTGGGGAGGCGCAGTGGAGTAGGTGCGGCCGCTGCCTTAATCCTGTGCTCCCAAATAGCACAATGGAAAGCTGCTGCTAGACTGTGCTGGTGAGAGCTTAGTCAAGAAACCACATACTTCTGAAAGGGAGCCTGGGGAATGTGTGAAGAAGGGGAAAATTGATTTTGATGGACAACTAGCGTCTCTACTATACTCTAGGATTCTGCTATTTCATGGCTAGACATACCTTAGCAGTGCTCCAGCACACGCGTGCGGAGAGGCAGACGAGAAAACCCACAGGCACAGGATCATAATAGGCAAAACCAACCCAAATGTTCACCACGGTACAACAGAAAAATAAATCATAGCATTGTGATATACAGGAGAAAAATGCATGAATTACTACTGCACAATTTTAAAAGGCCACACAAGATGCTCCTATGGTAATACTAATACTCACCTGAGTGTAGGTACTTGGATATTTGTTTTATTATTAATATTCAAGTAGTATATATGTATAGTATATTTGTTATAGTCATTATTTTGTATATTTACAATCGCAAAATATTATACTTGTCTTCCTAAAGTGAAGTAGATATAAATTTTCACCCAAATGATTGGTAAAAACAAATGTTTGTTGGTATTAAATGTAAGTGAAGATATGGATAGATGGGTAGTAAAAATATGAGTTTTACAGATCTTTACTCTGTAGAATATGTAAGCAGTATCTTTAAACAAACTTAAGCTGGGCATTCCCGTAGGCGGCAGTTCCCCTGCTTGGTACTGAGCTAGAGGACCAGCGCAGAGGTGCCTGAGGAGGTGGTGGGCAAAGGGGCCTAGGCAACACGTCTTAAAATAGTAAATCCTAGCTGCTGTTAAAGGCAGTAAGCAGCTAAGCTATATTTCTGAATGTTGCACAAGAGTTAAGATGATGTGGGATTGTTTGAGTTTAACATGAGTAGATCTTCAAAACAAAGTCTTTCATGAGCAGATAAATGAGAAGACAACATTACCTTTTCTATAGAGTGATGCATGTGTACATTTTTTATTTGTTCTGCGCCATCTCCCAAAAAACACCTGCTATTTTAAAAAGCCTATGCATCTGAAAACCAATTTTTAAATACAGTACTAATCTTAAAAACTTTTTAAAACAAGAAAAGCTATTTGACCCATGAGGAAACAATATACCTCATCTATCCATTCTTTCAAAAATAGCTGCTGAGTATAATGTGTCAGAAAACGGATACAGCGGCAAACGAAAAACAAAATTCTTTCCTTAAGAAATTCAATAATTTCGGGGCTGGGGATTTAGCTCAGCGGCAAAAGCGCCTGCCTGGCAAGCGCAAGGTCGTAAGTTCGGTTCCCGGTTCCAGAGAAAAACAAAACAAAGAAATTCAATAATTTCAAAGATTGAGTCTCATACCAAAAGTGAATCTTAGAAACAATACTCACCAATGCATGTATTTTCATTAAATAAATTCTCAGGGTTTTTAATCTTATTTATTTATTTATTTGCTGATTTATTTATTCTTTTGAGAAAGGAGGGGGGGCTCACTAAATTGTTCAGGCTTACCTTGAAGCCCCAGGCACAGTCAATCTTCCTGACTACGCCTCCCAAGTACTTGGGACTACAGGTGCATACCACCATATCTGGCTAATTTGATTTTAAGTGAGATATTTGGACAAGTCAGGTAATTGTTCAAGGTCTTGGTTTACTCATCTGAGAAATGAGGTAAGTATATATACTACTCAAAAGTCAGGTAATAGGCCTCTAAGAGCAAAACATCTGATCATTTTCTTTATGGAGAGCCGTGTGTGGCTGATCAAGGAAAGAAAGGCAATTTATCTTGCTTTTCACAGAGTCTAAGGTATGAAATGCTAATCATTAAAACAAGAAATACAGTCTAGATCAAAATACTGTGAGGTGATCACACAATTAATTGGAGAGTGAGAACAAAAGGGGACTTATTACTCGCAAAATCTACAAGTGCTTTTCACAGAGGTCAGCGTCGAACGTGTGCCTTTTTTTTAACACCTTCTCTGAGGACTCAAAAGAGTGATACAAAGCACACTGGTTAAGTTTTGTTTGTCACTTCCTAACTTTTGAAATCTTCTTTTTGCAAAGTTAAAATTAAAAATAGTTGGCTTCTCTGATAAGTAGTGAATGTGACACAGGTTGACCCTGACAGACGGAGTCCTTGTTCCCCAAGAAGCTTCAGCTTTGGTCTCACAGCTTGCCCAACTGCCCCAGTTTCTGCCACTACTGAGTTGGTTTCAGAGATACTGTAAACACTGGCCCAAACCAACATGACAGCACATGCCTATAGTCCCAGCTTTTCAAGAGGTTGAGACAGGAATATAATTTGAGCCCAAGAGTTTAAGGCCAGCCTGAGACCTTGTCTCAAAAATCAAACAAACAAACAAACTCCAGACTGGCCAGAAAATTCCTTTAGCTCTTCAGTCAAGCAACTTATCTCCACGCCTTCTTGAAGGCCACCAGTATCAGAAACTGCCCCACTTCCACCATCTCCAGTTCTGGAAATTTCCCTCTCGGACCATAACCTCCCAGGTTTTTAACATCGCTGTAGCTTCACTATGATCCTCAGCTCTCAGCCCAGTTTCTCCTCACCATCAAGAACACCAGGTTCTCCTGGCTTTATTTGCTTTTTAATACAGCCTAGACTTCATGATCAGATCATTTTAACAAAGCCAGGTTTGTTACCAGAGACTATAGACTTGAGCTCTCTCTCCAATAGGATAGCCTGTAACCACATGTGGTTATTGAGTACTTGATATGTAACTAGTCCAGACTGAAAAGTACCATCAGCAGCCAGGCATGGTGTTGCACGCCTGTAATCCCAGCACTCAGAAGGCTGAAGTAGGAGGATAGTTGAGAGTTCGACAACAGCCTGGGCTACAAAGTGAGCTCAAGGCCAGCCTGAACTGTATAGTGAGACCCTGTCTTTAAAAAGACAAAAAAAAGAAAAAAAGAAAAGTACCATCAGCATCAAGTATACATCAGCTCTCAAGGACTTCATATGAACAAGTAAAATAATGATTGTTTAATGATGCTAAGTCCTGAGAAGCTCAGCTATCCAGTTTCACCACTGTGTAAACTTCAGAGTATATTTAAATTAACATGGCTATGATGCCACCAGATAATTTAATCTTAGAGCTCCATATCATGTGTGCCATCTGTCATTTACTGAAACAGTGTTATGTGGTTCATGACTGTACCTTACTGATCATCTTTATATTAACTACATGTTGAAATAAAGGTTTTGATTATATGTTAAATGATATGGCTAAAACAAATTTCACCTATTCCTCTTACCTCTTTAATATGATTACTAGGAAACGTGAAACTTGCTTTATATTTCTATTGACCAGAACTTGCTTAGAACTAGATGCTGACTGGAACCATGGAAAACAGAAGCTGACTCTCTGGGGCAACTAATCAGTAAGAATTAGGTGGGTCTTAGGGCGCCACAGAAGTAGATCATGGCACAGGACACTCCAGATGGGCTGTGCTACTATGTAAGAGAGATGAGTTGGGAGACCCAGGCCTATACCACTACAGGTACCTCTACCAACAAACTAATGGATGGAGAGGTTGATTGCTCAGGACATAAATGGCCAGGCTGGTAATATTTGGCATTTTTGCCATTTCACTGGTTAATGTCCACTGTGTAAGAGTGATGAAGGGAAGAGGAAAGGCACAGAAATCTCCAGATCCACAGCTAAAGGGCAGTAGGAATTAGAAGGCTGGAAAGGAGAGGCACCATTCCTCAGCAAATGAATGATGGAGAGACTAAGGGTCACTGTCTGGATGACTCCACCAGTTGTCTAAAATAATCCCCTGAATAAGATGGAAAAATGGGACCTTGAGTACTAATGTCAGGAAGTCTGATATCTTCCTTCCAGAGATCAAGGTACATTGTTTCCCCTTCCAAATCTAAGAATCAGACTCTGAGTCATAGATTAGAATGCAAATTTACTTGGAGATACAGTATACTGGATATTCTTGGGCCCATAAGAATCCTCTCTACTGGCAGATGTCTCTGCCTTGCTGTGTCAGTCAGCTTTCCATGGCTATGACCACAGTATCTGACATAAACAACTTAAAGGAGTAGAGGTTTATTGGGGCTTATAGTTTCAGAGGTTTCAGTCCATGGTCAGTTGGCTGCAAGGAAGACACATCATGGGGGAAGGGCATTGTAGAGAAAAGCTGCTCAACTCACAGCATTTGGGAATCAGAGCAGGGAAAGAGCATGAAGAAGGGAACAAGAACCAGATGTAGTCCCCAAAATTGTCTTCATGACCCTTGCAGACACACCTGTAAGTGTGCTTTACTAATTTCCTGATGTCTATCAGTCCAGTCCCATTGACAGTCCAGATTAACTGCCACACCTGCACACCCCTGACTCTGTCTCTGGAGAATTGTCTGTGACCAAATGGGTATTACCTCATCTTGGAGGCTATGCCATCCCATAGAGCAGGGCAAACCTCAGGAAACATCTATGTGAGGAGGGAATTTAAAAGCCCAGCCCCCTTGACTCAAGTCTGTGCATGCTCTAGAGCTCCACAAGAGATCAGGGCAAAAACCTGCTCTCTACCTGAGATCACATCCTTGTTGAGCTCCTTCTCCTGCTCTGTACTATAGCCCTCCCTCTTCCTCCCCCACACAATGACTGGAACAATACCCTTGTCTCAGGCTTTGTTTCCAGGGACCTTACTGAGACAGGAAGTAAGGAAACATGGGCTGGGAAGTGGGAAATGGAACAAGAAAGAAGGAGGAAATAAATTTATATTATCAAGCCAGTCACACCTTGGGTGACAGAAAATTCACCCTATGGGGAAACTCTGGAAGTCTCTGTAGAACACATACCCAAGAGTTATTCCTTCCAAGGTTTGAGGAAGCTAAAGACGTATTTATAAACCATTCTAACCCCACATTGGCTAAAAAGTGGGAGGTATGAGTTCCTCAGGATATCCAGGATGGGTAGCTGTTATGGTTTAGATTTAAAATGGCCTCTAAGGCCTTGTGTGTTTGAAAAGTGATTGGATTGTCAGGCGTTGTTGCTGACTTCCTGTTAGGAGGTGGGTTCTGGTAGGCAGAGGTGAGTCATTGGTGGTGTGGCCAGGAGGGGTTTATCTCCTTTTCCGGTACTTCTCTTTATTCTCTCTGCTTTCTGGCTACCATGAGCAGAACAGCTTTTCCTCACCACATCCCTTTGTCATCCCATCCTGCCTTGAAACCAGCTCTCTGTGGCCTGAAACATGAGGCTAAATAACCTCTCCTGCTTCCAGCTGTGGGAGTCAGGTATTTTGTCCCAAAGACAAAGAAAATGACTAAAAAGTATGTTTGGGCTCCAAAGCTGACAGTTGTGAGTCAGCTGTGCCAAGAAGACAGGCGAGGTCCCTGTTCTCATGGATGTTAAACTCCAATGGAAGAGACAGACTCTTCCCCGCAACTGTTCTCAGTCAAGTGTTTGGGACTCCAGTGTTAGAAAGCATGGAATATGGACAGGGCATAAAAGTTTCAAATTTAGCCCCCAAATTGCGCTTCCTATTTGAAAAAAGACCTCAGAAACATCTCTATTAGGCGCCAGGAAGGCTCAGGTCAGTTTTTCCCTGTTTATACACACATGCGTGATATTGGATTTCACTTAGGATTCAGTGGTGAGGGAGATATTTACTTTGGAGAAATACATATTCAGTTTAAAGTTCAAAGACAGCACTGCAGGTTCCTGTTCTTAAAAGTCTCCTGGCTGCCCCACCCTGGGAAAACTTGCCAGCTGCCTCAGCTCCAGGCTTCCCAGAGGAAGGAGAATCCATGAAGGTGTTCAGTGGAACAAAAGGTCTTTCATTTTTATAGGACTTTCTTTAGAAGGTATTTGTAGATTAAGAAAGCAGTTTTCCTCTTTGTTGCATTGATATCATGCCCTTGAGTTAAGAATTAAGTTTTAAGTTTGTATGCTAAATTGGAGGGTAAATTTTTCATTGTGTTGATTCATGGCTGTGCAGCTTAGCACAAGGGAAGGAGCATGCGCGCAGACATCAGCGTCATTCAGAGCCACGCTGTGGAAGGGAACAAGAGGAAGGTGAGAAGACTGGCATTAGCCACACCAAGGGGGCCAATTAAGCAATGGTGCCCCCAGGCATGTCAATGGCAACTGTCTCTTCCATCTCTCCCCAAAGAGGACGTGCTTGCCATCCCCAGGAAAACCTCCGCATGGGTGAATCAAGGTTGTTACTGGTGTTATTCACTTATTTATTCAGCATATCTTTACTGAGTATCTGTTGTGTACTGAGGAAACTATGCCAAGCAGGATAGACGAGGTCGCTGTTCTCATGGGTGTTAAACTCCGGTGGGAGAGACAGACTCTTCCCCCCAAAACAACCAGTAAATACAGTCAGTAAGACAATTTTAGCTGGTGCCAAGTAAGGCTATGTAGCAAGGAAAACACCAGATGACAGCTGGTGAAAAGGAGGATGCAGCTCTATCCAGGGCTATTCAGGAGGGTGTCTCTGAGGAGACAACACTTAATCAGGGGAAGGAGAGAGAAATCAAAGGAGGGAGGAGGGCAGTGGGGCTGAAGCATTACTGAGGAACAAACAGCTGAAAATGTAGACATGAGGTTGGAGAAATGGCAGAGCTCCTGTTTGTGAAAGCCTCTTTATTCTGAATTGGGAATTTTAAGTAGCACGTTCGGGGGGATGGCTTTCTCTGAAGGATGCACATGGCACAGAGGTAACACAGCCAGGTGCACCTGACTTTTCCCATCCTCCTATCCACTAGTAACAGCGGTGCCTGGAACTTAGTGCTCCAAGTAGACTTGAGCTCTACTGGTGCCCTTCTGCCTGGGCTAAGGAAGGGGGGCACTTTAGTGGTTACCAAAGGTCCCTCTCAGGCATGCCACAATGAAGGGCTCTGCCTTCTCCAGGAGGGATTGCTCCTTCAGGGCGGAAGCTCAACAGAGTTCTCACTCACCAGCTGAGGCCCAGCTCCATTCTTGAGAGATGGGAGCAGCAAGCTAAAGCAGCATCATGCAGTCTCAGGTTAGGGAGGAGGGTTGGGAAGCGGCTGGAGCGGCTCTGCACCCAGCCAGCTCGTGACCCCTCCTGCCCTGTCGCTTCTGTGTTCCCATTAGCAGCTGGTGAGGGGCTGGGGCTGGCAAGCAATGTGCTACAGGGACTCTCAGCAGCCCAGCGGCATGTAGAGGAAGAAGCCATAGGTTCCCAGGTTATGGAATTTGGAGACACTTCAGGAGAGAGCCACTGACCATGGTACCTTGGTATACCAGCCTGGAGACCTGTCTCCACTTACTCTAAGCCAGATTCCTTTCTCTTTACCTCAAATGGCTGCAAAGGGCATAAACAGAATAACAATTAAGCTGAATTCCTAGTAATCAAGCTCTCTGTTCCCTATTGGGAGCAGTCAAATTTCACAAGGAAAAGTTCACATTCTCCTCCGAGAGGGACAAAGCCCATCTTGGAATGCCACTGGAGAAGTGATGCAGGTTCTCCAACCCCAGTGTGCAGCAGAGCCTCTCACCAGTGCTGCTAACTGGGACCACGGAGCTCTGCATCCCAGCCAAGAGGAGCTCTGAGTCCCTCCCACATGGCGTACTTCTAGACCATAAAGAAGGTAATAGGTAGTAAAGGGAGAAGAGAAAATGGAAGGTGGATGAGTACAGAAAAGCACAAAGCCTTGCCTGGCTTCTCCTTCCCCCACCCAGAAGCAACTGGGCCCCATACAAGGTGTCCACAAGCCAAGTGTCTCCTCTGCAGCCATTACAGTTTCCCATTATGGCTGGCTAACAGAAATCAATCTTCTTAATGCTGCCTCAAACAGAAAGGGAGGCTAGCCAAGTCTGAGAAGAGGATCCAGCCCTACATCAGCTGCACCGGATGTCTGGCATTGAAGGGTCAGGTTTCTCCCATCCACCTCCCCTCTTGGCACTAAAAGAGGACAATGCCCACAGTGCCTCCTGGGGAGAGAGCAATGGGGCAGCCAAGACCGATGTTTCAGACAGGCCTGGCTGGGAGGCCTCTGCTGAGAAAGCTTGCATCTGCTTTAACCCCATCTACCCTGGAAGTCCAGATCCAGCTTCCAGCGCAAAGATGTCTGCAACCTGATATCATGTTTGCAGTTAGCCTCTCATACCTCTGGAGTTTTTAATCCTAAATCAGGAGCCCAGCATACATAGAGCTTTAAGAATTTTCTTTAAGAATATTCTGAACATATCTTGAGGGTCTGAGACTGCAGCTAGAAGAACCTCCTGCTCTAGCTACTGGCTTTTGAGGCTGGTGAGATGGGCATGAATTTCATTTTGCTGGGCCGTAAGTCTGTCTACCTCCACCCAGCACTGAGGTGGGACAGAAAAGGCTCTTTTAATTGTATTTAGGAAGCCAACAGAGGAAGCAGAGTAGAAGACAAGGCCTGGGTTGTTCTGCCTGGAGAACTTTACTCCAGGGATTGTCTTAGTGCCTAGAAATGGAGCAGGGGAGGCCCACTACCTTTGATAGCATCCACTGAAATGTCTTCCTAAAGTTGCCTTCTGGCCAACATGAATTGAAATTTGTAATCAAATTTGGAGGTGGTTGCTAAGAGAATCAGGAGCAAAGTATTTGGTGTGTAAATTTTATCACTGTTTTCCAAATTAGCATCAATACCAGCTTTAACTTTGAAAGACTTTGAAGCTAATTAGCACATGTACTAATGATGAAAGAAAAATAGACACAAAAGGAGAACTCAGGAGTGGGCTGGATGATATTATTTCTTATCTATTTATATTTTTTCTTTGCCACTTGATGAAAATAAGGGTGAACCTGAGAAGAATGGCAAAAGATCTTGGAAAGGGGGTATCAAATTACATCACCCCTCATCAGTTGTAAAGCAGTAAACCTATGAAAAAAGGGAAAATCACTTGAATGGTAGGTTAATATCTCAAAAAAAGAAAGAGAGACAAATTATGAAATCAGAGACACAGGATAAGAAGTACCACTAAATCTTGAGCATAGAGTCAACCTAATAGAAAGAAATGGAAGTATAAAGAATTGTAACTGTCCTAACTTCTTTGCCTATCTTTCATTTTTACTCTAAATAATGTAGCGTTATTTATAAATCTTTTCACTATTGCCAGTTTATGTTTAACAACTCTAAGACATACTCTCTTTTTCTGGAAATAACCTAACTTTGTAAAAACAGATGTAAGAATTCAGTCATCCCCAAACTACCATGGACTGGCCACATCATAATCACCTGTTCTTTCTATAAAAATAGTTTTAGGAGCTCTAATATTTAACACCCAGTTGTAGGTCTAGATGGGAACCAGTAGTAAGAATTATTACAAGTCTTTCCAGATTTTAGTGCACAGACAGATCTGAGAATTGCTCTGTCTTTCTGTTATCCACCTGCTAGAGAAGCCTGGCTCTCTGAACTGCTAAAACAGGGACCTACCAAGCAGAAGCTGGCAGTTTACCACAGGGAAGAAAGCATCCCCAAGAGAAGAAAGTAACCTTGATATGCCAGCTTTGCACACCAGTGATCAGACAGACAGTAGAGCTCTGAGGGATGGTAAAGCTAGCATATTCTAGTTACCCTGTGTCTCAGAAATGAGCCTCATTTACACTCCATGACCTGGGACTGAAGACATGGATGTAAGAAAGAATAGAAAAAGCTGCTATAAATGGGCCCTTGTCCTATACCTGCATTTAACCTCTGGCCCCTTTGAGTAAACAGAAGTATAGGCCAGATTAGAGATTGGAAAAGTGCTCAGAGAAAGAATGGCAAATAAGATCAAGGCTGGAAGCTCCCAAAGGCTGGATTCCTCAACAGACACACAGAACACTCTCCCTCCTCTTAGTGTCAGGCTTTCAGATGATTTCTGTGGAATAATAGTCACTAATACCAAACATTTGGCCTAAGTATGTTACTAACCATCCATCAAGTTAAGAAATACTTACTAAACTTCAACTATGTGCCAGGCGTTTGAGCAGCAATTCTCAAAAAAAGTTAAAACCACTGGAGAAAGTTATGAAATTACCAATGTCCAGGTCCCACCCAGAAATATCAAGTAAATTAGTTTAGGTAGGGTCTTAGCAGCTGTAATTTGAGAGCTTCCCAGGGGACCCTAACATGTGGAGAAGGTTGAGACCTGTGAAAGTGCAGTTACAGGAATGGCTTTCAAAGGGGAGTGGGCATTAGAACCACTGGAAAGATCATGTAAATACAGCTTCTGCCTCCCCATGCTTTCTGTGTCAGCAGGTCTGATGTGGAGCCCAAGGATTTCTCTACCAGTTTCTAGGTGATGCTGACCCAGCTGGCCCAGCACCACACTCACATCCAGAGTTAATCAGGGTTTGTACCTCAGGAAACCCACAGTCAATGAAGAACATGGGTTCTTGCCTCCTTTGCTGACATCAGAGCTTACCTGAAATCAAACCTCTCACACTAGAGAGTCGTCCAAACCTGTTTTATTTTGTGAGCCTTGAAGCCCAAGCCCTGTCCTGCTTTGATTTTAAAAAGCAAAATGGTACAGAAAACTCCACTCTTTATTGGAGATTTTAGAGGAGAAATTGCTTCCATGCTTACTCAGGTTGTTGGAAAAATTCAGTTCTGTGAAGTTGTAGGGTTGAGCTCTCTGTTTTCTTGCTGATTAAAAGGTGGGGCTGTTCTTAGCTTCTAGAAACTTCTCTTGGGTCCCTGCATGTGACTCCTCTGTTTTAGAGCTAGCAACAGTACAGCAAATCCTCCTCATACCTGAAAACCCTTTGGCCTCTCTCTTCTACTTTTAAGGGCTCATGTCATCTCACTGGACCCATTTGAAGAACCCAGGCTCCTCTCCCTACCTAAGAGCCAGCTAATTAGCAGCCCTAGTTGCACCTTCAAAGTCCTTCCACAGGATTCCCTAGATTAGTGTCTGACTGAATGGCCAGAGGACAAGACTTTGATGTGTTTAGACTTTGCCGCCCACCATGCACTCTACCTGGTTAGTAGCACTTCGCAATAAGCAAGCATTTGAAAAATATACTCTACCTACTGTCAGCCATGGAAGTAGTCAGTGCCTGAACATCTGGAATCCCAGATTGCCATGTCTGGACCAGCCTGGAGGGAGGAAGGAATGCCAATGCTGACTGGAAGAGAGGAGAGTTCTCTGTGCCTTTTGGCACTGGGAAGAGGAAGAGAAGGAAAATCGCCTCTGGTCACTGTTAAATCCTTTCATTGCCTAAATTAGAGCTCCAATAACTTTAAGGCAGGTCTTGAGAAATTCAGATCTACAGGCAATGTGTGTACAGCGGACAAATGAAGTCCTTGTTGCTGGAAAATTCTGGTCTGGTGAGCTAAAGATAATTCCCAATAATGAGGTAGCATGTTATAAATACCCTATAGGCTCATTGCGCTTAATCCATTCCCCTACCACAGCCACCTGGGGAATCTGCCCGATCTGCAAATCTGATTGTGTCCTTGGCTATATCTGGACACAGATATAGCCAAGGCTCCCCCATTTGATGCTATAGAGTGCACTTCCTCTGAGTATGTAAAGACCTTGTGTTCTGGATCCTCCAGCTTCATGCTGCATCCTCCATAAGTGTCTGAATCTCCCTGAACACAAGATAACACTCCCTCTCTTTTCTCTAACCTAGAATACTCTCCCTCTCGTCTTTACTTGTCTTCTCCTTCAGGAAGGCTCTTCTCTATCCAGGGCTAGACTAGATTAGGTGCCCCTGCACATAGAGGACCCAGTTCTGTACCTCTTCTTCCCTAGATGAAGAACTTTCTGAGCAGTACAAAGTACTTGGGACAGCACACGTACTCAAAACATTTGCTTAGGAACAACAACTTTGGAACTAGTTGCTTGCTTAGGAACCAGTTCTTTGGCAAGAGCTTAGGCTAGTCAGTCTCAGACATGCGCATTGAGGTTGCCTTGGAACACTCAGAGTCTAGAATAGAATTCTAGGATAGAATCTTCCTCCATCCTCTGCAGGGATCACTGCAAAGTGAAGAGGCAAGGCCCATGGTGAACACAGTATTAAAATCTTCAAGACACCAGGGCATGGTGTGATTCTGAGTGTGCAGGTCATATGTGATGGTCAGATCTCCACAGTAATCCAGCTACCTGCTGCACAGGGGCCAGGTCTCTTGGCATAACCCCTACCTAGACTCACTCAACCTCCCTTTTGGGGAGTGTGAGCAGGGCAGATGCCCTAAGATAACTTCCATGGCCTCTGTCTGGCACAAGACAGAGTGTGAAGCTTTTCTGGCATAAGACAGAGCAGGCTGTACAGAATAGCCTAGTGATAAATGATCCAGGAAGGCAGCACCAAGGAAGCCTGCCTGTGGGCAGCTGTCCCAGGCACAGAGCAGCAGTTCATGATGGAGTGGTTGGAGGATGGATAGTCAAAGGTAATGCAGAATCCCAAGAATCTGAGGAAGGTCCATAAATCAGAGACAGCACCAGAAATGGACACAGAGGAAAGCAGAGCGAGACCTGACCTTCAGCCTTGAAGACCATGCCAAGTCCCAGAGTGTTACACATCTCTGTTCTGACTTCTGATCCTCTTCCAGCAGAGCTGTCACAGGAGGAAAGCCATACGCAGTGGCAGATCCTAGCATCCATCCATCCATCCATCCATCCATCCATCCATCCACCCATCCATCCTTGAATCAGGGCCCTGGTCTCAAACACCTTCACAGCATGAGCATGCTTAACCTCAGCAATGGCTGTCTAGAACATTTCACTAACCAGAACACTCGTTTCATTTCCACTTAAGTTAATCAGCTTGACTCTGCTGTAAAGTCAATACGTGTGCATATACTAGCACATATATGTGAAAACCACAGGCTTAGCCATACCTCCACCTTTGACTGCTGCAAATACAACCCAAGTCTTACAATAGTGGAGAGACAATAAATCTTGAGAAGAAAGGTATGCACAGAAATATGATAGTTGGTTTTGTTTTCTGCTGTGATCAAAGAGATCTCTTGAAAATGCAAGTAGGATCATATTGCTTTATGGTACAATTTTTTAGTGACTGCCCATTGCCATGCATTCTATCAGTTGTTTCCTTATTCAATAAGTACTGCACATCCTGAGAACTGATTCCATGCTGTGGTTTCTGTAGAATCAAATGCATATAACCTAAGATAATCTGCATGGCCTCTGTCTGATGCTTGCTTACATTCCTGGCTACATTCCAAACTTGGGCAAACATTGAGAGTCACCCGGAAGGCTTGTTAAAACCCCGGTTTTGTACTCTGATTCCAAAGTTTCTGACTCAACTGTTCTCTGATCAAGCCTGAGAATCTTCATTCCCAATAAGTTCTCAGGGAATGCAACTACTGATTAAAGGAGGAATTAGAGAGCCACTGCCTTGCCTTCCCTGTTACCCTGGCCAACCCCAGCTTCCAGTGCTTCTATTCCCCTTCTCTCATACACAGGCTCCTTCCCCACTGAGCGCTGGATTCTTCCAGATTGTGTATCACACTGTGCCAAAGCTCTTTTTGTATCTTTACATGCCGTCCTCTTCACTTGGGACACAATCTTCTTTCGGCTCACTCCTATTCTGTTGTAAGATCTAGTATAAATGCACTCCTCCAGAACTTCTTACAGATTTCCTCCTCATTACTCAGTCCCACCAAATTAACTCTGCTGGGGTCCATGCCTGAGCTTCAGTAGCAGCCTGCACCTTTCCTCCTGTCACTCTTATCCTTTATGTCATCACAGCTGCTCAGATCCATCCTATTCACTAGTTCATCCCCAAGACCTGGTCAGTAATCAGCAGGCAATCAGTAAATACTTGTTGAATGAAAGGAAAAACAACATGAGCCTGACCATTGGTTTTTACTAGGATATCAGCCTACATTCAAATCAGGTAGAATATTAATACCTTGTTCATACACTGCCACAGTGGTTCTCAGAATGTGATTTTTGGACCAGCTACATCAGTGTCTCATGAGAACCTCTTAGAAATGCAAATCTTTATGCCTTCCCCAGCTCTAAAGGTAGAACCAGTCATCTGATTCCCATAAACCTTCCAGGTGGTTCCGATGCTCCTTCCAGTTTGAGAATCACTGCACTGCTACACAACTCCCCAAATGAGTGAAAATGCTCAAGTATTCTGAAAACAGCAGGGTTCTTGATGTAGGTGGAGTTGACTGTGTGTGAACAGTGGGAGGGATGTGCTACCTGTGGTCTTGCGGAGGGTCTACACCCCTGGGGGCCGTACTCTCAGAGTCATCCAGCCAAGTTTATTCCCTAAAATATTGATATCTATAAAACTATATCTCCATGGAGGGCAATGTCATTTTGGACAAAGACAGTTTGAAAGGGAGACAATTACTCTGTCAGGTGAATAAGTTCACATCTAAATTGAAAAGTGACAACAAGGAAAGCCAAATGAGCTGAAAGCCAGTTGGTGACTTGAGCAGGAAGCCCTGGGATGAGGAAGGTGTTCTAGGCACTGGCAGGGTCACGTAAGCAAGGCTTGTCCAGATTCACTGTGCTACCTTTCTGGGCACAAACGTGGTTCTGAGAGTGAGAGGTAAATGCAGAACTGGAGACCTAGTCCTAGAGCGTGCAAATATCGTGAGTCCTAGAGGAGACACCAGGACAGGAGCACAACCCACAGCAGGACTCAGGATGGTGAAGAAGAGCATATTGCTACCTGGTGAGGAAAGGAAGAACAGTCCATTTTCATATACGCTACAATGCCAGGACAAATGGACTCAGAGACTGGAGTCCAGGTGAGTGCAAACAGGGATTGCCACAGAAAGCTCTGGAAAGAAGAAACCCAAGTTGAATTTGGGAGCCTGTTCTTGAAATCCTATCTGGAAATATTCACTTTTCTTTAAAAATTAGGAGTAAGAGATCTCTAGTTCCTTGGCACTGAATCAAGCTGGAAATAAGAGGCTAACTTGCTTATTAAACCATGACAAGCTCCAGTCTGTAGTTCTACCATATGCTTCTAAATCGCCCATGCCTGTTCCATTTGCTCTCAGATATTGCTCACCTGCCAACAAAGTATATTCTACCCAGTAAACGAAGCCAGCCTCACCTCTGACCCAGAGAGCACAAAGTGGAGGAACCACCTGCCATCCTGGTTACTCCGCCTTCTGTTCTGGTGTGTGGTTTCCCAAGAAATGAGCAGTGAGCAGCAGACAGACTCCATCAAGAGTAAATTTGGCACATGGAGCTAGGACAGCATTCACTCACTCACTAAGAACTGGGAACTCCTTAAAAGTAGCACATGTTGTAAGTCAGATCAGTGGTAAGGGCAAGGGATACCAGGGCCCAAGATTTCAGATACCTACTGGACACTTGACCCACAAAACAATATTATTGTCTTAAAAGAATATGCACGTTAGAAAACATTTCTCCAGTGCACAGCTAATTGTGAGTTTCATACTGAGCTATATCCATGCCCTTTCTATTTTTTTAATTTTCTTTTGAAAGCAGGCCAGACTGGAACTTTATAGCCTCCTGCCTCAGTAGATGACTATTTTTTTTAAATCAGGGTCTTGTTATTTGGTGCAAACTGGCCTCAAAATCAAGAACCTCCTGCATCACCTTCCTGAAAACTGAGATTATGTGTGTGCGCCAGCATGCCTGGCTCAGTAGATAACTAAGGAGGGAGGGTAAAGAGACCTAAAGAGAAATAAGATGTGTCATGTACATGTACCAAGTACAGTGAATGCATTCCTGGTGTGCCACAAACAACTACTAATAAAATAAGACAAAATAATGAAGAAATTTGATGAGCCTTCTCTCGTCCTCCAATTTGTTTTGGCAAGGTGTCTTTGCCTTCTTCACAGCAGGCACAGTTACCAGCATAAGCTCTAGAAGCTTCATGATGAGCTCTCTGGGAACACACATTCTACAATTTAATTGAGAGGCGTTTTTTTGTTGTTCTTCTTTGGGGGTTTTTGCTTCATTGTTGTTGTTGATGATTGTGGAATTACTTTTTACTTTTGGCAGAACCTTTCTGTGCCCAGAAAGGTAGCACAGTGAATCTGGACAAGCCTTGCTTACGTGACCCTGCCAGTGCCTAGAACACCTTCCTCATTAGTTCTTCCTCTATTAGTTTGCAAGAGCTTAGTACCACAGTGTATGTACCATAACCAACAGAAATGTATTATCTCACAGCTCTGGAGACTGGACATGGAGAACCATGGTGTGGGCTGGTTGGTTTCTTTGGAGGGTGTGAGAGCAGGGTCTGCTCAACATCTGGTTCACCATGCCTGCTTCTCCCTGTGTCTGCACACGGTCTTCCCTCTATGTATGTCTGTGTCTGCACTTCCTCTTCTTATAAAAACACCATTCCTGTGCCACTAGGATGCTCCGTGGTGACCACACTTTAACTTGATTACTTTTGTAAAGACCCTATCTCCCAGCAAAGTCTCATTCTGAGGTAGTAGGAGTTAGGATTTTATCTTATGAATTTGGCAGGGATATAATTCAATCCAATGCACCCACTCATGTGCATTTTTGCTAACTGGGGGTGATAAAGCAATGTTTCTTAACACATCTCCCATGGGAAATGGCACACCACCCCCCAGTAGAAGAGAGTTCCCCTCTTCAGATGATAGTCACCCTTGACAAAGCTCACTCCAAAGAAGAACCTAGAAAGGCATATACTTTGTCTCCCTTACCCTATCTTAAGACTAGCAGTAGTTTTAGACTCTGGACCTATAGATAATGCCTGTAACTGTGTTAATCATCAGGCAGGCAAGGTGCTTCACCATGGCGGCATTGATGTGTCTGTTATTCTTGCACATTGGACACTATATACAGCCAGGAGTCAATGTCAAGTTTCCTCACCTCTCATTCTGCCCTGAAAGCAAGGATAAG
Source organism: Chinchilla lanigera (assembly GCF_000276665.1). Classification (NCBI taxonomy): domain Eukaryota; kingdom Metazoa; phylum Chordata; class Mammalia; order Rodentia; family Chinchillidae; genus Chinchilla; species Chinchilla lanigera. The sequence goes on from NW_004955501.1 coordinate 3,851,887, forward strand.
AACTCAACATCTCGGGATAAGAACTACTCCTGATGTTGCTTCTGATGGAAGAAGAAGGTGAAGTGTTAAAAGAAGTTCAGTGCTATAGGTAAAGTGTGAAGGAAAAATCCCCCAGGGTTCCTCTTGCTTTCCAGGTTTGGTAGCTGGGAGCTTCAAAGAAACCTCCTCAGCAGCAGCCTTCCCACCCTGGAGACGGAAAAGGAGAAGTGAGATTAACACAGCATACACACACACACACACACACACACACACACACACACACACACACGGAAGGAGGAGCACAGGGGCCTCGGAGAGACTACGAATTCTGTTCCTCATCAATAGACAAATTCTGTTCTTCATTGATAGACAAATTTGAAGCATAAATGTCAGGGCTAGGTGCACAGAGTGATGGAAAGGCTGCCACACTGCTGTCCCCGTGCACTCTTGCCCCTTGTTGCAGAGTGGAGGAAATGTCCAGACTGATGGCTACCTCAGCCTAAGCAATGAGTTTCTCCCTTGTTCTTTTGGGTAAACTGGAGCCTGTGAAGCCAGGGGACACCTTAAAGCTATTCCTCCAGGCAGCAGGGCCCAGTGGCTATGGAATGCTAGGTGGGTGGAGAAGCAGGGGCCCTAAGTCCATGTGTCTGCATGGAAGGAGTATAAGTTCTGCCCTTCTACTCCAGGCTACAGCAGGCCCATTGCCACTTCAGGGCCTCTCGCAGCCTCCTTAATTTTCCATATTCATGTTTATGGAAATTAGAAGGCCTGAAGATTTAATTAGGAGACCGTGTTGGGAGAAGGAATGGGCTGAGTTTGGTGGCTGGCCAAGGGAAGTGTGTAGGCTTGGGCGTGGGGGCATTTGAGTATTTAAATGAAGAGAACATTTCATGTACAGAGCAATCACTTAGTGACAGTGGAAGCTGCTTCCAGGTTCTTCCTTGGACACCAAGCTGAAATGCTTTTGCCTTAGAACATATAATCTAATAGCAAAAAAGATCCCTCAGCCTCACTTTACAGCAGCCTCCTGAGCAATGCACTTAGCCATTGAAGAAAATTAAACCCCCAAATACCTGAGAAGGTCCTGGCATGAGAACTCAATGGGATCCTACAGGAAAAGTTTCCGGGGGGCTCTGAGGCACTTAGCAAGCATGAACTCCTGTGATCTTGCAGAAATGCCCTGCAAGTCCACAGAGGGCCCAGGACACACCATTCCATGGAGGTCTGCAAAAGGAGTGGTGAGGAGCTATTTGCACTGAACTCTGACGTCTTCTCAAGCCAAGAGGATGTGAACAATTCTGGCTCTGGCCTTGCTACCAACTATCAGAAGTGTGTGACCTGGGACAAGTTCTTTCTGTTCTTTGGTCTTTCCCTCATGTCATTGCTATGAGGACTAAATGAGTGAGTTATGATGCATGAACACCATCCCTGGAGGGCACATACTAGTGGCTCAATGAATGTTAACCCTCTCTACCACCACATTTACTTCCCTCTAACACTGGGTAGGCAGAATATTCTCTATGGATACAAGACATAAACATTTAACAGGAATAATTGTTCTAACTTTCCCTTGGACCAGTCTGCTGACTTCACCTCCTCATCTGAAGGATGGAAGTGAGGGCTCGCAAGATACTGTGGGCACTCAGATGAAGACGTGAATGGGAAAATGCTTTGGGATCTGTGATATCATGAACTAAAACGTTTAAATTGATTTCAAAGCATAGTCATGAGAGACAGAGTTATCTAATCATGGGTTGTGATTCTGTTCTTTATGCAATTATTTAAGCTCTCTGTGCTCCAGTTTTCCATCTACAAAATGGATAAAAAGGCAAACATATGCTTCACAAAGATTTAAAAGTATGTACAAAATGCTCAAAAGAGTGCCTGGCATATCCTAAACACAACAAATAATATCTGCTACTCTCTTTTTATTGTTACAGTTATTCTTACAGTTATTATCAATAGCAGTGCCTCCGGTAATCATGGTCACATTTCCTTTGAGGATACATATTTCACGTTCACACATCACTGCCAGATAGGGAAACTTGGTTTTCCTTTCATAGACGCCACCATGCCAAATGGGTTCTTTCCACACCGCAGCTGCACAAAGCAGGCTCTGCTGGGTTCAAGTCTTAAAATCTAGGTGCTGTAAGCAAAAGTCAGGGAGTGTCTATTTCCTACTTGGATGAATTGTCCATTGTTGGGGTGCCGGATTCCTCCAGTAGGTGGCATGAGGTGAAGGTTTGGTTTCTCTTGCCAGGAAAATCCAGTGGGTAATGATGCCGGAGACAAAGGCATGTGGTTTCTCTGAGGACAGTCCACGCAAAAACGCCCATGAGCTGCCAAGTAGGGGCCTGATTCCAAACTACACGCAGGACCCAGCCTTCAAGGGGTGCTCTTATGAAGAGGCAGGAAACCCATGCTCTTATAAAGATGTAGACACTGTATTAGTTTCATATTGGTGCTGTAACAAATTATCATCAAGCAGAACAAATTTAACATCTCATGGTTCTGGAGGTCAGAAACCCAAGGTCAAACTGTCAGAAAGACTGCAGTTCTGGAGGTTCCAGGGAGAATTGTGTCCTTGCCATTTCTGGCTTCTGCAGACCAATGATACTCCTTTTTTTTTTTTGGTTGTTTTTTTTCGTTTGTTTGTTTTTTTTCTGGTACCAGGAATCGAACACATGACTTCACTCTTGCCAGGCAGGTGCTGTGCTGCTGAGCTAAATCCCCAGCCCCCATACTCCTTGACTTTGATCCCTTCTTCCATTTTCAAAGCCAGGATTTTAGCAACTTGTCTGCCTGATCTTCCTGAATCCCTCTCATAAATACCCTCATGGTTTCAAAGGACTCACCTGAATAATCCAGGATAATCTCTCTTCTTGAGATCATTAATCATATCTGCAAAGTCCCTTTTATTGAGAAAGGAATTCATGTATGGGTTCCAGGAATTAGAACATAGATAACTTTGGGGAGCCATTATTTAGCCTAAACAGAGATTAATTCTGGGCACCGACAGGTTTCATCCCAAATTGCCAAGGGCACATCTCATAGGATGTGAGCACCTAGGCAGGTTCTTGGGATGTGAATTTGGCATGGCTCCCTTACATCAGGGCCTTCATGAGGAGGTTTCAAAATGTCCCTGGCCTCACATTCAACACCCTTAAACTAGTAGGCAATTAGTAAATGCTGTAAAAAGTTAAAAGATTGAGTGGCCTTGACTTCTCCATCTGGCCTGACCTAGGTTTCTTATGGATGAATTAGATGTTAAAATAACATACATTCCTGAGCTTGAGTGTAAAGACAACTTTTGGGAATGAAACTGCCATTGATTGGAGAATCCAGCTGAATGACCAAAGACAAGAAAGGCAAAAGGTTCACCTGGAAGAGCAAGGTAGGTATAAGGCCTACCTGTAAGGTATAGGCCTTAAAAATGGCTCATATAGAGAATTAGCATACTGTTGCAATGGCATAAAATAAGACGAAGCAGGCTGAGGTGCCCTTAGCAGAGTGAGGGCTACAGAGGGATGGTCAATGGCCTATGCAGAGCTGCTACTCACACCAGCACCTGGCAAGCCCCAAACCTGGGCCAGGCTCACCTTACCAAAGAGGAAATTAAGAGTCTAGATAAAGGAAGACCCACCCCCAAACACAGCTGGCTAAAGTCCCAGCCCCTGGTCCCTGATCCAATGCCTTGCCTCTGCATACAAAACATTGATGTCACCTCTGTTAAGGGGAGCCACAATCATGTGACCGTGTTACACAGAGCATTACCCAGGCCCCAAGAGTGGTAGAGAATGTGACAGACATAATTAGAGTTCAGTGTAAATTCAAGTACTGCCTAAATTAAAGCTAGCTTGAAACATGAATAATAAGTTGGTGGTGAAAATTTTACTCAATGAAATTCTTCTGATAGACCATGATATCCTTTTATGGAAGAATTTCTTGATCCATGTCTGCAGGAGCCACAGTTTTAAGGGGTAGGAAGAACACACCTGAAATAACTAAAAGAGAGGGAAGAGAGGGGGAGGGGAAAGAAAGCACAAAGGAGACAGAGTGGGGCTGGGACCTGTGTACTTGGGTGACTGTGGATGAACATCATAAGAGCAGAGGCTGCTGCAGGGGCCTAGAGGTCACTACCTGATTTGGTTACTTTTCTCTCATTGCTGAGACAAAATACCTGACACCCACAATTAATGAAGGAAAGCTTTATTTAGCTCACAGTTTGTGGAGGTTTCAGTCCATACTTGTCTGGCTCCAAGGCAAAGTGGCACATGGCAGAGGGCAACAGTTCATGGCAGTGGAAGACAGCAAAAGCAACAAGAGCAAAAGGGAGGATTAGCAGCAAGCAAGCCTCTTTCCCTCCCTTATAGTGTATTCAGGCTACTCACCCTGCTAAACCCAGTGAAGGGTAGGTGTAGTACTCATACCCATAATCCCAGTGGACCATGAATATAGCACTCACACCCATAATCCTTTTGGACTATGAGTCAATCAAAGATACTAGAAGCCCACTCCATGACTGCATGAGGCTTTGAGGGGACATCTAGACACAAACCATAACACTACCTTACCCTAATGCGAACTCAGAGATGGGGATAGGAGACAGAGGCTTTGGAAAGCCAAAAGGAGGGGCTTATCTTGTGTGTGTACAGAGTCCACACAAGCAGCATGGGGTGGAGAAGGCCACAAATGGTGCATATTTCAGACATCATCAGATGGAGGTCCTGGACACTTACAGACCATGCAAATCTCAGAAGGGTAAGGGGGCTTCAGTTAATACTGAGGTCACATCTTGTAATAGTAGATGCCCACCAATTTTCTGTGCTTGTCATAACTACTGTGACAAGGGACAAATTTGTCACAAACAAGTTGGATTTTTAGTTTTCTTTCCTTTTAGTTATCCCATCCCTACCCACAACATTAAGTTGAATTTCTCCAGCCAACCTAATTTTAGCTTAAGCTCAGTTTCCTCACAGTGACACAAGGTCAGACAAGGGCTCACCCATTCACTCACTCACACACTCACTCACTCACTCACATGGGGCTGCAACTTGCTAACTCTCTGCTCTTCCAGGTCGAGGGCTTAAGCCCCCAAATGACCCACCTCTTCCCAGTGCCAGGTCTGCACATGGCTCCTCCCATCTTCTGCTCCCTACATCCCCCTCCCCGTGTCCTCCCTGAAGGCCTTCCATTCTGGCCTCTTATTCCCAACCAGGAAAAACGGCTCTTCCCTTGGTCCTTCCACACCTAACATCACCACCCAACTCTCTTATGCCCTTCACTGCCAACAGACCTTCTTCATACCATCAGCAGCCACCCTCACATCTCCCCACGCACTGTGTGTGGCTTCCCTGAAAGGCATCTTTCCTCAAGGGATGACACCAGCTTGGGCTTACCCAGGGCTTTCTCTTTGGTGGACACAGGTGGCCGTGGAAGTCTCCTATCTTCATCTTGGAAATGCTACGCTATCTCAATGCCCCACTTTGCTCCCTGCTGCAATTTCTCTTTTTCTGTCCCCGCACCACCTCTATTAGTCAGCTTTACATTACAGGGACAAAATACCTGACACATGCAATTTAAAGGTGAAAAGGTGTATCTTGGCTCATAGTTTCAGAAGTTGCAGTCCAGGGCCACTTGTTCCAAGGCAGAACACCATGACGGAAGGGCATGGTGGAGGAAATCTGCTCACCTCACGGCACCTAGGAAGCAGAGCACAGGGGAAGAACCAACGAGGAATAAGCCAGAGAGCAGATACAATGTCCAAGGTCCTGCTTCCTTGACCCACCTAAACACACTCAGAAGAGTGCTTTACTAATTTCCTAGACATTTCTCAAGCCAATCAAGCCATCAACCAAGATTAATCATCATATCCCCTTTCCCTCAAGAAGGGGAACATGGCAGCACCCTTGGTGCCTCTGTAGTGCCATGTTCTGCAAACCTAATGATTCTTGTGTCTCTAACTCTACTACCACCCACAAAGCCCCCACAGCTGGTCTTCTGTCCAAAATTGTTTGGTTGCAATTCTGCACTTTGCACCACCTCAGGATCCCCTGCCCTTCAGCTCTAGTGTGTCTACACAATGTACAGTACACACAGTGTATCTGAAACCTACTACACATACACACACAACTTCACACCATTTAAATCTAGTCATCATTCATTTCTTCCCTAGTTTTGGGCATTCTTCTCTTTAGGGCTCAAAACTACAGAATAATCCTTGATTCCTCCTTTTTCTCTTCTCCCCTCAGCAGCCTGCCTATCATAAAATCCTGCTTATATTCCATAAATATTAAACTGAGGTCTTGATTTTTTTTAAATAAAAAAGCACCTTGTCCTTAGAATCTAGATTTCTGCATTGTACCATGAGGTTTAACACTGTTTGACCAGACCTGTTTGCTCATCTGTGAAGCAGGGATTCAGAATAGATGAAGTACTATGTAAAAGGTTGACCATTGCCTACCCATTATCTGTTCTCTTTTTATTCCATAACAAACTGGAATCTGTCCTGAGTAGTAATGTGCTCACCTACAAACCATTTGCTCCTTGTGCGGCCACGTTCAGCCAGAGCATGACAGCTGCTGCATCCGATAGATCTCTCTGGTCCTAAGCTGTCACCAGCTATGCATAAGCTGTGAGTCTTCCATAGAAAAATTGTGAGAAGAAAGTATCTGCTTTTTTGATATCCATAGGGGAACAGACTGGCCTATGCTCAGAGCCAGGCAAACAAATGGGAGCTGAGCAGACAAATGACTTCACTGGGTCCAAATTCTGCCTGGCCCAGCGTCCCAGATACAGGCAGGGCCTATAGATTGACACAAGAGTCTCTGTCATAGAGCACAGCTTGAGGCCATGTAGAGGTTTCTCCTTCCAGCCCTGGTGTCCCTTCTGGAAGTGGAAGAACCAAGGGTGGGACAGGCTTTCAGAGGGACACATGCCCCTGTCCCTGGAGTCTCTTCCAGGCTCAGCTGGAACTTTCTTGTGTCAGAACACAACAGATTTCCAGACCTCACACCTCACTGGTCCTTGAAATGCATCCCATGGACTGCAGCCCTTCATGCCTGCACAGAGTAAAACTGGACTCCCCTGGTGTCAGTAGGATATTCTTCTTAACCATTTAGGGCTCCCTATGGCACTTGTTGACACTAAATAAGGGTTTAGTGCTTCGTGTGAATTTCCCATGGTGACGCAGTTCATGGAAGGTCCCCTCGGGAATGCACTCTTCTTCTCTGGTCCCCCCACCCCGCCCCCGGGGAATGCACTCTTCTTCTCTGGTGAATTGGGAAGGCTGGAGGGAAGACATTAGAAAGTTGTGAGATGCCATCCAGATCAAGGATACTAGGAAATACCACCAAGTGATGAATGGAGAGACTCCCACTGAGGCTGGGCAAGATGCCAGTACCTTAAAGGGCACATAATGACCATCAGGACCCTCTGTCTGTCCTGTCTCCAGTCATGCTGGCTCAGGCTTCCAGCAGGACCTAAACCTTCTCTTGCCTCCAATGGGCCTCAGATGACCCCGTGTACCATATGGGGGAGTCTTTCTCCAAGCAAAGTGGTAAACTCCCCCTAGCACCATCCCTCAGAGGCAACATGTAAACACTGCATTGTGCTATTCCCTTGACAGCTAAGCATTGCTTATGGGAAATGCAAAGCATCAGTCTGGTTCTCACAGCTCTTCCTGACATCAAAACTCAGAGGAGTAGGTGAGCATCCAACTTACAACTATTTAGCAGCTGACATCCTGGGGGGAAGTTACCAAAGCTGTGATTCCTCTCCAGATCTTCTCTCCACAAAGAAGCAGGCTAAGAAAAGATGGGGAGGGAACCTGACATTGGACTCTCCACTGGAGGTCGGATCCGGGAGAGGGCTGGGCTCAAAAAAGTCTTCCTGGGAGCCCCATGGGCCTTCAGGAGCCTAGACCTCAAGCTCTGGAAGGAGCTGCCAGACAGATGGAGGATGGAGCTTCCCCACCCTTTGTACCTGTAAATCCTTCATAAATCAGCTCTCAGAGGCAACGTGGCCCACATCCTTCCTCTGAGTTCAGCATCACCTGGCTTCACTTCCAGTTGCCCAGGAGGCCTCAGGTGGTCAGACCAAGACCCACGTGAAGAGGGAGCCAGAGTGCAGCCAAGACCCACCAAGTCGTGTAAGAGTGGCTCACAGGCCTGAGACATCCACCCCAGCGCTGCAGCCTGTTGTGCACCCAAGGGCAGAGAAAGAGGCGTTGGAGGGGCTGAACATTTGCCCGTCCCTATCTAGGAGCCATGGTGGGAGCTGGGAGCACAGAAGGAAGGAAGGATCTGGGGCCCTTTTCTAAGAAAACAAAGGGGATGGGTATGTTCAAAATATATTATATGCATTAAAACCCAGTATTTTGTAAAACTAACAGGCCAGTCTAACGGAGTTCTTGTAGCTTCCCTCATGTGAGGAGAGTAAACTGACTCCCAGTCTCTGAGTTTCCCACACCCATCCTCTTCCTCTAAGCCCAGCTGGCAGAGGCTGGGAATGCTCAGAGCACAGGTTAAAAATCACTGGGTTAGGCACCCTGATGCCCCAGCATCACCACAATGTTAGGTTGCCCCAACCCAGCACACACCAGAGAATGACCTCCTATCTGAGTGAGGGAAGGAGCTATGAAGCAGAAGGAGACCCTCTTCATGCTGGGTATATTCTGTTGACAAGATGAACTGTGTCATCCACCAAAACCCCAAAAGAAAACAGAGCAGCCTTCCCAGCAGATTCCTGATGAGCTGAAGTGGGCACATCAGGGTCTCCGGGCATAAGCCCCCTGCCGCCCAGTCCTGAGGGGGCAGACAGAAGCCTCAGGACACTGGGGGGCAAGGACATAAGTCATGAAGGCTAAGCCTCAACCTTGCATGCCTGCTCTGGTCCTTCACAGTGTGTGTGTGTGTGTGTGTGTGTGTGTGTGTGTGTGTGTGGTGCTGCAAGGCAGATGCTTCACCTCCTAGATGGGGTGTTCACCTGGCAGGCCCTTTGAACTCAAGAAAGCTATTTTGTCCATTTTGTCACATTTTCAGTGAAGCCTGCCAGGGTAATTTATGTTGCCCTGTTGGACTCCCTGAAAAGGGGAACTGGATTTTAAAACTTAAAAACAACACATGTACACATGCACACAGACACCATGGCTACTCACAAGATGCACATACATACCAGTATGCAGCTTATCCACATCTGCGCCCAGACTACCATGCACAGAGACACTATGGAAAAGTAGCTGGGAGTGAAGAAACTGAGCTAACCGTGCTGTGTTCTCTCTGGCTCTGTGCCCTCAAGTAAGTCACCCTACCTCTCCGAGACCTTGTGTTGTCATTTCTAAAAGTACATGTGTCAAAACTATCTACCTCCAAGGCTAATTGAATTTCACTGAGAAACAAAAGGCCTGACATGCACAATTTAAAGGATGGAAATCTAGGCTCACAGTTTTAGAGATTGCAGTCTATGGTCTGCCGGAAGCACCTGGCAGAAGAAAACTGCTCACCTCATGGCAGCGAGGAAGCAGAGAGACAGGAAAAGAACCTGAGAAGGGGCCAGGGACCAGAATATGCTCACATCACTGGGAACCTACTTTTCCCAGTTGGGCTTCACCTCCTATTCAGCTATGAAAGCATTGATGCATTAACCCATTGATGAGGTCAACACTGTCATGATCAAATCACCTCTGTAGGTCTCTCTTCTGAACACTGCTGCATTGGTAATCTAGCCTTCAGGAAATGAGTCTTTGGGGGACACTTAATATTTAAACCATTATACACTTTATTCTGGGAAACTAGCCCCCGAAGTCCTGGGCCAAAGTTTGTGCCTGACCATCAGGATGTGTCTGCAGGATCACAGTTCTGTGGGGAGAAGTTTCCAGAAGTCAGTAGGTGCTGCCTTATGCTTCCAGGTGATGGGTCATGGCCCTGATCTCTGCAGCTGTCTAGGCCATTCTTCAATAGCACAGGTCCATGAGGGTCCTCAGTCACAAGGTCTGCAGTGTGTGCCTGTCACAGAAACAGACGTGGGGCATTTTCTACCTGTCTGTTGCTTGCATGGAAAGCCAGGCAGGCACTGACCACAGGGAGACAATGACAGGGAGAAGGTGCTGGGATAAATATAGAAGAAAGGCTCTAAATAGAGTGGTGACAGATGCAAAGAGAATTAGCAGAGACAGTCTGTATATAGAGTCAGTTTAGAAAGACCACACAGGGACAGACAACCAAAGACCTACTGACAGACAGACACAAAGACAGAAGGACTATCTCCAGGACCCTGGGCATGACTAATCATGCATGCACAGACACCCATGACTGAGGACAGAGACAAGAGGCTGGAACACAGATACCAGTCTGCCTGTGACATTTGCGTCTACTACGTGCCTGGACTCCTAGAGGCCCTTCTCTCTGGGTAGCTGGGTCTCTGCCAGGCAGCTGGCCACCAGACCCACATCGTGCCTGGGCAGCAATAGAGTCTGGAGGGGGTGGGTGGGGAGTGAGGCAGAGCAGGTCATAAGCAAGCTGAGGCAGGAGGAGGAAACTCTGGGGAAGCAGCCACTTCAAAAGACTGATGCCCTGGTGTGGCCACAGGCAATTACTGAGGAGCTTTCCCTTGTCAGCCCTGAATTTCAGTGGTATTAATGACACCTAATGCAATTTTCTCCCTGGATCAGGTCATTTTCATCTATGGTTCTGGGCCTTGTGAGGCAGCACCTCTTCTTGTCCTGGCTTTGCCCAGCGGGAAGTACACTGAAATTCTTTCTGTCTTCTTTTGATGATTGTAATTAATTCTTTCCAGGGGATAAATGAATGTACTGTCTAGATATGTAATAATCTGCCATCCCTTCAGGAATTTACCTGCAGAAAGAGTTGGCTGCCATCCACATTACGGAAGGTGGGTGGAAGAAGTACAGATGGCAAAGCAGGGCTCAGGCCAGGACACCCAACCCAGCCAGCCCTCCTCTCTGCTCACTGTGAAGCACTCATTCAGAAGCCCACTTGTCCTGGGGACCCAATGGACAAGCATAGCAGCCCTGAGTCAGGCCCAGGACCAAAGAGGAGAGACCAGTCCCTGCCCACCAGGAGTTCAGCCTCTCAGTAGAGCAGCCATAAACATAGAGACAGATAAAAGCAATGAGCTCCATGTTTGAATACTGGAAGTTCCCAGGGAACCTGGCACTCTTTTCCGCTTCTGAAAAATGAAGGTTTGCATTTTAGCCTCAGTGCTGTCAGGACTACTAACAGTGAACGTGCAGAGAGCAGTGCGCAGGAAATGACAAATGCTCCGTAAGTTATGGTGCACATGACAGCCTGAGCTACGGATGAAACCCTTGTTGGTCTCTAACACAGGTCTTTCACTGTGGTTGAAGGAAGCATGACCAACCCCCACTCTCAGCCATGCCCATGTGGCATACCCCTACCCACAGTGGGGTTTCCCACAGTGACAGCACCACCATTCACCCACTGCTCTGTTGCCTGTGTTAGAACCTGGGGGCCATCTCTCAGCTACACCTTCCCAGTCATGGGTCCTGGGAACTCCTGCAGCATCAGGCAGAGGCACAAAAACCCCTGAACTAAAAGCATGTAAGTTCCACCAAAAATGAGCATCTTAGCATATGACCTGGAAATTGCAACTTATATGTGTATATCTTTGTGCACACAAATCTTTGTACACAAGTGCTCATAGTAGCACTATTCCCAGTAGTCAAAAGGTAGAAACCATCCAAATGTGCATCAGGTGGATGAATGGGTTAAGGAAATTGTGATATCTAACACAATGGAATACTGCTATGCAAAGAAATGAAGTACGGATATATGCTACAACATGGATAAACTTTGAAATAATTACACTAAATGAAATTAACCAGACCAAAAAAGTCACATTTTATATAATTCTGTTTATATGAAATGTTCAGAGTGGGCAAATCCATACAGGCAGCAATGCTACTGGCTGCCAAGAGTTGGGGAGAAGGTGAAATGAGGAACAACTGCTTAATCGATACAGGGTTTTATTTTGGAATTAGGTAGAAGTGGTGGTTACATAACATCATAAATGTAATCGATGCAACTGATTCATTCACTTTTAGGTAGTCAATTTTGTGTTGCATGACTTTCACCTCAATGTTTTGAAAAGCATATAAAGTTTTCTCCATGGAATCTGTGGTCTTAAACATATAGCCCAGTACCTCTAGGCAAGAGAGACACCATGCTGAGGCCAGGTGGCAAGGAGGGCCAGAGGATGGGCACATAACTCATGGGAAGGTAGGAACCTCCTTCTTTCCAGATTCTTCTTCAGATAAGCTCCCCCCAACCCCACTGGGGCAGAACTGCTCTGAAAGTCCCCAGGGTTAGCAGCAGGAGGATAGGCTCTCTGGGTCTGCTCCCCCAGAAGGTATCTACAAAGTCTGGATCATTAGCAGGGAGGAGAGGAGACAAAATACCTGACACCCAGAATTAAGGAAGGAAAGGTTTATTTAGCTCACAGTTTGTGGAGGTTTAAGTCCATACTTGGTTGGCTCCAAGGCGGGTGGCACATGGCAGAGGGCAACTGTTCATGGCAGCAGAAGACAGCAAAAGCAACAAGAGCAATAAGGGAAACAAGCCTCTTTTCCCTCCTTATATTGTATGAAGTCTACCCGCCCTGAGGGTGGGTGGTTCTCTATACCTACATCTCCAGACACTCCTCTTGCATCGGTGCAAGATGAATACAAAGTAAGGGCCCTGGCTTCCTGCCGAGTCGCTTAGTTAACCTTCTAAACTTCTCAAGTTGACACAATGAACATCCTGGAGGTAAGTGTATGTCCTTTTCACCCCAGGATGAAGTACTGCTGAGTTACTTAGTTAAGCTTCTAGACTACTCAAGTTGACACAATCTATCAACCATAACAAGAGGGTTTTGGCAAAAACTGCAGGTATGGGACACAGCCAGAGGCCCAGCCTTTCACATCAGACACCTCTGTTCAATATCCAGCATGATCTTGGATAAAAATGGCCTTCCCTGAAAGAGCCCTACATAGCTCACACTGAGAAGGTTGGTCAGAGTATGCTAATGGTGATCCCTTCGCCAGACCACTGCAAGCTGTAAGTCCCAGGGAAAGCAGCTTAGGCAACTCAGGTGAAATGGTGGTGGGTGGAGGCTACCCAGCTTAGGGGCTCCCTTGCTTACAGAGCCCTGTCCCTCCAGCACCAAGCTTGAGTCCTGCAGAAGGGGCAGCAGGGGCTTGATCAACTGCTAGAAGATGGGACTCTACCACAGAGCACCTCAACCAACCCCTTAACATCTTGGGGCACCCACCCCCCAGGAGAATGATACTGCACTTGAAGTTCTGGTCTGTCTGCCTGTCCACCACAGTCTACTCCTCCATCTGCTCGGCTCTCCTAGTTCTGGATCCTGGCTGGTGATTGACTCTCTTTGTCTCTCTTTTCATTTTATCCTCTCACTTAATCTTCCTTAAAGTTTTTTTCCTGTCCCTGACTGATTCCTGTTCCTCTTCTGGAGTGGGAAGAGACAGAGGGAAAAGGCCCAGTGGGTGGGGAGTATCTGTGGTCTGTCCACACAGCTTCTCTGGCTGGACACAATGACTCCTTGTCTAAAGATTCTGAGACAGTGATAAAATCCAGTTGGATGTTTATCTTACCTTTGCCTGCAACCACTGTAGTCTTATTAACTCTGCTCTTCTATGTTTGTCTCTCATATTGCCAACCCCACACCTGCACACCTGGTTCAGGTCCTCTCTGCTCTGCCAAGGCCCTGCAGCAGCCAGCACCCTTCTAACCCCCTCTCTGTCCCAGCTGGTCAGTGCACCCAGCACCAACCTGAGCACTTTTTCTTGCCTGCCTCAGTTGTTCTCAGAGCATGGTTCCTGGACCATCACATCACCATATCCTGGCAATTGGCTAGAAATGCACATTCTGAGGATGCATCCCTCACCTATTGGCTCTGAAAAGGAGAGAGGGTCCAGCAGCCTGTGTTTTATAGAGTTCTTCAAGTGATTCTGTTTCCTGCAAGTTAAAAACCACTGACCTACTTAAAGGCCTTCTGTGGCTCCCACCGCCAGGCCCAGATTCTTCAGCACAGCACGCAAAGCCTCTGGGACCATTGCCTGCCTATCTGCTGAGCTCTGAGTCCACCTTTCCACCCTCTCCACCCACCCCTTCCCGACATACTTTGCTTCAGCTAACCCCCTACAGGTTCCTGAATACTGGCTATTTCAAGCTTCTGTGCCACATTCCCTTGTGCCCATCCCTCCTTTCCACAGAGATTCCCCCCACCATGCTGCCTCTCTGTCTCTGGCTAACACAAATCCCCGTTGTACTTAGCAGTCAACCTGTTGCTCCTTCTTGAGGACAGTTGCACTTGAGGGCCCCAGCACTCTAAGTATGTAGTACCTGATTCAAAGCCAGGACTACACCAGAGTCCTCACGCCATCACAGGACCCCTGGACACACCCCAGAGCACAAGCTTGGTTATTTCATTTCATCATTGGGTTCACTGTTATCAGGCCCTTCGTAATAACCAAGCTCACTGCAGCTCTCCTCGACAAATGTTCTTAGCAGCATGATTTTGGGGGATATCCAGACTGTGTAGGATGAACTAAGGGGTTGGGGTCTAATAACCAGTGTTTGGATTCTAGTTCTGCCTCTTTCTAGCCTTGTGACCTCTCAGGAAAAGCGCCAAGATTCAGTTTTCTCATCTATAGGGTGGTTTCTTAAAAACCTCTCAGGAACTGTGCTAAATATAGAGAAGCGTATGTCTTGAGTCCCCCTTGAAAGCAGAGTCTGAGACGAGAACTTGGATGTAAGTAGTTGATTTAAGAAGTGATCCTAGGGAATAGGTGGGAAGATCTGGAAAGAGCAGAACCAATAGAACTCTTACTGTGGGTAAGGTGCTCTGCCTGACAGAAACCACTGAGAAGCAAACAGAATGACCCCCTCACAGAACTGTCATCCATGGGACAGGAAGGGGGTTCTTTTAAAAAAGCTGCCATCTCCAGTTAATTAAGGGCTCACATGATGGTTGCCCCCTTCCATACTACAGAGCTGCTTGTCTGCAGGTGCATGGTTGTCTGAAGCTCCAGGGAAGGCCTGAGTCAGGGAACTTGAGAAGCATAAGGTGCACTGGACACATGGCTGTCACCTTCAGCTCACACAGAGCTTCCCCCCACAGCTGCAGCTGAAATAATCAGATGGGCTGCAGGTGCAAGAAAGGGGGCTCAAAAGTACCTGCTGCAGTCTGTGAGATGCACTCCCGTCCAGTGTGTGATTTGGCCAATGCAGCCCTTGTCCTCTGAACTGACTAAAGTATGTTATATGAATCACAGCGCCATGGAAAGGACATAATGAATCCTAATATTCTCCATTCAGAGAATTCCACACTTCTGAATAAATGGAACCAACTATGTAAAAATATTTAAAGTATCCTCAGAGGCCTAGTTAGCAGCATTCAAATGTAGCCTAGCGCTTCCTTCTCTTCAAGACCTGAGAAGTATATAGCCACTGTGTAAACCCTCGTCTGTATTAATGTGATCTTTCTTTTCTCTTGGGGTTCAGGTGTCCTTTATGACAAGCCAGCATCATTTGGACAATATTCCCTATCGTGCATCTAAAATCTCACTATATATATAATTCTTAGTTGTAGAACAGGATGGTTAATTCCCATGGGGAGTCTGAGCACCATGAGTCAGCACATGTGGCCGGATGGTTGGGTGGGGAGAACATCACACTGCACAGACACCACAAGTACAGGTTAACGGGTCTGCAGGCTGCACAAAAAGCCCCACAAAGAGGACTGTGACTTCAAGACCCTGGAGAGGAGAACTTCCTATGCTAGGGTTGGGATTTTGATGGAAGAGTGTGGGGCGGAAGGAAGAG
The DNA here is from genome assembly GCF_000276665.1 of Chinchilla lanigera. NCBI lineage: Eukaryota > Metazoa > Chordata > Mammalia > Rodentia > Chinchillidae > Chinchilla > Chinchilla lanigera. Next base: position 3,867,732 of record NW_004955501.1, read on the forward strand.
TTTGGGAGAACACTGTTCCAGTAGGAAAGCAGGCTTAGCTAGGTATCTATTAAAGCAGATACGTGTGGCTTTTCAGACTGGGCATCGGGAGTAGACAGAAGAAGATGCCTGGTTTGCTGGCACAGCTGGAAGCCTGCTGCAAAGTGCTGCATCCTGACATTCCAGGCAGGATGTGAACTCCTGGTCGAGACACACATCTAAATGAAGTAGGTCTAGAGGAGCCCTGTGCTCATGACGTGGACTGAATCCTAATTCAGATAGTTCCAGGAGTTCTGGTGGCTTAGTTACTTTTCTCATTGCTGTAACAAAATGCCCAACATGCAGTTAAAGAGGAAAAGTTTATTTACCTCACTTTGTAAAGATTTCAGTCCATAATCAGCTGGCTCCAAGGCAAGGTAGCATGGCAGAGACATTGCCGAGGAGGAACAGTTCATGGTGGGGAGATTGTAGCAAAGCAACAAGGAGCAACCACAGCTCTTCCTATCCCTTATATCTTATCCAGACCACTTAGAGCAGGCAGCACTCACACCATTAATCCTAGTGCCCTTGAGCCTAGCATTGCACCATAAATCAATCTCAGAGTCACACTCTAGATCCATCCACCTCTAAAAATTCTCCACTTATGACTGCATGAGGCTTTGGGGGGACATCTAGACACAAGCCAGAAAATCTGACATCCCTTATTCCTATTCTCACAGCCTGGCCTGAATTCCCATGTCTCACCTGGGTTTCTATAGCAAGGTTTCTCCTTCTACTTGTGAACCTTCCCAACCAGTCTTCTCAGCTCTGCTACCACAGTTTTCTAGAACAACTGTGACCTGTGCTTAATGGCTCTGCTGGCCCCTGCTGCCAAATAAAGAAAATGAATATACACAGTGTTGGCTCCATCCATCTCTCGTGCCCATCTCCTGGTGCCTACCTGGCCCATCTTCCTGCCACTCTGAACTTGTCCCCACCTGCCACACATTCCAGGCTCTCCTCCTCTCTCATGTTTTAATAGGAAGGAAGTAGAAGAAGAGAAAGTAGAGAATCAGGAGAGTAAAAGAATGGCAGACAGAAAAAGGTCCAGGGACAGTGAGAGCTGCAGAACTGAGGAAGAAGACTGTCGGCTGGTGGATGTGAAAGCCTATTCTCGGAAGTGCTCATGGGTAAGAAGTGGGTGGAGGAAAGTAAATAATAAGCTTTGCACCCCTACTCTCCAAGTTAAAGAGGAAATGCGATCAAATTAAAAGTGCACCTCCACAGGTTGTGTCCTTTGAGAACACACACACACACACACACACACACACACACACACCACCCCCTTGGAATGAACTGCGTCACTTGTCATTGTTCCCTAAAGCTCTAAAACACTTGGCTTGGCTCCCTCCTGCTGAGTCCAAGTCTCTCTGGGGCATAAACACAGATGTCCTGAGGCTTCACCTGAGAGGGGGTAGACAGAGGCCGAGCCCCTGGGGCCTAGGGAATGTGTGGCAGAAGGAACAAGCGACCCCAGAAACAGACACAAGCCTACATAGGTATTTGCATTCTAAGCTAGTCCAAACCAGTAGAGGAAATAATAGGCTGTTTAATAAGTTGTGCTGAAACATTTTTAAAAAGGAAATTTATATCACACTCCAAAATATATCCAGATAAGTTTAGTGGAAACACAAAACTATGATATTTTGTGTAACTACGGCAAACATCTGTAAATATTTCAATTTCAGTCATTGCTAGTGAAGGCTTTCTAAGTATAAAGTGAAGGCAGAATTCAGGAAAGAAATATTGCTGGACTTGGCGATGGTTGACTGTAATCCCCACTTCGCAGATAAAGAAGTTGAGGCCTAAAATATTTAAGAACCAGCAAGTTAAGAGTAACACACACCTGAGAGGAGATGACATCATGAGAAAAGGCCATGTAATCCAGAGCCACAGTCAAATAAATGTCCCAAGCGCAGGAGAGGCAGGGAAGGAGCTGGGAGCAGGTGCCAAGCACAGGCATCGGAGGGGCAGGGACACGCCCACCCCAGAGAAGTAGAGAGCACAGACCCAGCTACAGCAGAGCCTGCTCACCACCCTCCACCAGAAAAACCACACGATGAGGCCTGCAGGAACGAAAGGCTGAGTGTTAGAGCTGCAGAGGCTCAAGAACAGAGCATAAAACCCTCTAGTTTATGCTTTTTACAGGGAAGAAAGAAGATGTGCAGGGCACAGACACCAAGTCTTAAGGCCAGGCTGGGGGATGTGCCAGTGAGCTAGGGGTTCAGACATTCAGGTATTGGTGGCTTAGGACCCGCAGGACAGAAGGGGTGACTGAGGGTGGAAGGGAAGAGATGCAAATCTCTAAATAAAAACTGACAGTAGACAGGCATCACCCACCTGCTGAAAGGTGATCAATGTATGAATTAAAATTGGGAGCCGCACTCAGCTTACACCACGTGACCCTACCACCTTCCTCCCCAAAACAGCAGAGAGAGTTAGTGAATAACGTCTAAACAGGAACCAGCTTGGAATCCTGGCAAGGTCCTCAAGAAGAGGATGAAAGGAATAAAATGTGCTGAGAGGATGTTGAATATGCAATTCATTCTTCGTACTCACCTCGTGCTGAGCTTCTCTACCCCAAGGTGTGTCCATCTGAGTCCCTCCTCAGAGGCTTTTCCTCCTGGCGTTAGAAGAGTTCGTTTGGGAAGGACCAGTAAGCAAAGGAGACAAATTCTTGGCTTTGAGTTCCACATCAGCACTTCTCAAATTTAAGTACTGAGAAATAACACGAGGATCTTATTAAAGGGAAGAGTCTCCTTTAGAAGGCGTAGGATAAGGCTTGAACTTTCGCAGTTGTCAAGAGCTCTCAGGAGAGTTTCAGTCTGCTGGCAGGCAGATCACACTTTGGGCAGTGAGGACCTGAAGTCTGGGTGCAGGACAAGAAAGAGGAGAAAGAAGAATATGTGATCACCCCTACTTTCTCAGACACAATGGCTAAGTGCAAGGGGTGAGCAAGATAAATGTCAGTTCGGAAGGGGACATGAGGCTCTGCACTGCGAACACCCAGAAGGTGGGTGAACCAGACACCCCAGAGAGTCACTAGGGAATCTGAGCATCAGACTGTGTTCTACTCCGCGTGTCACCCAGGAGACAGCAACGTGTGGTCAAGTGGAGAAGGGTGAATGGAAGCGGCCAGACAGCTGGGAGAACCCTCGATTCTCCCCTCGGGAACGACAGGGGTGAGAGGAGGAGGAGGAGGCCAGAAGCTTTGTCTAAATCTTGAAGCATAGAATTAAAACATACTTAACAACCCCAGCTACTGAATTCCTGAGTAGCTTCTTGAGGGGTGGCTTTTTACCACATCCCCAACCCCTACTTCAGTCTGTAACCAGAACCTAGACATGGTGTATGTTGTTACTGTGATTCAGTTTGACGGTATCCATGTGTGTCCCTAAAATGTGTTGTTTTGCATGCTTTTAAAGTTTGTATTCTTGGCATCGTATTGGACATCTGTGTTCCCACACTGATTCTTTGCTCAGCCTTGTATCTGTGGATTCATCCATGCTGATGTGTGTTACCAGTTCACTAACTCATCATTGGCCAGTCTGGAAACTGTGTTTTTCTGTTGACAGACACATAGATTGTTTCCACACGTTTGTTATTATCAGTGAAGCTACCGTGAACATTGCTGGCATGTGTGTAAGAGTTTCTATAATGCTTTGTTTTTTAATTTGATGGGTCATAAGGTGTTCATATCTTCAACATAGAATCTTCTGTCAGTGACTGAACCAATTTATACACGGGAATGGCACATAAGAGTTGCAATGGTTCTACATCTTCAATAATTTTTTGATATCATTTTTAATTTTTACCAAACTGTTAGGTGTGAACTCTCATCTGATCACATTGTTTGGTGTTTCTTCACGTATTAGATTTAATGTGGTGCCTTCAATAAATTTCACATCCCAGCATTTTTGCCCTTACACAAATCCTTCCTGAATTCTACTGTCCCAGTGATCTGCTTAACCAATAGAGTAGTTTAGATACAGGGCCAGAGCTGGGCCTAAGCTACAAGAAAGCCTGTTGGCTTGTGTTTCTGTGCTCTTGGGAGTCCTGAACTGCCACAGAACATGTGCACACATGGTGTTGAGAGGTCACGTGCAGACCACAGTGAGAGGCTACGTAGAGGGGCCACCTAGAGGAGAAGCGAGGAATCTACCCAGAGAGAACAGAGCCCTGATGCCTAAATGCTGTTGAGTCGCTCCAGCTGGCATCAATTGCCCGATTAGGGAATGAAGAAGCCGTGTTGGACCTCCAAACCCAACAGACATGATATAGAACAGAGAGAAGCAGTCCTCACCAGCCCTACCAAAATTTCTAACCCTTGGGACAGTGAAAAATAATAGAACAATTTTTTTAAGCCATTAAATTCTTGTTAAAGGCAAGAAGAGATAATTGAATGACTTCACTACTAATAAGGTTGAGGCTTTTTCATGCCTATCATCTATATGCTTTCCTCCTTTGCAAGTTACTTACATATATCTTTTACTTATTTTTTGTGGGATTACCTTTTTGTTTTGGGTTTACAGAAGTTATTTGTGTGGTCTGGATGTGAATTATATTTTGGTTGACTACATTGCAAATTGTCTTCTCTGGCTTCTTAGTTCACTTTTGTATATTCTTTGGACAACCATAAGTTTTTAATTATAAATAGTTAAATTCACCAATATTATCTATTAGATTTTGTGCTTGTTGTGTTTTGCTTAAGAAGTCTTTCTCTACCTAAAGTCAGAAAAATTTTTGTATATCTTTTTCTAAAATATTTAAGGTGCTTCTTCCATATTATTTAAATGCACCTGGAATAGCTTTTGCTTGTATTAACAAGGAGAAATTCAATTTCACTTTGTTCCCATGTAAACAATAATTGACCCTGTATTACTGGGTAGTTTTTCCTTCCTCCATTGATAACAATGTCACCTCTGTCACATATCTGGGAAGCTAAGTCTATGGGATTTTTTCTGGACCGTGTGTTCCTTTAGTGTGCTTGTTCAGCTGTGCACCATATCACTTTGTCTATAGAATAAGTTACCACCCCTTATTCTTTCTCAAAATTGTTTTGACTATTTGGGGCCGATTCTTATCCTATATAGAATAAATGTTCTTCCATGTAAATTTTAGAATCACTTTGACAAATTCCAAAGTAAACCCTATAAAGATTTTGATTTATAGAATACTGTAGAGAGACTTTATATTTATGATACTGAGTTTTCCTACCATGAATGTGATATATCATTCCTTCAATGTCTTTCAATAAAGTAAAATAATTTCTTCAGAAAGGTCACAAGCATTTGTTCTTAGATTTATTCTCTCATAACTTACATTTTTGTTTTTGCTGCTGCAAATGGTATTTTTTAATTGTATTCTCATAGTTGAAACACAGAACTACATTTAATTTTTGTGCATTGATCTTATTCTAACATCCATCACACTAATTCTAATGTTTTTATGTAGATGGGCACATTACTTTTCTTCCTTTACAATTCTTTTCTTAATAATTTTCTTTTCTTCCTTTACAATTAGTTATAGTTTTTTCTTTCCCAGAGCTTATTGTGTGAGCCAGGAACTCCAGTAAAATGTTGAGTAAAACTAAACAGGACATTTTTTTCTTGTTCCTAACTTTAAGTGTGTTACTTCTAATATTTCACCAAAATACACAATGCCTTAAACATACTTAAATTGATATTATGACCATTTGTACATATTCAGTATAATTTTTGTAGTTTTTCTTAAATATATGAATGATGACAATATGCTTTTTCTTTGTTTGATTTGTGCCTACAGTGAGTTTCACAGTTTTATACCATTAAGTCAGTTGTACAGTCCTTGGATAAAACTAACTTGGTCCTGTTGTGTTCTTTCCTACTTGCTTTTGGATCCAGATTTTTAATATTTTTTTAAATTTTCATCTTTTTCCTTGAGTAACAGTGGTTTATAATTTTCTTGTACTATCCTTTTCCAGTTTCAAATATTAGAAATATTAGTCTCATAAAATGCTCTAGGGACTCACCAGCTCCTTCCCTGGAACAGTTAATACCCTAGAAAACTTTGCAACTTGCCTATAAAATCCCCTGAGCTTGATTTTGTATTTTGTTTTTATTTTTTATGTTTCAGGCTTTTTAGTTGATAGGCTTTATTGATTAATCTTCATTATTTGCAGATTCTGCCTCTGCAAATTTACCTGTTCTACATAGCTAGTATCTATAAATCTCAAATCGCTGCCTGCAGCATTCATAGAAACACACAGCAGGGTAAAATTTTTGAGTCACCCCACATGCACACTCTCAATAAGGTCAAGCAAAGTGACCCTCTGCCCCTTGCTGCAATTCTCATGCCATAAACAAGTATTTTTTCACAGCCTATTTACTGCCATATTTTTCCAATTTGGGGGCATTTTCTATTTAAAATGACCTCCAAGCATAGTAGTAAGGGCTGCCTAGTGTTCCCAAGAAAGCTGTGATGAGCCCTATGAAGAAAACATGTGTGTTAGAGAAACTTAATTCAGGCCTCAGGTGTAGTGCTGTGAGCTCAATGTTAATGAGTCAATAATTCAGCACATCCAGAGAAAAGCAGAGGAAATTCAATGATCCGCACATGATGCTGCTCCAGACAGTGCTAAAGGACATCTATAGGGCAAGATGAAGTTATAGGAAAGACAAAAAGCAGTTAAATGTGTGGATTGATTGGATGACAATGGGTTTTTTTAAAGCATGGTTGACAGCCTTGTTGTGAAGCTGAAAACATATAAAAAACAAAACCCACAGTAATGTTAACCAGGTCGGAATTATACTAAGCCTTTCTCAGCCACTGCTGGTTAGTTTGCATATTTAAAAGACACACAGTGTGGAAAACGTTAACCTTGTAGGCGAGGAAGCATCCCCTAATCAGAAATCTGCAGAAACATTTTAAAACCACCTGCTAATTGTTATTCAAGGAACAGTTATTTCAAACTGAGAAGCAAGTTTTCAACATCAAGAAGAGTGACTTGTCGGAAAGGACACTGGTAAATCAGTTTATAGATACAAATAGAGTTTCAGTTGATGAGACTGTTATGACCAGAGGTTCACAGGAGCAGTGGGTACCACAGCATTCATTAGTTCCGTGTTTGTGGCATCTTTGTACAACATAAATACCACTACAGTTTGAATCAGCTGTACTTCAATGGTTATGAGACAATTTTGAATTTCTGTTTCTTCTTGTATTAGTATTGGTGAAAATTATTTTTTCCAAAAATTTAGTTATTTTGTCTAAATTTGAAAATCAATAGCAATAAAGTTGTTCATCTATTTTTAATTATCTCTTAAATATCTGCAATGTCCAATATTATTATTGTCATTAATAATATTTTTTACTTGCATCTCCTTGCTTTTTCTTATCAAACTTGCCTAAATTCCATCTACTTGTGAAATATTTTCAGTCACACATTATCTGCCTTTTTAAGAGTAGCTTTTTTCACTTAGTATAGTACTCCTGAGATCCAGGCACATTTTTTAGTATATAAAGTTTGTTTCTTTTTATTGTGAGTAGTTTGGTATGGCATGATGTGTTTTTTGAAGGATGTTTGGGCTGTTTCCAATTTGGGGTTCTTACAAATAAACCTGCTTCAGTTATCCATGTGCAGCAGATTTTTGTGAAGATATAAGTTTTCATTTCTCTGGGCATTTGCCCATAATATTGTTGCTAGGTCTTTTTTTTTTTTTTTGGTTTTTCTCTGGTACTGGGAACCGAACTCACGACCTTGTGCTTGCCAGGCAGGCACTTTGCCGCTGAGCTAAATCCCCAGCCCCTGTTGCTAGGTCTTATGGTAAGTGTATGTCACTTCTCTTCTAATTCTGACACCTTTAAATCTTTGCTCTTTTTTAATTTAAAACAGTTTTAATATACCTTATATAAACTAGAAATTTAACACATTATAATAACCATTTTGAAAATAAAAGCTATTTTATTTTAAAGAGGATAAAAAGACAAGAGAAATGATACAGAATTTCAAAACAAGATGATCAGAAATTGACAATTGTTGTTCTATTGCACATTGTTATCTTCAAAGTATTTGTACAGATTACCAGATATAGACATGGAAAATTGATAAAAAATTAAGCATTAATTGTTCCTTTCAATAAACCAATAGAAATTAGTAATATTATCTTAGCTGTCTTTTGTGTATATATATTTTTTCCCTTCCTTCTTTCTTTCTTTTCTCATTTCCACCATCTCAGTAGTTCTTTCCTTTTGAGTAATTTCTTTCCCTTTCACAATGTCTGTTGTACCTTTTGGGTTTTATTTACTCTTTCAATTCTTACACTAGGGAGACAATATGATATTTACATGTATGGGTCTGATTTATTTCACTTATGAGTATGGTCTCTAATTCCATTCATTTACCTTTAAAAGCCTCGAGTTTATCTTTCTTTATAGCTGAGTAATATTCCATTGTATAAAAATACCACATCTTTTTTATCCATTTCTCAGTTGATGGGCATCTGGGTTGTTTCCAAGATTTAGCTAAGACAAATTGTGCTGCTATAAACATGGGTGCGTATATATCACTGTGGTATGATGTTTTCATTTCTTCTGGAAAAAATACCCAGAAGGGGAATAGCTGGGTCAAATGGGACCGCTGATCCTAGTTTTCTGTGGAATCTCCATACTGATTTCCACAGTGGTTTCATCAATCTACACTCCCACTAAGAGTGGAGAAGGGTTTGTTTTTCCCCAGAGCCTTGCCAGTATTTGTTGATTTCTTGATGATAGCCATTCTTACTGGGGTGAGATGGAATCTCAGTGTTGTTTTAATTAGCATTTCCCAAATGACCAATGATGTTGAACATTTTTTCATATATTTATTTGCCATTTGTATTTCTTTCTCTGGGAGGTGCGTATTCATCTCAGATGCCCATTTTTGGATTGGGTCTTTGAATTTTGGGGGCCTGATTTTGTAATTCTTTATATATTCTATGTAGAAGTCCAGTCTGAGGGAGAGCTGGCTGAAAGTTTCCCATTCTTTGGGTCTTTTTTTTCACTCTGTTGCTGATTTCTTTTGATGTGCAAAACTTTTCCATAAGATGAAATCCCAGTTATTGATTCTTTGAAGTATTTCCCATGCAGTTTGTTTTTTGTTTATGAAATCTCTGTCTACCCCTATGTTTCCAAGATTTCTAACTACTTTCTCTTCTGGTAGATTTAGTGACTCTGTTTTAATATTTAGATCTTTGATTTATTTTGATGTTAGTTTAGTGCATAGTGATAGACATGGGTCTTGTTTTAGTCTTTGGCATGTGGAAAGTCAGTTTTTCTGGCACCATTTGTTAAAGAGACTATCTTTCTTGCAGTGAACATGTTTGGCCTCTTTGTCAAAGATAAGGTGGCTGAGTGTTTTAATTTTGTCTGCAGCTCCTAATAGGTTCCATTGATCTTCAGGTCAGTTTTTTTGCCAGTACTATGCTGATTTTATCACAGTAGCTTTTTAGTATAATTTCAAGTCAAGGATTGTGATGCCTCTGCCTTGCCTTTGTTGCCCAAGCTTGCTTTTGCTATTCTATTTTTATTTTTTATTTTTTTTTTTTTTTTTTTTTTTTTTTTGGTTTTTCTCCGGTACCAGGAACCGAACTCACGACCTTGCACTTGCCAGGCAGGCGCTTTTGCTGCTGAGCTAAATCCCCAGCCCCGCTTTTGCTATTCTAGGTTTCTTCTGGTTCCAGATGAATTGTAGGAATATTTTCTCTAGGTCTATGAAGTATATAAGGGTATATTGATGGGACTGCATTAAATCTGTAACAGTTTTGGGAGTATGGCCATTTTCACAATGTTGGTTCTTCCTATCCATGCACAAGGAATATCTTTCCATTTTCTGAAATCCTCTTTCCCTTTTTTTCAGAGTACCGCAAATTCCAGTGTATAGATCTTTTGCTTCCTTTGTTGGATTGATTCCTAAGTATTTTCATTTTTGGATTTTAAAGTGAAAGCTTTCAGTTTTTGTCCATTTAGTATGATATTGGCTGCCAGTTTGTCATAGATGACTTTTATCAGAATGTGGTAAAGACCATCAATTCTTATTTTCTGTAGAGTTTTTATCATGAAGGAGTGTTGAATTTTATCAAAAGTTTTTTCTGCATCTATTGAGATGATCATGTGATTTTAGTCTTTGGTTCTATTGATATGGTGTATAACATTCATTGATTTGCATATATTGAACCATCCCTTCATTCCTGGGATGAATCCTACTTGGTCATTGCTTAGTTACTTTTCTCTCATTGCTGAGACAAAATACCTGATGCCCAAAATTAAGGAAAGAAAGATTTATTTAGCTCACAGCTGGTGGAGGTTTCAGTCCGTACTTGGTAGGCTCCAAGGCACAGTGGCATAGGGCATAGCAACAGTTCATGGTGGCAGAAAACAGCAAAAAAAACAAGAGCAAAAGGGGGAGAGCAGTAGCAAGCAGCCTCTTTCCCTTCCTTACATTATATGCAAACTACCCACCCCAGGGCAGGTGTAGCACTCACCCTTGTAGTCCCAACATTGGACCATGAATCAATCACAAAGTCTAGAAGCCTGCCCCATGACTGCATGAAGATTAGGGTGGACATGCAGAGACCAACCATAACAGGTCTCACTCTGGTTTTGGTATAAGGGTAATACTTGCCTCCAGGAATGAGTTAGGGAGAATTCCTTCCCTTTCAATTTCTTTAAAGAGTTTGAGAAAAACTGGTGTTAAATCTTCACTAAATTTCTTGTAGAATTCACTGTGAATCCATCAGGATCTGGGCTCTTCTTTGTCAGTAAGTTTTTTATTACATTTTCAATTTAGTTGGCTAATATTGAGTTATTCAGGACTTTTATATCTTCTTGATTCAGCTTTGGTAATTCATATATATCTACAAATCTGTCTATTTCCTCTGTAGTTTCCATCCTATGAGAGGAAAGGTTTTCAAAGTAGGTATTGATGATCTTCTGAATTTCTACAGGATCTGTAGTAATTTCATCATTTTCATTGCTTATTGCATGAATTTGAGTTTTTTCTGTCCTTTTGGATGAGGCTGGCTAGGGGTTTATCCATTGTATTTATTCTTTCAAAGAGCCAACTCTTCAATTCATTAATTCTTTATATTGTTTTCTTAGTCTCCATTGCATTAATTTCTGCTCTGATCTTTATAATTTCCTGTCTTCTTGGGGCTTTGGGCTTGACTTGCTCTTCTTTTTCTAGAAGCTTGAGGTGCAGCATAAGGTTGTTTATTTGTGCACATTCTGTTTTCCTGCTGTGGAAATTCACTGCTATAAATTTTCCTCTGAGGACTGCTTTCATTGCATCCCACAGGTTCCAGTAACTTGTATCTTCTTTTTTTGTTTGATTGTAAATATTGTTTAATTTCTTCTTTAATTTCATCTGTGGCCCATTTCTTGTTCAGGAGGCTATTATTTAATTTCCATATATTCATGAAGTTTTATGATTTCTTTTGTCAATAATTTCCAGTTTCATTGCAGTATGGTGCAGTAGTATGCATGGGGTAATTTCAATTCCTTTGCACTTACTTAAGCATGTTCTATGGGCTAGTAAATGAGGTATTTTAGAGAACATCCTGTGTGCAGCTGAGAATAATGTGTATTCTGCTCTTGTCAGGTGGAACACTATAAAGGTCTACTAAGTCCATTTGTTCACACTTTTGGTTTAGTTCTGTTATTTGTTTTCTGATTTTTTGTCTAGTTAATCTATCTCTTTGTGACAATGGGGTGTTAAAGTCCCCTGTTATGATTGTGTTACTGCTTATTTGAATTTTTATGTCTGTTAAAACTTGTCTTATATAGTTGGGTACTTCTCTATTTGGTGCATAGATATTTATGATTATTGTCTCTTCCTCTTGCAGTTTTCCCCTAGCAAGAACATAGTGACCTTCTTTATCTCTTTTGATCATTCTTGGTTTGAAGTTCACATTGTCTGCAAACAGAATAGCTACCTCTGCTTTTTTCTGGGCTCCAGCTGCATGGAATATTGTTTTCCATCCTTTGACTTTCAGTCTATGAATTTCCTTTTGAGAGAAATGCATTTCTTGTATACAGCATATTGTTGGATTTTGTTTCTTGATCCACTCTGCCAGTCTGCTTCTTTTGATTGGTGAATTGAGACTGTTCACATTGATGATTATAACTGATATGTACTGGCTTATCTTTGTCATGTTATTTTCCTGCTGTTGGTTCCCTACTTTTTCCCTCTTTTTAATTGCTTGCTCTGCTTGGTGGTTCCTTTCTGTTGTTGTTCTTGAAATTGTGGTCATTTTTATCTCTTTCTAGAATATCTTTTAGTACTCTTTGTAGGGTTGGTTTGGTGCTCATGAATTTCTTCAGTTGTTCTTTATTGTGGAAATATTTTATTTCTCCATTAATTTTGAAGAATAGTTTTGCAGGGTACACCAATGTGGGTTGGAAGTTGCTTTCTTTCAGTACCCAAAATATTTCACTCCATGTTCTTCTTGACTTGATGTTTTGTGTTGAGAAATCTGCTGTGATTCTGATGGGCTTTCCTTTATAGATGATCTGGTTTTTTTTCTCTAACAGCTTTTTATATTCTGTTCTTGTGTTGAATTGATTATTATGTCTGGGTGTAGATTTATTTTGGTTATGGCTAATTGGAGTTCTATATGCATCACATATATGTATGTCTGATTCTTTTTCTATGCTTGGGAAATTTTCTCCTTTTATTTCTGTAAATAGTCTCTATGTCATTTGTGTTGACTCCTACTTTTTCATTGACACCTATCAATCTTATATTGTTTTTCTTCACATCATCTGGCAGCTGTTGAATTGTTATTTCCTGTTTTTTTGTTATTTTTAAGAGATCTTTTCTTTCACGATCATTATCTGCAATGCTGTCTTCAAGGTCTGAAGGTCTATCTTCAGTTTCATTAAAGTGTTTTTGCTAGCTTTGAATGGAATTTTTAATTTCCTGGGTATCTGTTTGAATCTGTTTCATGCATTCAAATTCTTTCCTATATTGTTCATTCAAGATTTTCATCATTTTTCTATACTCCTCTATTTTATCTATATCTTCTTTAGATGTGCTGAGCAATTCTTTCATTACTGTTTCCATTTCTTTTTTTACCTGAGAGATTATTTCTGATCTGATTTCTTGTGTAGCCTGATGGAGTTGTATCTTTACTTCAGTTGCTATCATTTCAGAAATTTCAGATGTGTGACTTCCAAGTTCTTTTATGTCAGTGTCTCCTGGACTTGTTCTGGGTGGGCTGGGGGTCTGAGATTGCATTTAGTTCTTTCATCTTAACACTTTGTTTTTCTTTTGTCTTTTTGAGGCAGGGTCTCACTATGCAGTTCAGGCTGGTCTTGAAGTCACTTTGTAGCTCAGGATGGCCTTGAACTTGCAAGATCCTCCTACCTCAGCCTCCCAAGTGTTAGGATTACAGTCGTGTGCCGCCATACCCAGGTCCACATTTTCTGTTTCAAAAAATTTTTTCTATTTTGTTTTCTGTGATGATCCTTGTGAATTTTTATAGTAGAGAGCTCTAGCACTAGTATCAACACCTCTCCAGGAGTAGTCTATACTCAGGAATATCTTGTCTGTGTAGGACATTCTTGGTTTGTGTCTCTCCCAAGATCCTACTTTCCCAATTAATTGAGTGTGGGATGTGGGTTTCTGTTTGCCTCAGTCCCTAGTCTTTCAGTGTAGGGCTGTAGTGAGATTATTACCCCTAAGTTTCCCAATATTGTTACATAAAGGATACAACAGATATGACATCCTAGCTACAGTAGTACAATTAGCACTAAGCACAGTTTAGAAACTGAAAAAACTGTGGTAACTATTAATTTTGCACTTTAGACCATAGGAGCAAAGTCTATAGTTATATAACAGACCTGACTCTAAATTAGGAGTTTGTATGTAAAGTGTGTTAGAGTGGGTTTGCCCTGGGTTCCTCCAGATGAACTGGTTGCCATGTCCCAGGCACTTCCCGCACTGGCTGCCTGACCCACAGTGTAGGAGTATAGGCCAGGCACCAGAGTTCCTCCAGATTAAGGCTCCCTGTATGACAGAGGGGTGATGGGTGGGTTTTCTCCCTCCTGAGCAGTGCACTAAGGCTCCTGAGGCTCACTGTGGCTCCTGAGATGGCAGAGGGGCAGTGGGGGGTGGTTCAAATGTTTACTCTTAGCTAGTTACATTGGCTAATACCTAGAGGGTAGCATTTAATCATATTGAACATAGTAGGCACCTTTGCTTTGGTTGGAATACCTGCAGAGTTTCTCTCTCCACTAAGATTCTGGCTTGGGGATTTAACATTTACATACAGTAATACCTCACAAACAATTCAGTTCACAACAATTCAGCTTTTGTTCACAAACAATTCAGTTCACAACAGATTCATTCACAATACTTTGCAAACTCTACATCAGGTGAGGAGCATGACTGTGGCCATGTTCTTCAGAATCACGGAATGAATTAGGTTCATGAAGCATGGTATTTTATCATAATGCAAAAGCATTTGTCTACTTAGTTTCCTAGGGCTGTCCTAAGTACCACAAGCTAGGTGGCTTCAGGAACTGAAGTGTGTTGTGAAGGCTAGGAGCATGAAATGGAAATGTTGCAAGGCCTTCCTCCCTCTAAAGCCTGAAGGAGAAAATCCTTCTTTGTTTCTTCCCAGCTTGTGGGTGCTTTGTTGAGTCATCTTTGGCATTTCTTGGCTTGAGCTGTATTCCTTTAATTTCTGCCCCCATTTTCACATGATGTCCTTCCCTGCTCTATCTGGGTCTCCGTGTCCCTTTTCTTATCACACTGCCCATATTGGAATGAGGACCTACCTTAATCTAGCACAAACTCGCCTTAATTTAACCAATTATATCTGTCGTGACTCTATTTTGAGATAAAATCACCCTGTTGCTACCTCCCTTTGCATCTTGTTCTTGAGAGGACTGGTGAACACTGAATTTTCTTACAAATTTGAGGAGTTCGATCACTTTGCTTAGAAGCATTAAGCTTTTTCTTTGTCTCTAAAGTCTGCAGTTTTACTGAAAAGGTTTCATATTTGAAATTTAATTATTCTGGGACAATTGTCCAAGTGCATGTGTTGGAAGGCAATTCTCCATGGGTTGCTCATATTTCTATATATAATGCAAATGAGGCATTAGACTATCTTTTCACGTAAGCTTGTATATCAGTCCCAAAAGAGAGAGTCAGTGTCTTTCTACAGAACAAAGGGAAGACGTGCTTGCTGAGCAGTATAACACAGTCAAGGAAAGGGCGGCTTCCTACCCGTTATAAAAGAGTTGAGTTCTCTAAATTCAGAGTTCTTTGGTATCAGTGTATGAGCAGATGTCATCTGGCCCTTTTCATGTCACCCTGTGAACACAGGAGCTCAAGGAACCAGTGTAAAATGTAATATTTTGGGTACCACTCTTGCTGCAACTAATAAATTATCTTTTCTCTCTGACCTAGGAGTCTCACATTTTCTGTATCTATAAAACTGTGGTGAGACAACTTGTTAGTTTATTAATAGGATAAAATATAAGACCACAGTTCTTGATGATCCCCTTAATATTACTATTTAATTTTCTCATTTCTGAAATATCTTCTCAGATAATGTTTTAAGTGGTGGTTTGTTATTCTTTTGTGTTTTGTTTTTCTTTTCTTTCCAAGGATTCCAACTATGTGTAGGCTGAATCTTCATAGCCCAGCTTGCATTTCATGTTTCCTTAGAACAATTTTACTTTTTTTATTATTAAATTTTCATTATTTTCGCTGTTTTCTCTTTCTTCAGTGTTTCTTTTTCTTTCTTCAGTATTCAGTTTTTATTTAAATATATGTCCACTTGAACACTGTGTAGTTCATTTTTTATTTCAAACATTGTGTTGCTTTTTCTGTAATTTTGTTTCCTGAGTTTGCTCAACCCTTGCTTCATTTCTTCTCATGTACCATTCACTTCTGTTTTTAGTGTTTCCATGTCTAGTTCTAGGTTTTTAAAATCTCCAAATGCTTTTCTACTTGTATTTAATCCAGATCAGCACATTGTGGTATCTGTTTCTTCTACCTTGTGGGTGTTTTTTAGGAGAGAATTGTCATAAGCTAGTTGTCTTATGTAGATTTGGCTCAATTTTTGCCCCTATTCCTAAGCGTTGTGTGGGCAGGATTGCTATTTACAGGACCCTCTCCCATTGATTTAGTGAAGCACAGCTTCTTCACGGATGACAATGACAGGGGTGGAAAGGAGTGGCATATTTTGCTCCTTTTTCATTTCTGCAGGATCAATGTTTCCTCTCAAATTATTTTCCTCTACTGTCACATCTATAAGGGACATTATTTATCTATAGTAACCTAATTATTTCCTAAAAGCTATGTTCTCTGAGGACACCAGTTCTAGTCCTACTCATGTTCAAGTTCCTTTGCTTTTGGCTGATGCTGAGAATTACCACATCCCAGACCTGTGTTCTGTATTTGACACCGGCAGATTTCTTTGTTCTGGGAATGATCTTGCAAGTGCTTTGTCTGAATTTCTTCTCTTTATTTCCCTTTTCACAGACTCTCTTAAGCCTCCTGTACCATCTTGCCCACAGATCTGCAGCAGGTGCTCTATTGGAACATGGGGTTTATTTCTCAACTTATAGCCAACTAAGTTTGTTGCAGTCTCTGTCTGCAGGTACCATTAAAGTGTGAATCATGAGTGGTTTTATTTTATCTCCCATTTGGTTTAATTGATTTTGGAGATATTGAATGGAGCTAAACAATTTCAGGTGACTGCCATTGTTTTCCAGCCAGGAAGCTCTCCTCCCTCCTAGAACTCTAAATGTCCATTTTCATTTCCTTTTTGACCTGCAATTTAGAAGTATAAATTTAGAAGCATATTTTAAAATTTATTTTTTCTTTTCTTTTTTTATTGCATTGGGATCAGATATGAAATCCCTGTATTACTGATACTTTGAAATATATGGAAAGCTGGGGCTGGAGATTTAGCTGAAAGGCATAGCGGCTACCCGGCAAGTGCAAAGTTGTGAGTTCAATTCCTGGTACCGGAAAAAAAGGAAACAAGCAAAAAAAAGAAATATATGGAAAGCTAATCAATGACCTGCCTTTTGGTTAGTTATTATGTCCGATTCTTGTGTGCTTGAAAAGAATGTATATGCTCCAATTTCTTGATACAGAATTTAAAATATATAAAGATCAAATTTGTTAATTACATTACTCAGGTATCCATAAAATTTTATTGTCTGCTTGCACTGTGAATTACTGAAAAAAGTACACAAAAATGTCCCAGTGTAATGAGTATTTGTCCCATTTGTAATGCGTAATCTGTCAAGTCAGTCTTGTTGCTGTCAAATTTTGCTGTGCATATTTTGAGATTATGTTACTTGATACATTCAAGTTTTACCATGACTATTTCTTCTGCATGAGTTAAAGACTTTACCCTTGTATACTGGCTCTTCATCCTTCAAAAAAAATGATATTGGTACAGCTAAACTTGTTCTGCTTTTGTTATTTTGCAAATATCATTTTTCATTCTTTTATTCTCAGCCTGCCCATGTCCTTTTGTTTTGGTGTGCCTCTTGGAAGCAGAATGCACATGGATATCACACTCCCAGCTTCATTAAGGTATAAGCGACAAATGATGGATTTTAAAGTTTAATCTGGTGATTCTGTCTTTTAAATAACTACAGTTTGGTGCATTTATATTTGATCATATAAATATTTACACAAATTCCTTTTCTATGCTATTTTGTGTTTTATTTTTACCCTATTTTAAATTTTTTTTTTAAGTTTAGAGACTTAAGAGACTGATCCTGTCATGAAAAACATCTATTTAGAGTTTGATAGTTCTGTCAGTTGCATGTTAGTATCTATTTTGTCAAAGCCGAGTAAAATTAAATGTAGTATAATATATTTGTATGTATACATATAAGCACATTTATCTATTTATGTCTCTTTTCCCTACAATAAACTTTTTTGGTGTGCTGAGAATTAAACTTGTGACCTGTGATTAATAGGCAAACACTCTGCCACTGAGCAACATCCTCAGCTTTGACTACAATTTTATTTTGAGACAGAGTTTCACTAAATCACCAAGGCTGACCTCAAACTTGAGATCCTCCTGCCTCAGCCTCCTGAGGACCTGGGATTATAGATGCTCACCATGATTCCCAGGATATTTTATTTGTATAACCTAAAAAGTATTTGGAGATAGTTTATTGTACAGATACAGTGATACTTACATGGAAATCTTGATTTACAACCTGCATACAACAGAAGTGATCTGAAAACATGACCAAAACCCCTCATCATAACTCCCCTAAATATTTTCACCTATGATTAGTAAGTGGATACAGAAGAAGAATGGATGTGGCCAGGAGCATCTGTGTTGAACCCCTCTGGTAGAATTGACAGAGTTAGCAAATAAAAATATTGCATGATAATCTTAAAAAAAAAAAAACATGTTGTTATTAAGGATTAAAATATAACTGGCTGTCCTGTGTCACATCTGGCAACCCTAGTCCATGGGTGAGGCTCACTCACTCATTGCAGGGAAGATTGGAGGGAAGAAAGGTGGTTCTTGCTTGTAACCCCTTAGCTTCTCTTCAGTGAATGAATCTAAGGGATAGACACGTGTGCTTTCTATGTGGACACACAGCTTCTTCATCTCTCACTTCATTTCAGAGAATGAGGTCACTAATGCATGTGGTTTCCAGCTCACTGGAACTAGAGCTCCTATCTGACCCTCACCAGCAATTCTATCCAACCCACCTGGCTCTTTCCTCAGTCCTGCTGGACCAGGCCAGGAAAAACACCACACTGAGGGCCCATGGGTAGCCATCACCTTCTTTCTGAGCTCAAGAAAGAACTGATAACCAGCTTCACGCACAGGACTTTTCTTGCTTAAAAAAAAAAAAAATTCCTGATCCCAGTGGGTATTGCTCACTGCCAAAGTCCCCTGGATTTTTTATAACACTTACCAATTCTTCCCTATGAGTTCACCCACTTGCAATTATCCAGGGGCCTCTATTATTTCCTCTTCTACCTTTAAATAATTATGATAAACTAATAATTTCCCACTTTGTACAAACCCTGAGTTCTCTGTTCATTCTTCCATTGTGTCTGGGATGGTTATCCCTTATTACAGCTCAGACTAGAAATGGCACCAGTTCTAGCTCTGACAGGCATGGCTTTGGAGCCTTGATCCATTGTTATCCACATGTGTGACATTGGCCAATTAAAACAGGAAGAGTAGAAGTGATTTCTTTGAACCAGACCTTCTTCTATTAGCAATCATTCAGACTAATAGGAAAAATATATATAAACTTTATTGGAGCCAAATCTTATCCTTTTAGAAGCCATGTAGCTTAACAGAAAAACCTTACAAATTTCATTTGCAGCAGAACTAAGCAATGACCAGACAGATCACAGATTCTGCATTCAGTAAAATACCATGCAGGCAGTAACAAAATGAACAAGTTCTTTAACCCTCACGACTATAAGAGATAGGCTTTATTTTAGTAGGAAAAACAAGATGAAAAACAGTATATATAATGTGCCACCTTTTGTGTAATAGAGGAGGAATATAAAAACATACTTTATCGGCTCACTGTAGTTAACAAGGACTTAATAGCCGTTCCATCTGGTGTGAGGATGAGAGATGATGTGTACAGTGGTTCAGACAGGGGTGGGCATGAAATTTTTCACCATATAGCATTTAATATTCTTTTGCTTATGGAACCATGTAAATATGTAGCTTAGGAAAAATAAAAACTAAAAGTTGTGCTTTTTAAATTTAAAAATAAATCTACCCTTTAAAGTTGTTAGATAGATAGACTATGTGTATGTATGCAGCATGTGTGTGTTTTGCATACATTTATATGTGTACATGTGTGCATGTGTGTGTATCAGTGTGTAGTGGCTAGAAATCTACATAGCATATAATAAGCATTCATTACATGTAGTACCTTTCCTTTTTCTATGGTTATATTTTCTAATTATAAAATTACATGTTTTGCTCATTCAAAAGCCTCAGGAAAAAATAATCACCCATTATCCCAGCAATTAGAGGTAAATCTGTTAATATTTTTCATATTTCTTACTGCTCTTTTATATTTTATGTAAACATTTTTATACAAGGCTGTGTGTACTATTTTTTATCCTGTGTTCACCTTAAAGCAAAGCCATCCCATGCAACCTCTGTTTTTAATATCTTCAGATTCTCCACCATATAAATAGCCCTGGTCACCTGCTATGTACCCATGTCCCCACTGCCCTGTCAACTCCTTGAGAATGGGGCTGTGTCTGATTTCTCTTCGTGTCCCCTGCATCTGGCATAGAAGGAAATTTTATATAAGGCTGTGGAATAAATTAAAAATTAATTATCTTAAGCTTATTGAAGTAATTGTTTATTGTTGGGCATTTGGGTGATTGCCAAGTGTTTTTAGTCCTCTAAACAATGTTAGCACAGTCATTGTCTGCATAAATCACAAATCACTGAGCACATCTTCACTTGAAATTCCTAGAAGTGGAATTGCTGGCTCACTGGGTAGGAAAAAGCTTCAGGTTGTTGAAATCACATTGCTAATTTACCTTCCAAAAACCTGTCCCAGTCTGCACTTTCAGCAGTGGCTTAGGGGTGACCAGGTACTGATGCTCCCAGAATTAGGAACGTGTACTCCTTAAGGCTTTGTTCATTGTTTGAGAAGAGAATAGGTATCCAATAAGCCAGGCACAGAAAAACAAGTGCTGCATGCATGATCTAAACATTAATCTCACACAAGCTGAGAGAAGAATGGTGGATACCAGAGACTGGGGAAAGCAAGAAGGAGGGCAGTCTGGAGAGAGGTGAATCACAGAGCATTAAGTAACAGACAGCAGAAATAAACTCTTGAGTTCTGTTGCCGTACAGTCATCACAGATAAAGAAAAAGCCTATTTCAGAAATTCTAGAAGAAAAATTTTGAATGTTTTCATAACAAAGTAATGATAAATGAGGAGACAGCTATACTTAACCCAATTTAAACATTATGTAATACACACATGTATCCAAACATCACATGGTACTCCACTAATACATACACTCCTTGGGTCAATTTTTTAAAAAGGAAAAAAGGGCATTAGCTTGCTTTCATTTACATTTCTTTAATTATTTTAGTGATGTTGAATAGGTTTTTAAGTTTTCTGAGACATGACTTGTTTCTCTTTTATGAATTGCACCCTCAAGCACTTTGTCTGTCTAGTCAGGCCTCCATGTTTTTCTTCTATATTTTCTCTTTTCAATTTTCTAGGCTCTTCCTTGTGTCTCACTTCACAGTTTACCTAACTATTTCTGGGAAATTGTTTTAGAGGTATAGGGAGGATTTATGTTGTGGAAAATTTCCAACAGACATATCAACCAAGAGAACACTACAGTGAACCTTCTTCTTATCAGTGACTTCAACAATTCTGAGCACTTCAGAGATCATGTTTCATCTGTCTTTTCCCTGGCACACATAGAGACATTCTGCTTTTGTTTTTGTTGGAGTATTTTAATTAAATTCTAGACATCATAGCATTTTACCTATAAACATCCAAAGAATTTTAAGCTGCTGTGTGAGTATTTCTATAAGAAATCCATGGATTAACTTTGCAGTGAGGGATGGTTCATAACATTACAGAATCCTGCCCTCTAGCTCACTTCCACATTGCATTTACTCTGCTTTATATAACATGTGACTTTTGTCCTTCTTTAGACCACCTGCAGTCCTTCTTTAGATCCTCTGGGTTCCTGGTGAAATACTGCAGCCATGCATTTAGCACAATAAAGGTCAAGGCCTTGTGAGAGTCCCCCAGATCTGCAGGAGAAGAGAATCATCAGTTTGCATTTGCTAAACACGGAAACAACAAATCCCCCAGGCCTGTGTTTTGCTCACTGATCACCCACTTTAATCAAACTCATAATGCAGCAGCATTAACACTGTTAAGTCTTAATTCATCTTCATTAAATAGTAGCTCAGATTGAGAGAGGAAACAGGCTCAGTCCCCTCCTCTCTCTATTAAATGGGACTTCAGCGCCACCCCAGAAGCATCAAAGCCCCTTGGCCTTTCCTTTGCAGACTGGGCTTCGTGTCTTAAGCAGAGCTCCAAAATAGTGGCAATGTCTTCATTTCCTCTGCTTGTCTGATTTCAAATCTCAGTAGAACTCAGAATCTGGGCAAGTGGCCTCACACTTGAGGAGAGCGGAATAGAGGAGGAGAAACAGAAGGAGAGGCAAGGAGAGTCTGAGGAAGACTTGTCTGCAAGACAGCAAAAGTAGTTTTTAAAAAATAAATGCTTGCAAAGACATAACCGCAGCCAGGCTGGAAGAGGAGAAGGCCATGTCAGCCCCGTGCTCCAGCCAGCCGTGCCCTGTGCTAATCCCGGTGAGAGCAACAGGAGCTGCCGGAATCTGAGCTGCCTGCCTGACTTCAGCACCTGGCACGAGTGCCAGGCTATGGATCAGGGGAAGCTATGTGATGTGGGTGAAGAAATACCAGCTTGTCAAGGCCCAGGACCAGCCATGGCCAGGATCCCAAGCCTTCTCAGAGAAGTCCAAAAGTCTCTTTTGACCATACTTGCATTCAGGGCAAGCTTTCACACTCTGCCTGCCCTTTAGCATCTCCTGGCCTGGTGTAACTTGGAGAGAGGGAGAGAGAGAGAAAGAGAGAGAGAGAAGGGAGGGAGGGAGGGAGGGAGAGGTCAGGGGAGAAGGAAAGGGAGAGAGGGAGAGAGCTCAGCCTTAGCATATCAGGGTGTATTTTGTGTCTGTGTGTGTGTGTGCGCACACACACACACACACACACACACACACACACACACACGTGAGCCGCACGCGCGCGCACATGTGTCAAGCCTGGGAGCTGAAAGGTACAAAGTACCTTGTGCAAAATGAAGCCCTCCGTCAAGTGGTAAACAAGGAGGATTCTGGGGGATTAAAATGTCAAGCGCAACCCAAAGCCAGGCCTTTGCTAATGTTCACGGTGGCTGGGTGGTGGTTGGGTGATGCCCGGAAAGGTTTTGAAAGGCTTGAGGCCGGCACGAGGTGTGTGAAACCAGAGCCTGCCTTTCCGTGGAAAAAGCAAGGGAGAACAAGAAGGAGACGGTCTCTCTCGCCATGAAACGTGTTTGAAGAAGAATCATTTGAATTAAAATAGACGCACTCCCAAAATAATCTTGTTTTGAAACATCAGAAATCTTAGGAAGAGGAAAAGGCTATCAATACACTTACCCTTTGAATCTGTTATGGCCCTTGCTATTTATAATGTATTTTTCCTCCATGTGGCTTAAAATAATCAACAGACATTATCACATTAACTCTTGCCATTCCCCTTTGCCTCCACAGACTGCTGCCCTTCAGGACCACAGAAGGACACTGCCCCAGTTCTGGTGGGTGTGGCCTCTGCTGCCCTTGCTCCTCTGATCACTCCTGGCCCTCCTGCACCTAGGAGAAGCTCTTCACCACTGCAATTTGGGCCTTTCCTCATCTGCACAAATGCCATTGAGTGAGGAGCCTGCTAGCAAGAGAAGTTAGAACAGCAGGCTGACCAGATCCCAGCTGCTCTATAGGTCCTGATCTCTGTGGCAGTATCCTGACCCGCTGGAGTCCCTATGAGGCTGTAACAAGGACTGTTATCAGCAATAAAGTATAGTGCTCATAGATCATTTCTTTTTCCCAAGTAAAGTAAAGTTACCTCCAAAGAGGTTACCTTGCAGAGAGGGTGCAAAATGGCAGCCCACACAATATGTATGCATTAAGTTAAAATTTATAAGACTGGACATCAATATCTATTCTGTCACCTTCTCTTGGTGACTTGGCAGCCCAGGACTGACAGGCCCAGGGGTCAGGTCTTGCTGGGAACAGGTGGTTGTGCCCCTTCAGCAGCAGAGGACTCTCTGACAGACACTGTGAGCTCCTGGAAGGCATTGCCAGCTCTTGTAGGCATCTGAGATGTGACCTCTGCCAAGCAGGAGCAGGAGTAGGTTTCCTGGGCTCTGAAACCTATACATTTATGGAGCACATTTTACAAAATAAAATTACAGATGTAAAGTGTCTTAGTCTGTTTTTTGTTACTATATCAGACTATCTTAGATGGGTAATTTATAAAGAAGATAATTTTTTTGAAGTTTTGTAGGCTGAGAAGTCCAAACTATCACATAGCAAGGGGCAAACATACAAGAGACAGAGCCAGACTGGCTTTTATAAGAGACCCACTCTCAAAATACCTCATTAAGTCATTAATCCATAATTAATCCATAATCCATGAATGTATCACTGTACATTTAAGGGCAGGGCCCTTGAGACCATCTCTTAAATGCTCCACTTCACAGTAGGGGTTCAATTTCAGCATGAGTTTTGGTGAAGACATTCTCAACACAAAGGTAAGTGCAAAGTGAATACTCATCTAGAATGAAAAAAATGATAGAAAATGTCAATGCTGACGATAAATATAAATGATGGCAATTATGAATTCCAAAAGATACTCAATAGGAAAACATCACAAAATCCAGAAAAGTAATACAATTTGAAGAAAAAACAGTGGTTCACTGGTTGACATGCCTCTATAACAGTTTTTTCTATAATTTTGGCTCCATACTTTTTGGTTGTCTTCATATGGAAATGATTTTTATAGTATTTTATCCAGAGAGAATAAATAGAAATTCAATCTTTCCTCTAGATAAGCTGGTTAAATTTGTTTTAAATTGTTGATAGTTTAGAAAAGTTTCTTTTAGCTTCACTGATCATTATTGGCAATGTTCTGCGCATATTTAGGATTTTTGTCAAATTTAGGAAAAATTATCAAGTTTCTTTCATATATAAATGTATACAGTCATACTTTGGTTTGGAATATTTCTATAAGCTTGTGCTTTAGCATAGGAACTGTAATCAACTTTATATGATCTCATCAAAAAAGGAAAAAAGGTATATAGTGCAGTTGTAATTGCATGTTCTGCCTTATTGTTTCTGTATAAATGAATTCCTCTTTTGACTAGGCATTGATGAGGACTTAAGCTCTCACTTACTCTTTTATATAACTAATATTTAGACAATTATCCCACTCAACACTGAAGCCTCTCTATATTTCAAATCCTGTTTTCTCTACATTACCCACCTACATCCTGAGCTGAACCCAGGAGCACTTTCATGTCCCAGAACTGAGGGGGTTTGCAGAGTGGTCAGTAAGGGCATTTCTGGAAGCCATTCCTATACCAGCATGGCCAGCAATGGTGTTCCTCTGACAGTGATACAAATCACAGAAATATATGCCACTAAATCCAAACTAAACACAGCCCAACTCAAACCTCCTTAGCAGAAGTCAGAAAAGCTTCTGCCTACTCTAAAGCTGCCTGACACAAAGAGGAGTTTAACAGAGGCAAAGAAAGAACAGGCAATGATAGTGCTGTTACAATAGTTAACCCCTCACCTTTACAAGAGCTATAAGAATGTAGAACCATGTGATCACATTGCTGAGTTCCCCCTAAAAGTCTTGAAAATGACCTGGCAGATGAGGGGCCTGAAATTGAAGTTTCACTTGCTTCCCAGTGAATAATAATAATCTTACTTCCAACTTTCATGACTGGAACATAAAAAGGCCAAAGTACCTGTAGGGACACTGAACTTCCACATCCCTCGCAGCGCTTAGGACAGAAGCCATGTCCCCATGTGAGCTTCTCACTGCAGTACCATGGGTTTTTTATGGGGCTTATTGGTTTATAGTAACTTGCTTCCCCAAGATAATCATTTGGAATTTTGTCAAAATCTGTGTCTTATAGATGAAATCCATCTCACCCACTGCCTACCAAAAATTACCCATTCTCAGAGATGTAGCAGAGGAGTACTGTACTGGCAAGAGGCCCTTCCTTACATTTCAGGTACAGATTCCTCCTAACCCATGCTCAGCCCGGAGCTTTCCACTACTTCAGACACTCAGCTTTCTTCCATTCCATCTTATACCTGGTGAGGTATTATACACACAGTCTTCAACTGGGTCTCACCTAATACATTGGTCAGGTATTGCTTCCACAATGTTGTACAGCCCACCAGTCCAAAGCATTTTGGCTTGAAGCAACTTTCAGTAATTCTTTTGGGTCTGTATGGATTAGAAAGAGCCTTCTTCATGTAGTAGGACAGTGAGTCTAGTTTTGTTCCACATAGTTCTCATCATTCTTTGGAGCAGAACTCTCCTAGACATGTTCTTCTCAAGATCATGGCACAGATACAAGATGGTGAGCAGAAACAGGGGAGGTCTCTTAAGACTTGTAATTAGCCACAGTGGCTCTCATCCATATGTCACTGGCCAAAGCAAATTGTGAAACAATTGATTTAAGATAGTGAGAAAGTTGTTTGTTCATACAACATGAAAGTCTAGAGATAAGTTTTAGGTATTCCACACCATTTTCCCTACCTTGGCTTCATAATTAGGCATAGTCTCCTTCAATGGGGACAAGATGGTTGCTTGCAGCATCAGACTTGTATGTACCCTATCAATTCACCAGATGAATGAATGCATTCCATTCCTAAAGGATCCATTAAAATTCCCAGGCTTGACTTCCACTGAATAGCTCGGGTCACATGCCCATTCTCAAACCAATCATTATGGCCGTAGGGTAAAACCATGATAATTTCCCAGACTTACCACTAAAGCTGGGAGATGGGATCAGCCTTTTCCAAACCACAAAGACTGAGACTAGAGAAGGGATGTTACTTGAAAGAAACCCTGCCTGAGTGCGCTTTCCAGAATGGAATTTTGTCAATAAAGCCAACAGAATTCCACAATCTCTCTACAAATTTAAGAGGCTCCCTGGGGAGGAAGAAGTGATTTTACCTATCACTGGAGGTGTTGAAACAGGGTGAATGGCCACCATCAATTTTGCCCAGTACAGAGCAGTGAATGGGGGTCAAATCTTAAACTATCATCTCTCTTCTAAGAACAATGATTCTCTGCTGTCTTCAGTCTTAAACTCAGGCACTTGCTTCTGTCTCAAAATGACTTTCATCATAAAAGAAGCCTCCTAATTCACATTGTGTAGAATTCTTCAGGACCTAACTAGAAACAGACTTATTTTCTCTTGCCTTCTTAAATCAGCTCGGTAGCCTGACTGTACCCTCACTCTATGTTACCGGCCTTGCTTTATGTCTTTGCTCTTGTTAAACAGGCTCTCTCCCAAGATGTGCTGGAATGAGGTCTCAGCACAGTATTATCATTTCTTCTATATTACTTTCAGTAAATCACTCGGTATTCAAGTATTTCATTTTGGCATAAAGTAAGCTCACTCAAGTTAACTTAAAAAAGTGTGTGATTTGTGTGCATGTGTGTGCATGTATACACATATATGCATGCACCTGTGTGTGTACAGGTGCATATGTGTGGAGAGAAGGGTCAAGGTGACACTGAAAGGGTGTTGCATTGCTTGGGAGTTGGAATAGGAATCCTTCCTGGATCCTGGAAACCACTCGAGCTTCTACAAGTCAAGATGGCCCTGGGACATCACTGTTGGAGTTCATAGCATCTCTCCCACACTCTGCTATTATTCACTAGGCTCACCATTGGCCATACATTTGACTTTTCACACTGACTACCAACCACCTGCCTTTTTGGAAGAGGAATCTCATTAAAACTGCTCCTGTTTTGCTGTAGACAATAGATAGCCACTGCGTAAATCTCTATCTCATTTCCAAACATCCACGCCCAGAAGAGGAGGGTGATGCCGGGCACAGATTTGGCAGCCGAGAGCTGCTTTACCTTTGTATCAAGCACCTTTGGAACATAGTGCTCATACAGCCAGCACCCTGGGTTAGACAGGTGCATCTCAACCTTTGTGCTTGTGTGCTGCTGAGAAGATCCACACGGCCTACCTCACACCGTCACAGTAATCACCCAACTGGAAGGATGTACAGTGATCAGGCCAGCATCAAAGCAGCATGGAATTATTGTTTGAGGCAGAGGAGACTGGGGTGAGGTGCTGTTGTGCATAAGTCTGAAGATAGTGCTAGGAGACAGGTTACTATTAAGAAGGAACAAATTCATCAAAGCACCGATGTCTTCTGCATTGGTGGCCCATGGGAGGAGGTTCATGTCTGTGTGTCCACACTCTTCCCAGTGAGAAGCTGGTGTGTGACAAGATATGCATGACAGAAGGACATATGAGTGCCCATATTTCCCTGCTCAGAAAGTGACACCCTCCTCCTCAAATGTTACATCCTCTTTCCTGTAGGACTTTTACAGGACTCAGTGAGAAGGGACCATAGGTAGAGTATTTAGGTATCAGGAAAAGCCAGACTGCAGAGCAGACCAGTTCCCTTCTCCTTGCTGAGAATTAGACTAAAAACATTTGACAGTCTGAGCATCTGAAGGTTCTCCTGCCTTAACCTACAGTCATCTTTTCCATGAAAATATACAGTGAGAGGGGCTGAGGGAAATGCTAGGGAATGTCCTGTTTCCAGGCACTGCAACAGAATTGGACATAGTAATTAATGGAATCTTATAAAACAAATTCAAATTGATCAGTCAGTAAATTAAAGGATTGCCACCCTGACTAAAACCGATTTAAAGGAACATAAATTGAGTCAATAATAAATGTGGAAGGAGACAGGAGTCAGGGGAAATATCTGCTATAGCATTATTGGAGTTTGTGTTATTTATTATAAGGGATTAATAGTAGTAAAAAATATATATAGCTTCCATGACAAAGCCTTTGAAAGAAACTACAATGTAAAACTTAGATCTCTAAGAAAGATCTTGTTGAAGAAACTTAATTGAAAATATTAAACAGAAGGCAGCAATTTAATGAAACATAAAGATGATGATAAATTGGTAAGTGGTAACCAGTCATGTGAAGTGAGATCTTAAACAAAGTGTTCTAGTGTGATCAGAAGCCTTGAAGATATAGACATTTTTGTAAAGTAGAAGAATATCAGCTGAGAGCTTGATTATACCCCTTCGCTTGGGAAGCCTCACTGTCTGGTACCAGTACCAGGGCAAACTTAAGGGACCAAGGTCTCCTTTAAAAGAAGACCCAGCCCAGTATTTCTCCTAGAACCTCAGGAGATCGCATTGATGTTGCAACATGCAGTGCTTCGGAGGACTGCAGATCTGTCTGCCTCTCACCCTACTCCAGAGAGAGAAAGCCCTTTCTCTGCCCACACATCTGTCCTGGTATCAACCCCATCCCTGTATGTGCAACTGTACAGGAAACTCCTTGTCTACAGCACACAAAGATGGCTATCCTAGAATCCTCCGGATTCTATACATAAACCCAGAGACAGTGTGCAATCCATCACCAAGTGACTCAGTAATGCATAAGGAAATTCAGGATAGAGAGTTATAATGTTGCTCAGTCCTGGAGCAACTCATATCCAGCCCCTGGCTAGCTCCAAACAATGCTATCCAAGCATCTCTCCTCCATATTTCCTCATCCAAGAGAGAGCAGGGATGAAAAGGAGATGGAGAGTGGTATCCTAACAGTTGGATGAGGAGCACACATGCAGATGTTAGGAAGGAACCACTAGCAGAAAATGTCAGGGGGCTCCAATAGCCAGAGACCAAAACTCCTCAGCAAGGAGGATGAGATCTTTTCCTCAATACTGGAGAAGTCAGGAAGACTTGCTTGGTGTTTTGCCTCCCCGATCAGTTCAGGGCAGCTTGTTCTGAGCTCCCATAACACCCAATGCATATGCCTTCCCTAAGTGCTTAACCCGTTGCCTTATGGTCCCCAGGTTACTAGACTGTCTCTCTCACTGGAGTGAACCCTATTCATTGCAGCCTTCCTACTTCCCAAAACTGAACCTGGCACAATGTACTTGATTGAATGAATGACCAGCCAGGAGACTGGCTTCTTTGGAGGAGAGGTAGTCTAAGAAGCCGGCCAAGTATGGCCCAATATCACCCGCACATGGTGGGATGTAGGTAATGTTTGGGGATGATATCAAGAAATGCCCACCTTGGGTTGCCTTCAGAATCAACCTGCTTGGTCATCTCTCCATGCAGCTGAACTTCAAAGATGTGCCCTTTATGAGCCAAGAGACAAAGTTTGAGGGGTGTCCAGGGCCTGTGCTGCTGGTTATAGAGAGAAAGGGTCTACATTCGAAAGGCATCAGCTGACACAAGTAGATGAGTTAGTGTATGTTGAATCTGAATGACAGGTATGTGATGGCTCTTCACACTTCTTTCTAATTTTATGTATGTTTGCATTTTCTATCATAAATTTTTTAATAAAATAAATTTTTGTACTTAAAAAATACATAAATTCTAAATTATCTTCTCTCCTGGTCTTGTTTTCTCTCACTTTCTCTAACACAGTAGTTACAAACTGAGTTCCTCAGGTATATTTAGCCAGCTTCCCATTGCTATAACAAAATACCTGAAATAAGTAACTTATAAAGAGAAAAGGTTTATTTTAGCTCACAGGTTTGGAATATTCAGTCCAAGACTGAGTGACCCTGTTGCTTTGGGACTATGGTATGATAGTAGGTTATGGTGGGAGAATGTGGCAGAACAAAACTGTTCAATTCATGGACAGGAAAAAAAAGAGAGAAAGAAGAAGGGGCCAGGGTCCAACTATCTCCAAGCTCCCAATGGACTGAGAACTTCCAACCATGTCCCACCTCTTAGAGATTCCACTATCTTCAAACCATCCCATCCGGGACTACATGGACCAATCCTTCAATACATGGATCTCTGTGGGACATTCCACTTCCAAATTATAGCACCAAGCCAACAACATGAGGATCACCTGGGAACATGTTCAAGTTACAACTTCTCAAGCTATCCTGACCAGTAAGTCAGAAACTGGGGTGAGACCCAGTAACTACACAATGGGCCCTCTAGGTGATGGTGATACATGTACAAGTTAGAAAACTAGTGGTTTAATGTATTTTCTTTATAATCTGTGTTAAGACTTCCACAGATTGGAAATTTTCCAATTATTGAAAGCCCTCTCTCCACTGTCCTTGGGAGAATGTGTTCTCTTCTCATCTGGCACCAACTTGGTCCTAGCCTGGCTCTAGGACACAAAATCCTTCCCAGACAACCAGTGGTAGCTGTGTGTAGTACTTGGAGGATCGAGTCTTTGACAGTCATGAGAACATGTTATATGCCAGGCACAAGTCAAAGCTCCTAATAGGCATTACCTCATTGATAATCCCAACAACCTAGAAGAAAGTTACCAAGAACACTCTCATTTTACAAATGAGGACACTGTTATAAGTAAAGTTGATTTACCTAAAGTAACTTACCATAGACAGGAAACAAAAGAGAGGAAGCAGAAAGGACCAGGCTTCTTCACCTAGGGAGGAAACGGTAAAGCTGGGATTCTGGACTATAAGCTCTAAGTACTAGACATTCCAGTCTTGTCCTTACAGTCCAGTCCTTAGCATCCTATCCTTTGTCTAGCTCTGATAGTGTGACCCAGGACAGATTTTACATCCAAGACCAAGCCGGCATCTGGCATAGACCCCTGTTCCCGACTTTTTGATTTGATAAGATATCCAGGCTTTGGAGTCGCTGCTATGTCTTATTCCTTTTCTCCAAGGACACATCACCTGATCATTTAGGAAGCTTTCAGGGGGAAGCAGCAAATGGATGGGTCTGGACAACAAAGAAAATCTATCACTTCACCCAGTGAACTTCTGGGTGGGGTAGCTATGCGATGGGATAGTGCAAAGGTTCCATGCCATCAGGGATGAGCTTCCTTTCCTCTTTCCTACTGCTAATCTCAGCATGTAGTTTCTCCTTCGAGATCAGCTTCCCTGTGGTCACAGGATGATAGCCAAAGTTTGTGGTATGATATCCACATAGAAAGAAGAGGGGATTGTTATTTCCCAGCAGACCTCCTCCATGACTCACTGGCTGGAAACAGGTGACCGGCCCACCCTAAATCAATTGCTGGTAACAGGAAACCACACTGACTTGATCAGCTTAGCCTGATCACGATGTTGAATCGTGGGATGTGGATGATCCAAAACTGTTAAGTCTCAGCCAACAAGGCAAAGGAAAGAATGACTGCTGCTCCAAGTCCTGCTCTGGAGCTCATGTCAGGACCTTCTGTAGAGGGGACGTTATCCTACTGTGCAGCTCCAAGAGGGAAAAGTTTCTGTTAATAACTAAGATTTCTGTAGCACTTGTTACTGAAGTCAGTCTTGACTGATACAGGTCTAGAATCTGTGCTCCCCTGTTGCACAGACAGAGAACTGGAGGATTTTACCGCACAGAAATGGAATCAGACATGCTCTGGACTAGAAAAGACCAGGGATGACAATGAGTCAGGTGTGCATTGCTCTGAATGTCCCAGCTCTCTCATGATCCCAGCTGGGTTCCAGGAAGCCAGGTTTATATCCAGCCAGGAAACTGGAAAAGTAGCATCTGGAAAAACTACAGAACAAAATTCTATAATTTGAATTTCCTCCAGCAAACATCAGGTTCCTCCCAGAAGTTCCTCTGGCAAAGACCCTAGTCATCAAATAATAGGCATCAACCACATGTGCTGTTAAATGTGACCCACTACCCACAGATTGTCGGAAGAGTCAAAGCTGAGGTCAAATCAAATAACCATAAGCAGACTGAAGGGGAAAAGAACTTGGAGGAATCAGAGAACCCAGGAGGAAGAAATTTTTTAAAATAAATATTTAGAAAAGAGAAAGTATTCCACATACAAAAACATATGTTATTTTGGGAAAGAGAAGAGGATATTAGTTTTATAAAATTTATAAAGGTAATTAAATTTTTAGAAGTCAATAAAAAAGAAGATAAAGTTAATTGCCAAAAAGCTAGAATAGTTTCAAAAGACAAAAATTCAAAATAACAGGTAAAAACTAAACAATAAGATAATTGTATCAGTTCTAGAATTCAACATCAGAAGATCCAGAGCAAACAGAGGAATCATAGGGATGATTACAAAGAAAGAGTACAAAGACATTTCCTAGGAGTGAGGGTGAAATTCTCCAGATGAAAAAAAAGCTCATCTAGGGCCCAGCACAATGAATGTGTGGGAAAAAGCCTATCCTCAAGAAAGCACATGATTATGAAATTTTAAAACATGTGTCAAAAGTTTCCAGAGAAAAACAAACACAAGTCACAAGTAAATCATCAGAAATGGGAATGGTATCAGATCTTCCTAAACAGAAACTTGTAACAGAAGACAATGGTCCCATGCCTTCAAAATGACAAGAAAAAATGGTGTTTTAATGGGAATCCATAGTCACTTTATTAGTCAAGTGTTAATGAAGACATTCTCAAATGATAAAGGTCTCAAATTATATACCCTTTCTTGGGAAGCCTGAAGAAGTCATGTCACCAAACAAGGAAATGACCTAAGAAAGGGGAAGAGATGAGATCTAGGACACAGGTGAGTTCTGAGCAGATAATGAAGTGAGGTGATAGGATGACAGTCACAGATACTCAGAAGTCTGGAGAGAAACCAGGAAGGGTGGAAGAATCCAGGGTGGATGCCCTAGTAAAACATGGAACTGATAGATTACCTGCCGTGTCTGGGAAGAAAAGTTGGGAAATGAAGCGATAGAGACATAAAGTTAAAGCAAAGGAAAAATGAGGCAATCAGTCCCACCTCCCAACCCTTTGAGAAAATAATGAACAAGAAGTTGTTAAAGAAGGAAATACAATCATAGAAAATAGGTGACTTAGTTGTCAATTATATTTGCAGTCTTACCATTGTAAGCATGGAATATATATTTAATCAAATCTTGTAAGATAAATAAACTGAGGAAATGGAAGAATAGGTGTATCTCTGTGTGTTTGTGTATGTGTATGTTTGTATAAAAGGGCTAAATCCTAATCTTGAAATAAAATACCAGTGGATACTATCTAAAACTGGAAAAGTAAGAAACAGGAGTATAGCTGTGTAATTGAGAAATACAGGGGTAAACAGAAGAAGCCAGCGATGTGACTCTCCTCCTTGGACAGGAGGCAGTGAAACAGGGAATGATTCTTGTTCATTATAAGCCAAGGCCAAATGGTGCCCTCTGAATTATTAAACGATGCTCATGTTCTTTCTGTAAAAATATTGTTTGAAGACAGAAATGATCGCCACTTGTTCCAAGGGATTCTGCCAAAGTCTGTGCTTCTCACAGTGAGCCTATGGACCTGGGGCAAGAGTGGACGTGTTTTCGTTGGGAATAGCACATGGTCTCACCCCAGGTGAGGCAGAAATCTTCACTTTGAACAAATGAAGCTTTTAAACTCCCAGGGGGAGACCAGGCAGCCATTTTTCTGGTTGGCCTCCAATCTGGAGCTTGACCTCCTGTGTCCCTGAAACAACACCAGCGACCCTTGCTCGGAGTCTGAGAGGTCATGAGGGCAATCCTAGGACCTGGAAACAGTTCTGGGCCTTGTAACAGCCTGAGAAGGCCTTGGACTACAGAATGTCTGCCCCAACAAGATGTGAGGCCAGGTGGGGACTGAAGCATGGGTTCCCACCTTCCTGTGCAGCCCCAAACCCTATCACACACACTTGGGTAATCTTGCTGGCATTGTCCCTGCTCCTTGCCAACCCCCCCAGCACTCAGAATCACAGAGAAGCCAGGACAGTGGACAGGAGTAGAACTGAATTCAAGTGGAGAAGACCTTGTGTTCAAATCCATGCCCAAGCCTACTAAGGTGTACAACCACACATTATTCATTATCCTCTGCCATCAACTGATCACTACCGTATTCCAGTAATTCCAGGTGCATTCTGAATATCTTGCTTTTCTTAATCAAGATGTTAAGCGGCTTCACCTTGACAACACACATCATAACTGCTAATGCAGCTTTGTTGGCCCCAAAGTCTGGATTCTTCCCATTATTCTGGACCATCTCTATAAATATAGAGAGACATCTTATTCCCAGGGAGATTCAGAGTTACATGGGAAGATATTTACGACCAAGTACTCCACTACACAAATGTTTATTTGTCAACTCAATAAGTATTTATGCAAAACCTATGAGAGGTACATTTCCTGCCCTCGAAGGTGGCAAATCCAGTGTGGAGTAAGACACTGGAACAAATTATCCCCATTCTCCGCTAAGTAGCTCTGACCCTCCACACTCTCTTGGTTATTTCTGAGGATCCTCAGAAGTCTGTCATGTCACATGTCCCATGACTGATCATATAGAGTTATCATTTGCCTCCTCTTCCATCCTTTATTTGCATGTTTCACTATTTCCAGGCACCCTCAAATCCAGGTACAGCCACCCTTGCCATATGTCACCTCTAGCACCTCAGCAATGACCAGTGCTCTAGAGTCCTGAAGTCACCAGCTATAGCTTCTGGCATCCAGGAAATGGAGTTGCATGTAGTCAGTGGGTAAAGAAAGTTCCTCTGTCCTTCCCTCTCCTTCTGCGGGCAGCTCTGTCACCTGGTGCCAAAGCAAGGTTGTTCTTGCATCTAAAGTGAACAAGGCCTTCTTTGAAAAATCTCTTGGGTCATATATGTGTCCACAGAGCACCAAGCTGAGGGCATATCTGAGTGACAACAGCATGAAGACAGAGGTTTTCTTTCTGAGACTCCCACCTGATTCCCTCTTCCCAGAAAGCTCTTCAATCCCTCAAGAAATAATCTCCCCAACCCCGCTATTCTCCAGACGCACATTGACACAGCTAAGTGGCCATGGTAAGCCAACTCCCAACACATACAGACCCATTCACACTCGAGGGCTGCCCCCACCCCATCCTAAATCATCCTGCCTGGCCAACCCTCCATGGCCAAGGTCTAGAAGTTTTAAAACATCATTTGCTGGGGCTGGGGATTTAGCTCAGCGGCAAAAGCGCCTGCCTGGCAAGCGCAAGGTCGTGAGTTCGGTTCCCGGTACTGGAGAAAAACCAAAAAAAAAAAAAAAAAAACATCATTTGCACAAGAAGGTGATAGAAAGGAATGTGCCTCCCCTGTACCTTCTCTTGTCCCATCTCAGGAGGTGCCTTGAAATGTCAAAGGATAAAAATAATTAATTGACAACTATGTAATAGGACATAAAAACCTGGCAACCTAAGAACAATATGGGATGCATGTGCCAGAGCTCTGTGCTGTAATGGACTAAAAGGTATCTATTTTCTCCACAAAGTAGACACTGCAAACCAGGGAAAGTGTAAGGATCAGTCACAGCCTGGAGGGACCACACTGACAGTGCCCTCTATGACCAGTTCTACCACACTGAGCCCACAAATCTCAAGCCTTCTTGCTCATTCCCTAGATGACCTATCCAGGTAATAAAACTCCCCACTTCTGTGGCCCATTCCCTTGGGACTCTGATCTCTGCCAAGCAAAGCTTTATTGTTGTTGGAAATCCCTGACTAATCTGACAAATTAATCTCTGATAAAAGATTAATGCAAGGATAGCAAATGGATTTCATTTCTGCTGCCAGCTGTGATTGATTTGTGGGGGCTACCTACAGTGCTCATTTGAGAAGGACTGTGGCCAGAGCTTAGCTCAGCAAGCAAGAGTGCTAGGATTGATTTGCAGTGTCTGAGCCCTGAGCCCTCCAGGGACAATGGCATTGTGGGTGCTGCTTTGGGGCCATTTTAGGATAAGTAGCTGCCCTGGGATAACCTCTCCCCTGCCCTAGGTACCAATTTGTGTTTGACATGGCCCTTGAGGGGAAGGAAGTCTTATTCCGGTCAGCAAAGGACCTTGACCCCTTGAGGATACATGTAAAGCAGGTGGACCTAACAGTCCCCTTGATGCCTGGAAACTAATATACAGATGTAGAAGTGAATGTTTAGAATGTTACCAACCAAAGGGAGACGCCAAGGGGAGAATTAAGCAGGCTAGGATGAGGGTGAGGCAGAATAGGCTAGGGCCAGCCCTCAAAAGAAGTCATTCTCAGAGTCCCACAGTTGCCTCTTCACCCTGTCCCAGCCCTGGAACTAATAGTCCACTGCCAACACTCCCTTTCCCCTCTTAGACTTTCACAGCTGGAGGGCCTCCAGGCACAAACTTGGTGCTCTGTAGAAGGGGAAGCTATGTAGGTCAAATGGCTTTCCCTAAGTAATAAAACAATTTCACTGAAGATCTGAGATGATAGTTTGATTTCAGGCCTATAGATCTACAAAGAACCTTAGATATCAAATAGGACTATATATCCCCCCTGCAAAGCTAGTCAACTTGCTTAGGGCCTCTCTCTACATCATCAAGCTTCTATGATGTGACAAAAGGAGATGGATTGGAAAAGTTAGAGAGATTCCAGTCAAGGCGCTAAAATTTCCACCCTTAGTTCTCTTCTTTCTACCCTTACCCCCTACCCTCTTCCCTGCACCACTATACCCTGAAGTCCAAGATTCCCATCTGTGAAATACAGGGGTAAGTGCTGATGCCTTCTGGTTTAAAATATTCTTAGTTTGTAACCAATTATTTGGATTTTTAACGAAAGAAGTTACTTAGTACACAGTAAATTACATAAAGACCCGAATCAGAAGACTTCATCTCAGTCAAAATTATAATCAAAGAACCAAAGAAATTCATACTTCTCCCCACTTGGATCCTGAGCATGTCCCACCAAAACCCTCCAGGGCAGCGACAGTCACCCAAGTGTGTGTAGCATGAGCTACCATTGCATTCAGGCCAAGGTATAAGTGAGACACTTTGGATTCCTGGAATAAAGATCAGAGTTCTGTGGATACTCATAAAGTAAAGAGAGAAGATCAACTTGGAACATAGCCCAGGCTATACTGAGGCCCTGCTAGTTAGAGTAAGAGTTGATCCAGAGTGTTAGAGGAAGCTCAACCTGTGGTATATTGACAACTGGTGGTCAACTTGTAACACCCAGCTGAACTTAATAAGGGTGGTGCTGGGTGGGGGAGATCCACCTGAGGATTGTTGCCAGCATCATAAAAATGAGAACTGGAGAGGGAGAAAATAATATTGTTAGAAAGCAGTTGGTTCTCTTGGAGGACCTTGTCACTCTGGCTTTCCCGATAAGAACTTGGCTGTTCTCATCATCAAAAGAGCTCGGGTCCTTTTTGTCACTGAGAATGGCTGCAGTTCACTTTGGGGGAGCTCTGGTCCTTACTTTGAGCAATGCTTCCTGGCTCCAGAGGGTAAGATATTGCACTGTGCAATGCCTAGCAAAGCTTGTCGCACTGGCTTTCCTGATACAAACTCGGTTGTTCTCATTGTCAGAGAAGCTTGGGACCTCACTGTTGCTGAAGGTGGCCGTGGTACTTTTCAGGGGAGCTCTGGTTCTTACTTTGAAGTAGCTTTCTGCCTCCAGTGAAGATCCCTCAGCCTGTGGGCACAGATCCTTCATCCTGCTGGCACAGACTTTCTAGCTTCCACCACTGACATTTTGGGCCTTCCCAGTACAGAGCTGTGAGACAGAATTGCATGGGGCATTGCTGTGGGCCTTTGGCCTCCAGTTGGAATTGTTGGGGGGTGGGTATTGTGATGGACTCCAAGTCTTTAGCTGAATTTGTGCAAGACATTGCCATGGCATCCAGGCCCTCAGTTGGATTCTTTTGGTCTTTAGTGTATGGACAGATTTCCTGCACTCTTTTTGTATATGACTCTTTGGGTACCCATTATAAAATAATTTTTTAAATCATGTGTCCTGTATTGTCCCCCCACAAACCGTAACTACAACACAACCTCTTGCAAGTTATCATTTGCTTGTTTGCTTGTTTGTGTGTGTGCTTTTTCAGGGCTGCAGGTTGGCTTCCTGAAGCATTCCATCTAAGACACTCTGAAAAGGAAGACAAATCTTAGTGATGCTGTATGGAGCTATGATTTTTGGAAACTGGGTACAAGACCTAGGATGTTAGAGGAGAAATAACTGATTCTGCTCTGCTCCTGTAGTGTTGGCAGACTCTGAGCTCTCTCCCTCCAAAAATTGCTCAGAAACCCCCGCCAGGCCCTACCTCTCCAGCAGGCCATGGCCCTTCCATTCTGGGATCCACACGCTATTTGCAGATGCTTCTGGCCCTTCAACAAGTCCCAACTTGCCCAGTTAGTCCAAATAAAGCACTTGGGGGCCAGGAAGTCAGGGTGGCTTACAGAAGAGGGGCACTTCCCAGAATCTGGAAGAAAACTCTCTCTGTAAATAGGCATGGTCTGGCCCTGGCTCTGAAAGAAAGACTGCTAGTAACATTGCCCTATAATAGAGCTGGAGTTGGAACCATTCCTAATCCCAATTACTTCTGTATTCCCAGAAGTTGTACTTTTAAGTTGGCTTTATATCATCCCCTCTCTTTTTCCTTCTTTATGTAACTGTTTCTGTTTCCCATTTTTGCTTCTGTCTCTCTTTCTACTTTCATTCTCTCTCTACAAATGTATATGTCACCTGGGTGTCAAGGTGTAGCACTGGGTGCTAGGAGCAAAGACATGAATGAGAAACTCCCCCCCACACACAGGCAGGAAATCAGTCTCATAAACTTGCATACACAAAAGTACAAGGCAGTAGGAAAGCTCAGGAGATGGGACACCAAGCCTGCCACACAGAACATGTCATGTGAGCTGAAATTTGAAGGATAAATAGATGTTGGTTAGGTGGAAATCAGGGAAGGATATTTCAGACTAAATACTCTAGGAGGCAAATCACCCAAGCCTGAAAGAATATGCTGTGTCTGGGGAGATTTGGGAAGTGGGTTGTTCCGAGGCCCTTATAGGGTACATAAAAGTGATGAAGCTGATAGGTAAGTAAAGTTCATGAAGAAAAACGTGTGCTAAAATAGGCTTGATCCAGAAGACACTGCAAAAGTGCAGTTTGAGTTGAACAGCCTAGCTGAATTTACCCAAGAGAGATGTATATATCCAAGAAGGTTGTGGCAGGCTAGTGGTCCTGTTGCAAAAGCTAAAAATAAAAGGCTACCTTGGGAGTAAATTACATTTTTAAAAGATAGAGCTGTGGAAGGAGTAATATCTACATTTACAAAAATTCCAGAGAAGGAAGGACATTACCTAAGTTAGTCAATGAAGTTTGGCTCTTTTCTCCCTTGGGAATTTGCCATGTCAGGACTCAGGCTGGTGGTTACTGTCTCCACAGATTAGAAACTAGGGGAGCACTGAAGAGAAATCTGGCCTTTCCCTGGGGTTGTCTGGGAGGCTGAGCACCAGGACAGAACAAATGAAATCTCCATCACAGGGAAGAGACCTATGGCATACGTACACCAGCAGGTCTTAGGCTACTTGTTAGACTCTGAACCACGCCCAGGAAGAGGATAAAGATCTAAAATATCAGTGGTAGTAATAACCGGATTAACTTGGATAACTAAAAAGTGTCTTTCCCAGAATCCTCTTCCCTATTTAGTACCACCCTATTAGGAAGATCGCAAGATAAATTCAAATGCAATTTAGAAAGTGGATCTATAGTAACTTCGGGCCTTCCACCAGACACTAGTGAAGTAGCCTTTTGTAGATTTCCACTCCAGCTCCTTCAACTTCATTAGACCTAATCCCTATAATGAATTCTTTATTCCAGATAATTCTTAGTGGTTCTGCTTCTCTGATCAGATCCTAGCTGATACACCAGATGTCAGCAAGCTTTTTATGTAAATATTTTGCCAAGAGGCAAAACTAAGACTATTACATAGGTATTTAAATAACAAAAAAAGTAAACAAATTTCCACAAATGCTTTTACTAAATTCAAAATATAATTAAAATAGAATACAATTTTTTGATAATACAGATCTACTTATGAGAAAAACAGAATTGAGAGGCCAGGATAACATTTTGTTTAATAGAAATTCAAGGTTTTTATTTCCTGCTATCAAATAGATAATAAACATTCATCAGAAAGAAAGAAAGAAAGAAAGAAAGAAAGAAAGAAAGAAAGAAAGAAAGAAAAGAAGCATTCTTAGTTGTGAGTCTTACAAAAATGGTCAGTGGACCCATAATACTCACAGGAGTCTGCGGCTCACATGATATACCCTCTAAAAAAGTGGGAGAACTGTCAGGCCTGAGGACATAAAGAGCCATCAGGCTCTTAGTCAAAACCCTAGGAAGATTTTGCCCAAGGTGAAAGAACAAACTAAAGACAGTCGAGTCTTACCAAACTGCCACCCATCCCCCTCCCAGACCACTCTCTGGTTGGATTGAGCTAATAGTCTTTTTATCCTATCTACTGAACAAAAGAAGGAATTCTTGCTGATGGAAGATATTTCCTGAAGCCCTATATTTCTGTTTATTCACAATGACCAATATGTAATTTAAAAATTACTGAATATGCAGAATCAGGAAATTGTGAGTGACAATAAAGAAATAGAAATAATTTGGAAGAATTCAAAACAGCTATGGTCAAAATAGTAAAGAAAGAGGACACAGCTGAAGAGAGGACTAGAAAATCCATAGAAAGTATCCAAAAGAAAGCATACAGGAATTTACCAGAAAGATCATTCTGACTGCAGAGTACAAAATGGATTGCAGGAGATGAAAGCTAAAGTCAGAATCTCTTGACATATTGGAAGGATGACTTCTTCAAGCCATCTAAGAGCAGTTAGGAGAGGCACAAACAGCACCCAAAGCATATTCTCCTTCTAGCTAAGGAAAGGACCGTACTGCACTTTCTTTTCCCCTCACAGATTTACTCAACTGAAAGTACATGAAGTCAGAAGTCACTGGGAAAACCATCCCCATCATAGACTCACACAAGGGCTCTTCATTTCCCTCCAACATCAGTGTTTCTAGCTTGAAGGAAAAGAGGAGGAAGAAATACTAAGATTCCCCAAACTGGCTCTTCTTTGGGCAGGGAGGGAGAGACTCCAGGTTCCAGCTCCACCTGTTGAAGGTCTCGTCTATGACATGCAATGCATGCTGCTTTGACTTCCACCTGGACACAGGCAGTTGAACACACATATTTCTCCAAACCCGAATAAAATGCCAAAGAAAGAGAGAAGCAGAATTACCCTATAGAGACAAAAATAATTACCCAATAGAGACAGCAGAAGATAGAGCAAAATGCAACCTAGAAAGCAAATGGACAAGGGACAGGCACGTTGGCAAAACTTCCAAAACAGACACTGCTCCTCTGAGTGGAGGGAGGCCAGGAAGGAAGCTGACTTCTGCTGTGAAACCTGGCCCATGAGGATGGGAGTCTCTGAAGGCTGGGGGTACGGGGAGGCTGAAGCAGGAGAGAGGTTGAAGATCACCATAGAGACAGGGAAACTCCCGTGCCCCTCTCATCCACAATGCCAGTAACGGCACATGGGGTAATGGTTTGCTCTGCCGGGTGGTATCACTGTGTTGGAAAGCTGTTCATGGGCGCTGCCTGTGTGATAGAGAGATGATTGCAAAATAGATCTGATCTCATGGGTGGTGTCTTACTTTCCCATTGCTGAGACACATACCTAACTACCAAAACTTAAAGGAGGAGGGGTTTATTTTGTCATGGTTTTTAGTCCAGTCTGCTGGTTCCAAAGTAGGAAGAGCATGACAGAAGGTCCTGGGTAGGGCAAAGCTTCTCATACCATGGTAACCGGAGAGAGAAGAGAGGAGCCAGTGAGGGAGACATTCTCTCCCAGGTCACAGCTCCCGTGACCATGTGGAGCCAGACCTCACCCCCTAACAGCACAATCAACTCTGAACTCCTGAGGGGATTAATCCCCTCTTGGTCCAGCCACCTTCTAACAGTCCTACCTCTGAACACATGAGATTTTAGGGGGACATTCTGGATCTCAATAGTGGCAGCTGGAATCCAATAGACAGTGACTAAAGACCTAAGATTGAAATATTAGCAGTATACAAATGGTGGAAACTGCCAGGACTGCTGAACACGTTACCCTCTGGATGTGTGAATTGCAGCTGAAGAGA
This sequence comes from Chinchilla lanigera, assembly GCF_000276665.1. Lineage (NCBI taxonomy): Eukaryota > Metazoa > Chordata > Mammalia > Rodentia > Chinchillidae > Chinchilla > Chinchilla lanigera. The sequence continues at coordinate 3,910,448 of NW_004955501.1, forward strand.
GATGGGAAGGAAGCCTACTGTTTTTCCTGATAAGCCTTTTGGGATTATTTGTCTTGTTAAACTATGCCTATGTATTACTTTTACAGAAGTAAAAATTGAATTTCTGGCTGCTGTGTGGAGAATTGGTTGGGGGAGGGAAAGAATGGTGCCAGGAAAACCCATTAAGTGGTCTCAGGAAGAGACGGAGGTAGGAATGGTAGTGGTGAGAAGTGGATGCATTTCCAGTTTGGAGGACAGAGTCAACATGACTTCTTCAAAGACTGAATATAGGCAGTGAAACAAGGAAAAGAATCAAATATAATTTCTAGGCATTTGGCTGAAACAATTTGGTATAGGCAGGAAGGTAGGATAAGGCAAGCAAGCTACCAGGGGTGTGAAACATAAGGATGCTGGGCCAAGGATATAGCTCAGTGGCATGGCAGTTGTCTGGCAAGCGTGACGTCCTGAGTTTGATTCCTGGTTCCTCCCCAAAAATAGATAGATGATAGATAGATAGATAGATAGATAGATAGATAGATAGATAGATGATAGGTAGGTAGATAGATAGATAGATGATAGACAGATGATAGATAGGTAGATAGATGATTGATTGATAGATAGATAGATAGATAGATAGATAGATAGATGATAGATAGAAAGATAGGTAATAGATAGATAGATAGATAGATAGATAGATAGCTGCTGTTGCTTTTGGCATCCTGCCGGGGTAGGGTGAGCACTGAAGGTGGGGGCTTCTATCCATCCTTGACTTTGTGGTTTCCAGTACCATTTGTTGAGATGGCAAAAATTAATGACAAAAGCACAAGGGTCACAGAGGGGATTGACAGCTTATGACCAAGTCATTTATTAGTGATCCACATGAAGTCATCAGCATTAGAGACCACCAGTTTGGGAGAGGGTCAAGGCTAGAGATAGACATTCGGATCCCTCAAGCATAGAGATGACACTTACAGTATTGGGTAAGATTGGATAACATGGAGAGAATAATTAGGAAGATACAGGAGCGGCCAACTCAGAGGCATTCCAGCATCCAACAAAGAAGATAAGGAGGAAAACCCAGCAAAATAAAGAAGAAACCAGAAAAGACTGCTCATCCAGAAGCCAAGACAAAAACTTTTGATTTGGGGACACCGGGCTGGGGATAACTCAGCAGCACAAGCACCTGCCTAGCAAGCACAAGGTCCAGAGTTCGGTTCCCAGTACCAATAAATAAATAAATAAATACAATGATTTGGGGACACTATCCTGAGCCCTTCATCTTCTCTGCTTATTAAAGTACTCATGAGGAGCAGCCGAATGATCTGGGGCTCTGTCCTGCCCAAGCCTCGCCCTTGTGTCCACCTGGAACTTGGATAACCTACCCACTTCTCCACTTACAGCAGTGTCTCCCTGCCAATCCTGCCCCCAGCTCCTGGGATACCTTCTGCCTCAGGAGTACACAGGTCTCCCCTCCCCCAGGACTTCTCAGTCCAGCCCAGCAACTCCCACTTTCACCCTGCTGCTTCTTATAGGTTGGGCTTTAGTCTTCCATTCAACGACTTTCTCTTAAGCATCTAATGTGCAGAGTGGTGCTAGGCACAGTGGAAACAGAGGGGCTTAAGACAGATGTGGTTTTCTAGAGGGGCCTACATTCCCTTGGGACACTCCAAGCTCATTCAGATAGATGTGCCACCTACCCAAGTCTGGTTTCCAGCCCCCACCCGTGGCAAGGGTCCCAGGCAAGCCCACACAACCTGGAAGCAGAGAGAAATGAGAGCCCTAACATTTGCTCTCCCTCAAGGTGCAGCCCTCTTGGCCCAGAGAACCATCCACTTAGATGAAAGGCATGCCCTAGATGCTCAAAGAAGAGAAATCAACGATGTGCTCACCCAGTCCTGAACTCAGTGCAGTGCCTGATGCCCAGTGGTGCCTAAAATGATGGACACAGGAAGGAATAACTCTTCTGATGTTAAAACACAGGTGATCTTTGGCAGCAGCAGAAACAGACATAATGTGTGTGCTCGTGGGAGACACATGGAGCTGGCCTGAGAGAGGGGTGAGCCTGTCAGCCTACCCAGAGACAAGGTGGCTCAGGGCAGCGTACAGAGCTGTTCCCCCTTAGACTCGCTCTGCCCAGGTGGAGGCTGTGCACCTGCTGTCCCCTCCAGCTGCACGCTGACCCTGCCCAGGCTCCACCCTGGAACTAGCCCAGGACTCCTTTCACCACAGCAGTTTGCAGCTACCTCTCAACAACCTCAGCCTGATGGACAGCAGCTGCAAACTTGCAAGAGTCTAAACTCTTGGTGGATCATTCCTGGCCTTCTGGCCCTGTCTCTATGGAACTTGGCCCTGCAGTGAGGATGGGGAGGGCAGCTCCCCCGTGCACTCCGCAGCAGCCATGGCTTTTTCTCAAATCCCAACCCCTTCACTTGGAAGCCAGAGAAACTAGCAGATGAAAGGTACCCACTTGCAGTTCTCTAGCTCAGCAGACGCCTGCTTGGTGCTTACCTCTGCCAGTCCTGTGCAGACTCTTACATTTGTTATCCCCCGAAGGCCCAGAGCAGTTTTCCACCACAGCCAGAGCTGCTTTGGGTATTTCTGGGCATGGCCACAGATATCACACAGATTGCTTGTTTTAAGATCACTCCTGCTCAGAGCTGCCGAGCAAAGGCGGCTGAAAGATGGACCATCCGTGCTGCACCATGGGTGCCACCATTCCGGCACGGTGTGTGTAGGACCGCAAGCCTGTGCTGGTGGTGTCTTCTGTCTGGGTGCCCTGCACACTCACACTGCACACACTGACACACTGACACACTGCCTGACTGTGGGGACGTGTGTGCACCCAGGAACAGCCCACATCTGCTCCTCTGTGCGGCCCGCCAGCCCGCTGGAGCTCTCCCAGCCCATCAGCTTCATCCCTGTTGATTTTCCCAAATCGTTTAATAGTTTATTGTGCGTAGCTCTTAAGTCATTTTTAGAGGTGACTAGGAAATGAAAAGAAAATCCAAGTGACAATAGAGAAAATAAGACTGTGTCTCAACAGCTCAACACAGAAGACATGAAAGTAGGACTCTACAGGTTCTATAGGTATTACAGCAAATCAGGAACCTCAGGTTAAGCCTCATTAACAGTGTGTGTGTGTGTGTGTGTGTGTGTGTGTGTGTGTGTGTGTGTGTAAAATAACATAGTAAAGAACACAATGGCAACAAATGTGTTTTCAAAGACCATGCCTAACAAGAATGTCATGTTATGTTTAGCCCCCTCAAACACTCCTCTCTTGGTCCTCTTCTTCAATATGAGAATCTATGCTTGGGCCTGTATACCCACACACTTGTATATTTTCAGAAAGGTACATGTCCAAAACCATATACTTTGGAGGGTAATGTATGTCTTGCCCTCTGAAACACCTCTGCAAGTTTCAGCCTGCAGTATTAAGACAAAACTTTTATCACCTAAATTTTCTTTTAAAATAAAGTTCTTCTAATGTCAATCCTGGGTCCTCTTTCCTCTGTACATACCTCCAGCATACTCACTTCACAACTGGAGGCATCTGTAGAAATCCCCCTTTCTTACAGTGGAGACCCTGAAGCTTTCAAGAAGCATTATCTGTACCACCTCCCCTTTCAAAGTGAAAGAATTTCCACTCTCTCTCCACTATGGCTTGTGTCTAAAGGTCCCCCCCAAACCTCGTGCAGGCATAGGTGGGGCTAGCTTCAGAGATGGCTGAATCTAAAGTATGAGATGCTGGACTTGATTCATAGTTCAGTGCTAGGATCAAGGGCACTAGGATTAAGGGTGTGAGTGCTACCTGCCCTAAGTAGCCTGGATAAGATATAAGGGATAGAAAGGGCTGGAGTTGTCTTTTCCTTGCTTTGCGACCTTCTGCCTCTGATAAACTGTTTCTCCTCTACAATACCATCTGCCATCCCACCCTGCCTTGGAGCCAGCTGACTATGGACTGAAACCTCTACAAACTGTAAACCAAATAAACCTTTCCTCCATTAAATTTGGGCATCAGGCATTTTGTCTCAGCAATGAGAAAAGTAACTAAGACACTCTTCAATTCCTCAGGGAAGATGCTATGCAGACTGGCCTGCCCCTCATCCCTGGAGAGGTTGTATTTAATATCAAAGCCTCTTGAAGCTGGACTTGTGTTTCAGCAATGTGTATTGAGGAAAATAACAATATTACTAGCTTTTATTTCCATAATCTGACTTCCAGAAATCCAACCTAAGAAAATAATCACACATGTACCTGAGTTTCACCCTTACAACTCTCCTCTGAATTATTAGCCATCATGGTAGAAGAATATGCCCTAATAGGAAAGTGGGAGAATAAAGTAAGTCACTTCCCAAGAATCATAGAAAATTATTCAACTATAAAAATATTATTTTTGAGGAGTAAAAAAACATAGTTGATACTCAGTATTAGAGACATATATGCCCTCATGTGTGCACACATGCATCTGTGCCCAATGTGTACACAGACACACACATACCAAACAGGAAAGAAACACCCTTATACATTACTAGTGATAATATGTGATATACAGAAGTGCTATTATGAATAATAACTCTTTTGTATTTTGTCAGCATTTCTCAACTATCCTACAATGGTCATGTATTACTTCTAATTCACAAAAAGAAAAATAATTGTTTAAAAATATGGTGCCTGGAACTGGACGCCGGGCGCCTCGTGCAGTCTGGTTAGCACAGGGTGTTGGCCGTGTCCCGAACTCTGACAGGCACTGCAGAGTCCTATTGCTTCTCTCTCCTACAATAGCTCTGGGGTGTGTGCAGGATCCTCCCTTAACCCAGCCCTCCCTGCTGGTGATACCATGTGGATAAAGATTTTTTACAAAAATGTGAGGCTTGTCCCAGATGGGAATGCACCAACGCTGGAGGGTGAAGGCGGTAATTCAAGGATAAGTTATGCCTGGAGAGTGAACAAATCCATGCCCATAGCAAAAGGTGCATTCCAAATATTCCCCTTGGAACCAGATTTTCCCTGGCCAGTTTTGTATATGAAGGGTGGTAAGGTGGACGAACTCCAGCTATACATGGGATCTCCTGAGTCTGTAAGAGTGCATCCAGGTGATTGCCTTACTAGGGGTGGAAATCAGTGTGTGGATGGCAAGGACAGGACACAGTGAAGTAATGAGAAGCACTTACAAGCTATGAGTTAACCTCTCAGAGCCTCAGTTTCTGCCAGGGTGAGGTGGAAACATGAGTAGAATGACTTCCCTAGTTGCTGTGAGGAGTCACTAAGTTAAGACACATAAGTCTGCAGAACTTATGTGTGACTCCCAACCATCAGTGACCACAGGTACTTGTAGCAGACCAGGCAGGAGACAGCTGCCTGCCTCTGCCTGGAGTGCTCAGGCCATCAAGTCTGTCACCATCCTTGTTTCTCTTTCTTCTAATCAATTTCCCATGTGTAGATGAGCTGCAAAAGTAGATGGGAGCACGAATTGACCTTTGTGCTTTTCCCTGGGAGTGGTCCAGAACTCTCTCTTTCCCTCTAGGACTCCCCAGGACTTCACTGCATGTCTCTGCTGTGCGCTGCCTCTGCCCATCGCAGCCAGCACATGTGGCGTAACCGCGCCTGCCAGTATCCATGCCTGTCTGTTCATAAAAATCAGATGGACCACATGCTCGCCTAGGAGCTGAGTGTCTGCTCCTTGGAAGCAAGAAAGGTCTCTACTGTGTGCAGCAGCCCCTCCTCTCTGCAAACTCATCTCTTAGTAATGATGAGTGTTGCCACCTCTGGAGGAGGCAGAACAAAGTAAGCTGCATTCTTCCTGGGTAGGGCTCTGTCCGTAAGCTTTCGCTTCTGTGAGGAACATGGGGTTTTAAAGGAAATGGGATTTCTCCTTCAACATTCTTCGTGGTTGACAGGTCTGTGATTGGAATCAGGGCATGAAAAATCATGCCCCGGTGGTTTTTTCCATTAGTGGCTTTTGACTTTGCAGGGACACCTGGTGCACACAGTGCCCAGTGTTCCCCACCTCTCACCACCCCCACAGCTCAGGCAGGTCCTGGCAGGCTGACCTGGAGCTCTTTGGTCTATGAGAGCCTGTGCTATCTGGTCAGGAGCTTGGGTGCCCGTGTTCACAAGAGCCTGTGGCCCATGCCCTCTTCACACATTGTCCTGCACACCACTACTCTATCCGGCCTTCTTCTCCTCAGTGGGGTGAAACCCCTTATGTGCACATGCACACTCAAGTGCTCACACACATGCGCACACACCCACACAGCAAATACTTTGTTCTGTCTATGATGAAACTTGGGAAGCACCAATTTGTTGTATATTAGGAAAAAGAAAAAATTGTTTACTGTCTAGGCTGCAGGGTGCCAGAACCAGTGGAGTCACAGTGAAAAACTGGACTGAATTCTCAAAAGGAGAGTAAAGTATGACCACACTCAACAAGTCCAGAAGAAGTTTCCATGGAAAAAAAGTGCTGTAGAAGCACCAGGCAGTCAGAGCTTGTTTGCAATTCTATCCCTTGTCCTAGCTGGAGTGATGGAGTCCCTGTTCATCTACTCTCTACTATTTTATGCAAAGAATCTGTCTATGGAATAACGGAAAATGTTTTTTACATTAAGAATTATATTCAGCAACAGAATCTGAAAAGTAAATGGCTTAAAGACAGTGACCTTTTAAATTTTTATTTTCATTGTTTTAATTACAGAAGAAATCTGGAGATAATTCACTCAAGGCTTTTTGGGCATCTCCACAAGGCCATTAGGGACCTAGTCTCCTTCTGGCTCTCAGCCTTGCTGACCTCCATCCAGATAGGACCCTAGTCAGCAGGTCTACAAGATGACTCTGGACCTCCAGCCATCCCAAGCAGCTTCAGGAAGGAAACAGGAAGAGGAGCAAGGGTAACGTGTGCACGTCCTGTGAATCCACTGTTTTAAACAAGCTTTCCCAGAATCCCACCCCAACAATTTTCTTGAACATGTTTTCTAACACTGGGCCACATGACCATCTCATTTGCAAGGGATGCTCAGAAACATTTTTTTCCTGGATGTATTGCTGTGCCAGCAAAATGGGTTTCTGTTAGTAGAGAAAGGAGGAGTAAGTATATGGAGTCAGTGGCTGGCACCTGTGTCACAGCTCTTGTCTCAATCGGTAAATTGAATGGTCTGGGAAACAGAGGAAAGAGGAAGAGAAGGAGAGATTAACACTGGAATAGCTCCAGTGAATGTATGTACACACATACACATTATGGTGACCAACAGTCATAGTTTTCCTGGGACATAGGACTTTAGTGATAAAACTCTGACAGTTCCAGGCAAACAGGGACAGCTCAGTGTCCTAAATGTGCATATGTGGTTGTAAACGTGGTGTCATTGGACTAGATGTCCTTTGCCAGTCGCTTTCAAGATGTGGTCCAGGAACCCCGGAAGGTCCCCAAGGCCCTTTCAGGGGATTTGTTTTCCTAATAAACTAAGTTATTTGCCCATTTTACTCTTTTTTTTTTCTCATTAGTATACAAAAGACTTAGTTCACCAGAGGTTATATGACACGATATTGCAACAGATTAGATTCAAAAGCAGATGTAAGAATGCAGGAGCTTTCAATTCTTTTCGAAAAAGGAAATAAAGGCACCAAACACCAAAGAAATATTCAATAATGTGAAAGAACAACATTCACATTATTTACTTTTGGTTTGGAAAAAAGGAGCTATTTTTCATCAAAATATATTATGCTAACATATGGTGATTTATTATGATTAATTATTCATATATGATTTATGATTCATTATTTTTAAATGGATTGATAAACCTTTTAAAATAGCCTGGTCTTAATTTCTAAGGTTATAAATATTGATAGCTATAGCCTACATTTTTAAAAAACTTTTTGACCTCCTCAGTGATCTTTAAGAGTTTAAAAAATCCTGAGACCAAAAAGTTTGAGATCTGCTGCCCAAGACTAATGAAAGTGTGAGGTTGGGGAGATAGAGTGTAGAATCCCTTGGAAATGAGCACACAAGAAAAGGAGAGAGGCTATTCGCATGCAGACTGGAATCAGAAGGCAGCAGCTCCACGACCTCTGCAGCAGTGATGCAAACAAATGCTGTATTGCAGCACAGCTCAGAATGTGGCCCATGGATCAGGGCCAGACTGTAAACTGTTGGTCACCAGTTAACCATGAAGTACAACCATCACAAGAAGCTTGTAGAACCTTTCACAGCAACTTGACAGGATAACCTTGTGTCTGTTGAGACACATAATAAGAAAACTTGGACCTGTATTTGCATGTCTTCTTTCATTTTTTAGCAACTTATTTTTACTGTGTTTTATAAAAGTATTCCACAATGCACTGGAAATTTTAGGAAATATAATCATTCCATGCCTGAGAGGAGTCATAAAGGATAAATACTAATTAGTCAAGCAAAGGAAGAGACAAAGCATTCTATTACATAGACGACTTTGTGTTTAGGGGGAAACTGAGTTCATTACGCATCCTTCCTGCTCCTAGCCCTTTAGTGAGATATTTCACAATTTTCTGCATTGTAAAATAATTTCTGCATATGGCCATGTAAAAACTCTGTCAGGAAACTGATGTCTCTTCCACATAGGAAGAGGCTAGTTTTGCCTCCATTTGTTCACTGGCTTCTTGATTTCTAATTACAGTGTGTCTAATTTTAGATTCTCCTTTCACCCTAGTAACACCTTACTGATTTTTCTACTAATGGGTTAAATAAAATAATTAATACAGTCATTAAAAATAGTATAGGCCTCCAAATTATTAATAAAGTGTGTGAAGCTCTGTTTTTGGCCCCAACATTGATGTGGCTCAACTGCCTTCTGAAAGTCTTATTGTCCTAGTGCTGGCGTCTGTATCCTTTTCACTGGATTTATTTTTTCTATCTCATAGATTTGCTTTCTTCCTAGTTTGTCTTCCTCATTATCTTGGTTATGGGGTGAGAAAGAGGGCACAGCAAGTCATAGCAAGCACCATGTTAGATGCTTTATAAGAGAAAAAGAGGGGCAGGGAGAAGAGAGAGACCCATAGGGGATTCAATCAATGGGTCAAAGTGGCCAGTCCATGTGTTCCTTCTGTATGGATAACCGTTCCTTCTGCAGGGAGATCGTCCTTCTGTAGACAACTGTATTTTGTCCAACCATCATTAGGTACTTTTTCTGTTTTTGTGAGCAAAGCTATACCTCTTTGGGCTCAATGGGTCAATGTTTGTCCTTGAAAGCAATCCCCAAAGTCTCCATGCCAGAAACCAGTCCCACACCTAGGAGCTGAGCCACTGAGGAAGTTTCTAGATCTTTATTAGAGGACCTGGGCCTCACACGTGTGGTGCACTGGAGGAAGCCAAAATGATAGTCCCAGCCACCCGCTGCCCTGGGGGTGAAGTGATGGGGATCCCGAAGTTTCTGTCCACCCAGCAACCCTTCCTCCTACTTTTGCTGCTGATAAAGAAGCACCTGATTGCCTCTGGTCCCTTGTTATCATCTTGGGGCATCTGTCAAGTAAACTCCCACTCCAGGACCCAGCACAGGAATCTACTGTGACTCTGCTGGAAATTTTATTTTATTTTTTAACAATTTTATTGAACTATGGTTTATAAACTATAAAATTCATTTGTTTTAAATAAACAATTCAAATGGTTTTTAGTATATTTAGGGAGTTGCACAACCATCATCACAATCTAATTGTAGAACATTTTAATCACTCCGAAAAGTAAACTTGCATCCAATGGAAAGCACTGTCTATGCTCGGGGCAATCATTAATCCACATTCTGTCTCTGTGGATTTGCCTTTCTGGGCATTTCATACAAAGGGACTCATGAAATATGCATTTGAGTTAGTTTCACCTGTGTTATAACATGTACTCTTCGTTCCTTTCGTTTGAAGGCAGCATTCCACTATGCAGACATACCCCATTTGGTGTGTACATTCACCATTGATGGGTATTGGATTGCTTCTACCTTGTAGCTCTCACAGCTAGTTCTGCTGTGGGCATTCTCCTGCAAGTTTTTATGTGAACTTCACTTCTCATTTCTCTTGAACAGATACATAGGGATAGGATTTAGGGATGATATGCTAAATTTATGTTTAACTGAGAAACTACAAAATTGTTGTCATTTTACATTTCCTCTAGCAATGTGAGGATTCTAGTTGCTCTACGTGGAACATTTGTTAGTGTCTGCATTTTAAATTAGACATTTGTATGCTGGGAATTTGAATTCTGAGCCAACTACACCAAGAGCAGGTCACAGCTGAAGAGGACCCATCCTAAGAGCAACATATCTAAGAAGCTGCCCCCATCCTCCTGCAGGTCATAGGCTGCTTGCCTTCATCTTTTTTTGAGGATTGATCATACTATTCTTGTTAGGGTCTGTACAATACCCCTATATTGTTCTGGTAAAATATTCCTTTAAACACTTAAGGTAGGCAGAACAGTGCTCCATCCCTTGCAACAACACCATTTGCATGCACAGGTCTCACAGCCCTCCACTGCTAAGCCTACAGGGAGCACACCCTGCGCATGCCCGGCCTGAGCGTTGTCTGCTGGAGGTGAACCTGGAAGGCATCTTGGGCATCATGATTTTCTCTTCACAAAGAGAAATGCTAGGGGAACCTCCCAGCAATAAGGAGGACAGTGCTATCTCCCAGATCTTCACGCACCTCCAGGCCCTGGGAGTGACAAGCAGCAAATGCACCCATGCACTGAGGCATCCAGCAAATGCACACTTCTCTGGGTCTGCTGCAGCCTGAATCAAGTTAGAGCTAGATACAACGTGTGGTTCAGATCTAGAACATCCCCCAAAAAGCTCATGTGCTTAAAGTGGGGCTTTGGAAGGCAAGTGCATCCTGGAGACGCTGTAGCTGACGGGCTATTAGCAGGCAGGTCCCTGGGGTTTGCTCTCTGCTCTCCAGTTGCCAGGTCCTAAGCAGCTGTCCTCCTCCAGCCCTTCCCACCACACCTTTTCTGCCTTAGAGCCAGCGCATTATAGACTGAGTCTTCTAAACACCAGGAACCAAAATAAACCTCTCCTCCTCCTTAAAGTTACGGGTGTCAGACATCATGTCCCAGGGGCCAGGCAGTGGCTGAAACACTAGAGAACACATGACGTGGTGAGAGAAGTCACAGCCTTTGAGAAAGAGCCTTTGACAGCAATGCACGCAACCTTCCTCAGTACGAGAAAATATGCGGCCTGATACATTCTGGGAGCTTCTCCGTGGTATTTTGGCTGCTTTGGTACATGGAGCTGTACAACCCGGAGTGAGTCAGTTAACCTCGTTGAGCTTGAAGGGCTCCTGTGAAGCTCAAAGGCAAAGAGATAAACAGTACGGCTGACGCTTTCCCCAGCACTGGCGCTGCACTGAAGCTCCCAGAACAGAAGTGAGATAAAATGCCCCTCCCCCAGTCTTTTGCTGGAGGGGAAGAACTTCAGCGTCAGAGTTAAACGGATGAACTTCCATGCAAGATGTGTTTAGTGCAAGTTACACTGTGGTTGTGCAGCCAGGCAAATTGTCCTTTCTCCTTTATCCCCAATTCCTCCATCCCTGAAATGGTACTTGTGATACTGCTTCACCCACAGCAGTGTCAGGAGGCTCACCAGAGACAGTGACACAGAGACCCTGAGCACCTTCCTGGTCCCTGAGAAACCCTCACAGCATTTGCTGTTTTCACAGATGCTGCTATTTGCATTTTTCTGGCCTCGTTGATGCTGTCGATGTGGAGTGGGCTTGCAAAGAGCCATGCTTATGTCTGGTATGGACTGTGGAAGGGCGGGATAAACAAGGGAAGTGGGAAGGCACAGAGCAACCCCCAATGCCCCTGCCAGGCCTCTAGCTGCAGACTCCCAGCCCCCACCCCTAGTCAGAGGCTCCTGGCCACCCTGCACCTCAGCCTGCCAAGGACACTGCTGACCCAAACCCAGGTCAGAGTGTGCTCGCCCTCCTGCACCCCCAGCCCTCCCAGTCCGGGACAACAGGTGTGTGTGTGTGTGCTTAGTAACTCGAGCCTACCTTCTAAAGTCCTGAGAAACTGGGAGAGGACAGACAACTCTTTCTTCGGACAACCACAGGGCCAATAAACAAGTTTTCAGGGAGACCACGGCCAGCTCCAGGCTGCATGGGGCCAGCTGTCCCTTTGGGGCAGTCGAGGACTTTTGCTTTCTGTAGCAACAGTGGCAGTACCACCACTTGTTGAAAACTCAGTTGATGCTGGGCATTGAGCCAGCTTCCTTTCATGCCCTTGCCATTCTCTTCCTCTGCATAGCCCTGTGAGCAGGGTTTTTTTGGGTTTTTTTGTTTTGTTTTGTCTTTTTGTTTTGGTACTGGGAATTGAACTTGGGACCTCGCGCCTGCAAGGCACATGCTTGTTCCCCTGAGATATATCCCTAGCCCAGCAGGGTTCTTGCTAAGAGCACAGACATTGGGAAGGACAGGCCTTAGGCTGGTTGTTTGATCTTCTGAACATCAGTTTCACTATAGTTTGCAAGAAATATACAAGGAAATGTAGGTAACAATGGTGTTCAGAACTTGACACAGAATAAACCTTCGATACATGACAGCAAGGTTATCAGGGAAGCGTGCCTACTTTCCCCATGAGGACACTAATGCTCATTTGGCCAGAACCTGAAGAGTCTGACGAGCTCATGCTCTCATCCACTGTGTACACACGCTCATCTCATACGGGGAGTTCCCAGCCCTGAGAACTCTGCTGCTGGGGAGACTGGACAGGGGGCAATCCTCTGGCTCCAAAACTCCTGCCTAAGCCAGGCACAGTGCTGAAGGCCTATAATCCTAGCACTGAAGAAGGCTGACCCAGGAAGATGGTCAGTTTAAACCCTACCTGGACAATTTTGTGAGAACCTGTCGGAAAATAACAAGTAAAAAGGCACCGAAGATGTAACTCAGCGGTACAGAGCCCCAAGAGGCATCAGTCAACTATTGCTCAAGCTCTTCTCTATCCCCAAATCAGCACAGTCTTCAGAAAGAGACAAAGGTGAGCACCTGGAGATGAAACCCCAAGTTATCTTTTTCTAAACACACACTATAATTGATGCACACAGAACCATTGACCACGTCCGTGCCCAGACTCCGGACAAAGGGCAAAGGGTACAAGTAGGTGACAGCCCTCAAACAAGGCATGTGACAAGCATCCAGAGAGACCCCCGCCCGTCTGTGTGTGTGCACCTGCTTACACAGATGTTGTGGACAGACAGGGTGCTGCCAAAGCTCTGTGCAGGTCCCAAGTGACCAGTTCACCAAACAAACCGTTAATTGTTTTGATCATTGCTTCATCTTAAAGCAGGTTAGGTTAGTACAAATGCACTCATAAATAAGCTGTTTGGCTGTATGCATTCTCTCCAAACAATTGAATAATAGATTATAAATTTAGTTCATAAAGGTCTCTTTAAGTCATAAAGTGTCAGCAATGTTGTCTTTTAATGAAAAACATGTTAGAACACATGAAACACATAGGGCCCCATTAAACACAACACAGTCTACTGGTATCCAAGCTTCCCTCCCTCCTTCTCTCTGGCCATGTGACCCTGAGGACCAGCACCCCCCTCCCCAGGGAAGGTCCTGATTCGTGCAGCTGCCATAGCACACGCATTCCTGCCAATGTTGGACTCAGGCTTTCCATGGCACCTGGCATCCCTCCGCCAACTGTCAGGGTCCAGGGAGAGGTATGAGACCTACACTGGCCCAGCTGAGCTGAAAGAATGTTCTTTTATCCTGTGTGTGGAAGAAGGCTCCTTGCTCTCTTGCTAAATATGAACATGAAGGCTTCTTGTCCCTGTGGCTGCTGGAGGCCATCTTGGACTCAGAGCTGAGGTCTTCCTGAGGACCAAGGTAAGAAAGATGAGCACAGAGCCAGGAAGACCACGGGGAAGCCAAAGCTGGCTTCATGGTGCTGTGTCCTGGCCACCCTTGGACCTCACGCTCCGCAGGATGGCAAATTATTTTGCTGAATTCCAGGGAGTTTCCTACTACTGTCATCCAGAAAGCATTTTGCTGGCAGGAGGTCTGTCTAGAGATGAATGTAAAAGAGAGAACTTTCTTGAGACAACTGGGCAAAAGTTGAAGTGGAGAGTGGAAGGAGGCATGGGATGAGGGAAGGAGCTGGGCTTAAGCAACAGTGCTATTTCCCCCCATGGTACTGTTTCCCAGAGATGCATGGAAAGTGCTGACTTGATTTTGGCCCTGTTCCCCCAGGGAAAGGAGGAAGGTTGAAGCAGAGCTCTCTATGCTCAGCCCAGAGTGGCTTGGACCTGTATTCTACAGGGAAAAGGGAGAATGAGGGCAGGGACAAGAGAGAAGCCCACACAGGACAGGAACTGAAGGGGCCTCCAATAAGCTGCCCATGGTCCCAGCCAGCTTCTAGGGCCTCCAAACAACGTTGAACTTAAAGCCCCAGTCAGCAGCTCGTATCACCTGCCAGGGGCCTTCTAGCTCTGGACACACACAGGAAAGATCTTACTACTTCCCTCTCAAACCAACCTGATGTTCTTCCCCTTCTTTATGCCCTCAGTCAAGACCCCCACCCCATTTGGGTAAAAGCCCATTGAGAAGGGAAAATGTCAAATCATTTGCTCTCATGAACTTTTCCAGCCCACACCAGCTGCTTTGCCTACCACCCGTCCACCCATCTTGTATCTATTAATAGCACCACCTTTTCTCTTCAACAAATTATAGGAGAGGCGCTGGCTTGAGCTCCCTTTCTCACCTCATGCAGTGTTGCTGTGCCAGGAACCAGCACCAGGGCTGGTCCCTCTGCTTCCCCACCACCCACAGCGGTGATGAACTGCAGAATTTTCGTGCTAAAACCCCTTTTCCCGGCCTGTACTGTGCCTGCCGTAGCTGCGTCACAGCCATGCCTCCCACAGACATGAACAGGCTCCAGTTTAATATTTTACGCCCAATTTGAGCTTCCCCACATTCTTGGGGTCAGATCTACTAAGAATATAATGAACACTTACCCTTGTCAAAGTGACCGTGCATCCTCGCCCTGGAAGCCAATAGCAAAAGCTCCCCCACAAAAGGGGTATGTTGAGGTCTAGCGGGTAGGCAGGAATGCAGCAAAGGGGGCAGGGGATTTCTCCCTTCTGAAAAGATGCCGCTATCTTTTGAACACCATTGTTAGTATGAATTTGCCAGTAACCTGAGTGCCTGCATGTGATTTTTCAGGAGCACACAGACTCCATGATGCCTCTCTGTGTGCTTCCTGGGGCCATGGTGCCCCAAGTTCAGATCCTTGTTTGGCTGACCTTCAGCAGCCCCTGTCCTTACTCTCCGTGCTCGGGCCGGCCAATGCCCCTGTGAGGCACATGCTCGTGGATCCGCTCCGAGGGTGAAGAATAACCGTCCCTCACTTCACAGTTTACAGAGTGCCGCAGAGCAGTGACACGTTTTCCCTTGAACAGCTGCAAGAGGCAGCTTTCACCCTCCTTGGCTCCCTCTTCACAATGATTGCCTCAAAAGCCATGCTTCCTGGCTCTCTCTTCAAACCACAGGGCCCCTGATGAGAAGACAGCCCTGCAAGGGGCCATCTCGTTACGTTTCCCCCTCGCTGGCTCTCCCCAGCCCTTGGGTCCTGTCCTGCTCCAAGGCCTGCCACTGAGTGTTCCTAGGCTCCTGTCCCAAGGGCCACCTGTCTTGTGGCTTCACTAGTAAGTGCCACTGTCCTGTAAAGCTCCTCCAAGCTCAGCTGCCAGGGAAGGAGAGAAGAATTAAGACACCAGAGTTGAAAGATATCAGGCTTCAGAAGTGAGCTCTAAACAGACTTGAATAGCAGAAAGTTTCAAAGGCACTCGTTGAAGTCCTTAAAAAACTCTGCCACCTCCTCCATCAGCTGGCAGTCCCCAGCTCTTTTGGATCCTTTTGAGCTCCCTCTTCATCCTGCCTCTAGCTCTGAGTCCTACAAAGGAACCAAAACGCCTTTGTATTTCAGCCTTTCAATGGAGAGAGGCTAGTGGGGGCTTTGGAGCCTCCCAATCTGACACATGTGTGTCTCCTATAGCATGACTAAGCCACAAGCTCCACACCTCTCTCATCAGGGAATGATGGCATTTTTGAGTTGGAAGAGACCTTAAACTTTTATGTCTCAACAAGGTTTCCCAGAAGTGGAGGAAACTGAGACTCAGGGAAGTTCACTTGTTTCCCCAGACACCCCTGGGAATTAGTGGACATGCAAGCTGGACAGCACGTGGTCATCCAGAATTATTGCCTCCTCAGCATGCCTGAGAGTACACAGCAACCTCAGAGGAAAAGCTCACCCCACACCCTGTCCTCAACGGCTACCATTTCAGTGAGCTCGGCGGTGTCGCTAAATCTAAGACTATTGAAAAGAGAAACATACATGAATGGTCCCAGAATTCAGCAGAGAGTTAAAATAAATGTGGATATGAATTTGCAAAAGCTTTCAAGACAAGATACTACAGACTGGGTGACTTCAACATCCAAAATTTATTTCCTCACAATTCTAAGACTGGAAGGCCGAGGTCAAGGTGCTAGCGTGTTGCTTTTTCCTGGGGTCTCTCTCCCCGGCTGGCAGGTGGATGTCTTTTCCTTTTCACAAGGTCTTCCCTGGCTGTGGTACTTTGACACGATAGCTCTTGACAAAGAGCTGTGTCCTGACCTCCTCTTCCTAGGAGAACACCTGTCCCCTGGTTGGGAATTCACCCCAGTGATTTCATTTTAGCTTAATTCCCCCCTCTAACAAGTGTCTTCACAGATAGTCTCATTCTGAGGTCGAGGGGTTAGGATTTCAGTATATGATTTTGAGGGGATTCAGTCTAGTACATAACACTATGTATGTTCGTAAAAGAAGATCAGAGCTAACAAGGTAAACTAAGAGCATGGGGGAAGCATTCGTGACAGGCCAGTGCTATTCTACAGCACCGCACAGGCGCAGCCCTGGCCTGCTGTGAGGCTCCCCAGGGCAGGACTGCTTCTGCCACCACAGTTAAATGATGTTCTTCTCCCCATCTGTCCTGTAGCCAAACAGTGTTTGGAGGCTTACAGCAAACAAGGTATTCATTCCAGCATTAGGCTAGCCTGGGTCCTAATCCACTGTGGAGCCTTGGGCAAGTTACTTACTGTTGTTGATATTTAGTGTTCTCATCAATAAAATGGAACTGATCTGTCTGTCTTAAATGCTTCTCAGGAAGATAGAGAAGTTCAAATAAGATAAAGCAAGTAAGCCACACATGGTGGCACACACTTGCAAGCCCAGCACTCTAGGAGGCTGAGGCAAGAAGGTTGCAAATTTAAGCCCAGTCTGTGTAACTTAGAAGGTCCCCATCTCAAAATTATTTATTTATTTAATAATTTAATTAATTAATTAAAAGCTTTGGAGGTGCAGCTCAGTGCAGTGGCCCTAGGATCAATCCCTAAAAGAGAAAGCAAGTAACAGCATTATGTGAGCTTGAGCTATAATTATACTCAATAAATGAGATAATAAAATGTATGTTTCTTTTTCCTTCTGAGTAGACTACCATACCCCCCCACACACACACATACACACAGACAGCATTTCGAAAATTTGTGCTGGGACTGAACGAGCTCTGGGGATGATACTCTTACCTAGGTTTACTCCTGCACTGGGGAGCTCTGCATGGCTTGTGCAGTGGTAGGGCCTGGGCTGTGTCCCAAACAAGGTGGCAGGGGTGATTGGGCAGCAGCATTCCGGCAGAGGGGAGGCATGAGAGGGAGTTGGCCTGGGGGGGCAGAGGTGTAGAAGCCAAGCAGCGTGGAGCAGGACCCCGGAGCTGGGCTTGAAGCTAGCTGCTCGCTTTTGGACAAGTTACTCAGCCTCTGAGCCTCAGTATCCTCATCTGTAAATGGAGACAATTATGGCACCCACCTCGTAAGTTTTACTGCAGTGTTCAAATGGCTAATATAAGAAGCGGTCTTTGAACCATGCCCAGATCATAATGAGTGATCAGCAGATGTTACCATCAGGGCTCAACCCGTTCACTTACTACACGTGAACTGAACAGCTGGGATGTGCTGGCTTTGTGCTGGGCGCTGGGAACATACACTCTTGCTCTCCAGAAACACACAGTATAGATACAAAGCCCATCTGCCTAAACAGTGTCTCACAAAGAAAAGCCCACAAAGCGTCGAAACTGGATGAAAAATACATAACCTGGCCTGGATGATAGTGAGGAGAGGATGGACATTGTGTTGAGTATCCAAAAAAGCATCCCCAGGAAGACGTTGCCTAGTCCAACCTTAAAGGAAGGGAAGGAGCCAGGGAGGGAAGTAGGATATCAGAGCCGGTACCTAGCCCAGATGTAGGGGAGGACAAATGTCCAGGGTGACCAGAGAAAGCACAAACCACTGAGGAAACCAAAGGGGATAGTTCAAATGGACACCCAAAGAGCTTAGGGCCCTCCCAGATACTAGTGGGGATCAACTCTGTCCAAAATAATCAGGAGGACCAGGAAGATGAGGGTCAAGCCTAACTCATTATATTTAGCCACAGGAGGGCAGTAGAGTTCCCTGGGGAGTGTGGGACTGGGACACAGAAGTGGAGGGTGGAGAGGTAAGTAAAACGGTGCATTGTGGTGGCATGGATGGAGAGCAAGCAGTACTTCCCGATTGCTTCAAGGTGTACACCACAAGTAGTCAGCATACTGCTATGTGAGGTGATAGAGACACCAATCAATTACAGTTTAAATGAGATAGCTAGAGCAAAATATAGAAAAAGGGAAAGTTAGAATAAGAAGCAAAGCTGACCCTCACCCCAGTCCTCCCAGTGTGGGTCTGGAAGCCATCCTTCTGTAAAATGCCCAATCCCTTTAGGGGAAGAAGCCAGGTGCTCATGCTAACCACCACTGCCTCTGGTGCCAGGCGATCCCGGTGGTTCATTGCCAGGGACATAGCCTGGAGTCTCAGGTGATAATAGGAAAGGACCTCCCTGTTCAGGGCTTTATTCCTGAAACAGGTCTGCAGATCAAACCATTCTGTTGGGAGCAGAGTGAGATGAAATGGATGGATGGTCTACAGTTGGGCTACCCTGGAACCACAGGACAGAAAAAGTCTCAAAGGACTGAATCTAGGCTGGACAAATCAAGTGATGGGAGCAGTGAGAGACAGGCCAGACAAACTTAGCTTAGGCTTCACCTCCCTAGCACCAGGCATAGTGGGAAACAAGAGGCAGAGCAAAACACAGAGGTCTGAGGAGTCAGAGACCTGTGGACACTAGGAATAGAGAAAGGTAGTCTGTGGTAGCTGAAACAACTTCCGTCCTTACCCCAGACACCACTGAAATCTGGCAGTAGGTATTCCTAGACCCAGAGCCAGGAGTTCCAGAGACAGAGAAGAAGGACGGGGTAAAACTTCCTGCAAGGTCATGGCTGGGAACCGGGCTTCTGAACACAGTGGTCTAAGGACAGCAGCAGGAAAAGGCTGCACTGGAATATTTATTGCAATTAGCATAGCAGGACAAAGGTCTTTCTGTTCTCTCTTTCTCTTTCTTCTCTCACTGTTTGCCTTTTGCCCTGTTACACATAATTTGCTTCTTATGGTAAGGGCGAGTCTTTTTACATATGTGATTATATCTGTGAGTATCAGTTTTCTGCAGCTACCTACCTTGGTTTGTCATATTCCCACACACACAGCTACGCTCAGGAATTCCTACACTGTTTGACTGTTTGAACAAACTGGACATAGTGTTCTTTTCTAATCTCTCACCTCCTACTCAAATTCCTTCCCTTTTCTGCTCTCTCTCCTTCCTTCCACACACCTGGTTCTGTCTCTCTACTCTCCCTCATCCTTTCTTTTTTCCTTTTTTTTAAAAAAATATTATTCTTAGTATTCCCTTTTTTCTATATTCTTTCTATCTCTTCCTCTTTATATATACTATTTTAAATGTTCTGAATATCATTAATTTTCAATTTTTCCTAGCCTACTATATTACTATACTATATTATTCTGTGTCTTTTCCTGGGTTAGTGAAATAGTGGGAACAGTTTCCATTAAGTTCTTAAGTACCAAATAATCTATGCTTAGCTTCTCAAATGTTAGTGTTACTGGTAGTTACTTTCTCCTCTCAAAGCAGTAGGAGGGCTAAACCTAGCACCCAGAGCAGACTGAGCAAAAAGTCACAGAGGGACATACCAGCAAACCCAGGGCATGATGCAAAGAGAAGGCCAGATGCAAAAGAATCCTGTACAACAGTATAAAAGACATTTTGCACAACTGTTAGGGCCAAAGCTGTCTGTACCTCAGGTATCCAGCACAAGGTCACTGCTTCTCATGAGTTTGGCAGGGCCCCATGAGAAGTGTACGCAGCTAAGGGAGCTGATGCACAAAGTGACTTGGCTTTCCCCTGAGATAATATAGACACTTTCCCTCTTACTCCTTGTGTAACCACCAAAGCATGATGTTTTTCAGAAGATTAAATGTTCTTCCTGTTCTGGGTCTTACCCTCCACTTAAATTTTCCATAAACATCCTCCTATGCTGATTGTATAAATAAATGCACTGCAGTTGTTGGGTGGTCCTTTCTCCCATCAGGAGAGGGGCTACACCTGACCTCAGTTTTCTGTGTCTTGACTCTTATCCTCTTGTCCTCATCCTCCATAGTCCTCCCTCCAGAGTTTCAAGAGCTGCACTCAACTATTCTACAAACTTCAACATAGAAATACATTTAAAATGAGGAAAAAAGATATTCACAGATACTGATTTGGATGAAATTCCAGACAGAGAATGTATAAAACTGGTAGTTAATCAGTGAGATCAAAGAAGAATGAATAAGCATCTGAATGAATCAGTTACTAGAATAACTAATTGTGGAACACCCTCTGGATGACTCTTCTTGAAAGAAGAGTAGTTCTCTCCATTTTGGCTAAATCTGGCCCTATTTCCACATACTGATATGTACAGAGCTGGCTAGGACTTTTCCTTATTCCTTCAACTGGCTTTAAGCAAGGCAAATTGGTCCAGCTGAGGTGCTCATGTGTAGTCTCTGAAGTGAGGCAACAGGGAAACACTGCCCCTGTAGCTTCCAAAAAACATGTATGAGCTGGGGCAGGATGCAGAGATGTGCTCCACAATGTTGGCTGGGATCTATGACCCAGATTACACATCAGAGCTGAAGCACTGACCCCAAAACATCAGATACTACCTCAATTGTGTTGTGCGGGTTACCCTTTCTGCATATCCTTCTCTCTGCGTATTGCAGAGGTGATTTTAGGTCTTCTACCTAACCCCAGCTGACAGCATTCACATACTTCCTGCCATTCTCACAGTCACTCATCTCTGAGCCACTCCCCTTTTCATCAGTTAATAAAACCTGGGTTTAGCCCTGGGTAGAGGCCTTTGTTCCAGCTAGTCATTATCTTAGCTGGACTTAGGACCCTTTGGCTCTCCACAACTACAAATATGCCTTGCTGCCTTTATTCTTGCCATGGGTTGCACTGGAATTGGTAGATCGGAATTAACTTGCTAGAATTCTGATAACTATTCTATGGGGTTACAAATGATGAGGTTCAGGTAGGACTCTCTATAACAAATGAGCTTAAGTACAACACAAGCAGCTATCTGAATTATGGAAGACAATGCAGGATGTGAAAGATCACTTCAGTAAAGAGATAGAAGTTCTGGGGAACAAGCCAGGTGTGGTGGTGCATGCCTATAATCCCAGCACTCAGGAGGCTGAAGCAGAAGGATCATTGTGAGTTCGAGACCAGCTTGGGCTATAAAGTGAGCTCAAGATCAGCCTGAACTGCATAGTGAGACCCTGTCTCAGAATGACAAAAGAAGAAGGAGAAGGAGAAGGAGAAGAAGGAGAAGAAGAAGGAGGAGGAGAAGGGAAGGGGAGGAGGAGGAAGAGAAGGAGAAGGAGAAAAAGAAGTTCTGGGGAAAAATAAACAGAAACTCTAAAAATGAAACGTTGATAATTCAATCAAAAACCTACACTGAAAGTCTAGACAGTATACAAAAAAAATCAGGAAAAAAGACTACCAGAAGTTAATGAGAGGTTGGAAGAGATAGAGCACTCAGGAGAACTAAAGAAAAATGAATATGTAGCACTGGAAAGACTATGCACAAATTGCTGTATAAATCTAAAAGAAATAGCTTAAGGTTCATTGGCCTAGAGGAAAGTATTGAAATACAGGCTAATGGTTTTCTCTTTTAATCTATTCACTGAAATTAAAGCAGAAAATTTTTCAAATGTGGGAAATGAAGTGATTAGTCTGGTAAAGGAGGCATTTAGAACCCCAAATAGACACAACTAGAAGAAAATCTTCCCACAACACATCATAGTCAAAATGGCAGAAATTCATAGCAAAGAAACAGTATTAAAAGTTGTTAGACAAAAGCATCATTTTTTTTAAAATGAACAACAAAAATGAATCAAACACCAGAAAAACAACAAAATGACAGAAATTACTAAACACCTTTTAATAATAACACAATATAAATGGTTTTAATTCTCCAATTAAAAGACACAGATTAGCAGACTGGATCAAAAAGAACTGCCTCTATATTGTCAGCAAGAAGTACTACTCCTCTCTGAAGTCATACGTAGACTGAAAGTGAAAGGCTGGAAAATAAAACTCCAAGCATCTGGAGCCCAAACTCAAGCAGAAGTAGTAAAATTTACATCTAACAAGTACACTTCAAGCCAAAACTGCTCAGAAGAGAAAAACAGGCCATTATATATTCATAAAGGGAACTGTTCACCAAGAAGAGATAACAATAATAAATGTACATACACTGAACACTGGCACACACAATTTCATAAAACAAATGCTACTTGACATGTTAGGACATATGGGCCCCAATATAATTATATTGAGGGATTTTGATACCTAATTATACAAATAGATCAGCTAGATCAAAACATAACAAAGAAACATCATAATTGAAATATAATGGATCAAATGGACTTACATGATATTTACAAAGTATTTCATCCAACATCCACAAGGTATACTTTCTCCCTTAGCACTCCATGGAACTTTCTCCAAAATAGATTATATTTTAAGCCAAAAAGCAAGTCTCAATAAAAACTTTTTAATTTAAATAATCTCATGTGTCCTGTCAAAAACAAGAGAATGAAACCACAAATCAACAAGAGAAATCACAGAAATAACACAAACACATGGAGGTTGAATAACACACTCTTGGTTAATTGATGCATCACTGAAGAAATCAGGAGAATTTTTAAAATTCTATAATCAAATGATAATGAAAACACTAAATATCAAAATATGAAAGCCACTAGAAAAACAGAGTGGGCTTATAGTACTCAGTTTCCCCTCAATAGAACAAAATACTTGACAGTGACAAGTTAAATGATGAGAGTTTCCTGTGAGTAATTTGACTCACAGTTTCCAGTGCTTTCAGTACAAAGTTGGCCAGTTCCAGTGCAAACAGCAGGGTGGAAGGGCCTGATGGAGAACAACTGCTTACCTAATGGCAGCCAAGAAGCAGAGAAAAAAGGAAGCAGACAGTACAAGAATACACTGTTGCAGATTATGTCCAATGACCACCTCAAATCAGGTCCCACCTCCTAACAGAATGTTCAGCCATCAACCCATCAATGGTTTACTTTACTGATGAGTATAGCACCTCCACGACCTAACCACTTTCCAACTGCCTCATTTCTAAATACATGAGATTGTTAGGAGACATTTTAGATAGAAACCATAACAGACGCCAAATAAATAATCTAATGATATGTCCCAAGGTCAGAAGAAAAAAACCAAGAGCAAACCCAAACTAAAGCTACTAGAAGGAAAAAAATGAAAAGATCAGAATCTAAATCAGTGAAATTAAAACTAAGAGAAAAAATACAGAGAATCAGTGAGCTGAAGACTTGGTTCTTTGAAAAGATAGACAAGATTGATAAACATTTAGCTAAACTTACCAAAAGAAAATGAGAAAGGGCCAAAGTAACGAAATTGGGGATAAAAAGACAAAATTAAAATAGATGCCCTAGAAATCCAGAGGATCATCAGAAATGATTTTCAAAATTTATGTTCCAACAAATTAGAGAATCTACAAGTGAATAAATTCCTAAATAGATTTGACCAACCTAAATTGAATCAAGAAGATATACAAATCTAACCAGATCTATAAAATGTAATTATATTGAAGTAATTAAAACTGCACCACCTAGAAAAGGCTGAGGACCAGATGAATTTACTGCTGAATTCTATCAGGCCTTTAGATGAGAACCAACACCAATGTTCCTCCAACTTGTTCATGTAATAGAAAATGTCTTAGCTACTTTTCTCTCATTGCTGAGACAAAATACCTGATGCCTAAAATTAAGGAAGGAAAGGTTTATTTAGCTCAGTTTGTAGAGATTTCAGTCCATAGTCAGCTGGCTCCAAAGCAGGGTGGTGTGGCAGAGGGTAACCATTCATGGTGGCAGAAGACAGTAAAAGCAACAAGAGCAAACAGGGGGAACAGGCCTCTTTTCCTCCCTTATACTGTAACAGGCTACCCACCCTAGGGTGGGTATATCACTCACACCATCTCCATGCCCTCCTCTTGCACAGTCTAAGGATGTTTACAAAGTGAGGACCCTGACCCCCTGCTGAGTTGCTTAGTTAAGCTTCTAAAATTCTCAAGTTGACACAAGGAATCAATCATTACAACATCCTAGAGCTTAAACAGCCACCCTAGGGCATGTCTTCTACACCCTAGGATGTAGAACTGCTGAGTCATTCAGTTAAGTTTCTAAACTTCTCAAGTTGACACAAAGTTTTGACCATTACAAAAAGGAAGGTATCTTCCCAAATTTATACTATAAAGCCAACATTATGTAATACTGAAAACAGAGAACGTCTTAACAGAAAAGGAAAACTGCATACCAATATCTTTGAAGAATGTAGATGCAAAAATTCTCATCTCAGTAAGATCCTCACAAAATATTAAAGAGATCATTTAACATGATCAAGGTGGTTTTATCTCAGGAATGCAAAGAAAGTTCAAGAAATGTAAACCCATAAGTGTAATATACTACCTGAATAGGATCAAAAATAAAAATTACATGATCACCTGAATAGATGCTGAAAAAACCTTTGACAAAATTCATTCCTTCATGGTAAAAAACACTTGATGAAAACAGGTATATGAGAACCTAACTTTAAAATGATAAACACCACAAATGACAAACCCATAACCAACATTTGAATACTGAATGGGATAAAACTGAAAGAAATCCTTCTAAGTCAGGAATGACATAATGTATCATTCTCACTATTTCTGGTGTCTATTCTCACCACTTTTGTCTAATATAGCACTTGACATTTGAGCCAAAGCAATCAGGCAGGGGAAAGTAATAAAAAGGTATAGGAAAGGAAGAAGTCAAATTATCCCTATTTTCAGGTAACATGACACTTTACATAGAAAACCTAGGTCTTTAATCCATTTTGATTTGACTTTAGTGCAGTATGAGAGATAGGAATCTAATTTCAATCTCTTACACGTAAACATCCAGTTTTCCCAGCACCGCTTGTTATAGAGATTATCTTTTCTCCAGCCTGTAGTTTTGGTTCCTTTACAAAAAATCAGATAACTGTAGATGCATGGGTTTGTTTCTGTGTCTTTAATCTTATTCAGTTGGTCTACATTTTTGTCTTTGTGCCAGTACAATGTTGTTTTTGTTACTATGGCTTTATAGGGTAGCTTGAAATTCAGTATAGTGATGCCTCCATCATTGCTGTTTTTGGTCAAGTTTTCTTTGGCTATTCTGGATTTTTTATGTTATCTGGTCTTGTTTTTTATGGTTCTGTGAAGAATGTTGTTGATATTTTAATAGAGATTTCATTGAGTACATAATTTGCTTTTGGCAATATAGTGATTTCCACAGTATTAGTTCTTTCAATCTGTGACAAAAGGATATTTTTCTATTTTTTAATGTCTTCTAAAATCTCTAATTCTCATCGTGAAAGTCTTTCACATTCTTGTTTAGGTTGATCTTTAAGTATTTAAATTTTTGGAAGCTATTGTGAATGAAATTGATTTCCAGATTACTTTCTCAGTGGGTTCATCATCAGTTTGAAAGAACGCTATCTATTTTTATGCATTGGTTTTATATTTTTACTTGCTGAATTTGTTTATCAGTTCTAAAAGTCTTGTTCAATTGTTTTTGGTTTTTTATCATCAAGAATTCACCAAACAGGGGCTGGGGATTTAGCTCAGCGGCAAAAGTGCCTGCCTGGCAAGCGCAAGGTCGTGAGCTTGGTTCCCGGTATCGGAGAAAAACAAAAAAAACAAAAAAAAACAAACAAAAAAAAAGAATTCACCAAACAATGAATGTTGATGAGGATGCAGGTTTAAAAGGAACCTTCCTACATTTTTGGTGGGAATGTAAACTAGTTGAATCACTATGGAAATCAGTATGTATACCCCCCAAAAAATTAAACATATAAATACCATTTGACTCAGCTATATTATTCCTGGGCATATTCCTGGAATAATTAAAGAGAACACACTATTGTGATATATGTATACTCATATTTATGGGAGCATGATTCACAATAGCTAAGCTATGGAAACACACTTAAAGTCCACCAACAGATGAATGGCTAAAGGAAATGTGGGAATATTACTCAACCACATAGAATGAAAGCATGTCATTTTCATGAAAATGAACAGAACCAGAACTATCATGTTAAGTGAAATTACTCAGACTCAAAGTTAAATATGACATTTTCTCTTATATGAGAAACCTAAAAAAAAAAATTCATACATACATACATAAAATAAAACAAGAAGGTTTCATAAAACAAAACTGGAAACCAGGAGGTGGACTTCTGGAGATGGGGAAGGGGATCAAAGGGAAGGGTAAGGAAAGGCAGAAGGAGGCTAGTGAGACTGAAATTGATTAGGAAGTGTTAAATGCATATACCAGCTTCCCAAAACAAACCCCACCATTATGCAATATTAACACCCACTAATAAAACATAATAAAAATAAAATAAGAGGTAAAAGGCTGGAGAGAAATAGCAAGTGTGAGCCCAATTTTGGGAAACTGAGTGAAATGAGGAAGAGAAGAATCATATTTTAAGTGGAAGAATTATAAAGAAGGAGCCAATAGATAGAGGTGGAAGTGAAAGAGGAAAGAGTAGTGCCCCAGGGCAAGAGGTCTGCATGCCAGACTGGGATCCTTTGGAGGTAAGTGATGGAAAACCTGATCCACCGTGACCTAAAAGACAGGCTTTCTTTTTGAATCAGCTGCTCACACAGTTGAAAAAATCTAGGTAGTCTGATGACTGGCACACCCAGATATCCTCCCTGTTGCCTTATTCTTAGATACACTCACCTCTTTTATTATCTTTTTTTAAATTGAGATATAATTCACATGCCATAAAATTCATCCGTTTAAAGGGTAACTCTTTTACAATGTGATTTTATTTTACTATATTTATGAGCCTATACAAATATAACTACTAAATCCAGAACATTTTCATTATCTCTCCAAAAATGTATAGATGTTAGAAATCATTCCCTCATTTCTCCCTATCTCCAGCCTCAACCACTACACTGCTTTCTGTCTAATTTTGGACATTTTTTACACAAGTAGGATCATGCAGTATGTAGTCTTCTGGATTTTTTCATCAGCATATTTTTAAGTTCATCCTTGTAGTATATATCATACTGCATTTTTATATCCAAATAATATTCCATTGTACAGATATCTATATTGTATTTTGTTTATCCACTCATTTGTCAGTGGGCATTTTGAGTAGTTCATGCTTTTGATCTGTTATGAGTACTGCTACTATTCATATATAAGTTTTCATGGGACATATGTTCTCAAATTTATGTAAATTGCTGGGTCATATGGTAAGTCTATCTAACTTTTTAAAGAATTTCAAATTTTTTTTCCAAAGTGGCTGTCCTATTTTACATTCCTATCAACAGTGTATAAGAAGTACAATTTCTCCACATCCTTGACATAACTTATTGTCTGTCTTTTTCATTATAGCCAGTCATTCTGGTTTTGATTTGCATTTCCCTAGTGATTAATAATATTCAACATCTTTTCATGTGCTTCACAGTCATGATATATCTTTTTTGAAGAGGTGTACATTACAATCCCATTAGCCTGTTATTTAAGTGGGGTGTCCTTTTGCTATTGAGTTGTATGAGTTCTTTATATATTCTAAATAAAAGTCCCTCATGAGATACATGATTTGCAAATATTTTCTCTAGTCAATGAATAGTCTTTTCTATTTCTTATGATGTCTTTGATCACACAAACCTTTTCATTTTTAGGAAGTCTAATTTTCTATTTTTTCCTTTGATTGTCTGTATTTTTTATCCTATCTAAGAAATGATTGCTTGATCCAAGGTCATGCAGTTTTACACCTATATTTTCTTCTAAGAGTTTTATAGTTTTATTTCTTATAACTAAGTTTATTATTCATTTTGTGTTCATTGTTTGGTGTGTGAGGCAAGTCCAAGTTCATTCTTTTCATGTGATGTCCAGTTATCCCACCATCAGTTGTTGAAAGGATTGTTCTTTCCCAGATTAACTGTCTTGACACACAAAAAGTCAGTCAACTGAAGATGCATGAGTTTATTTCTGAACTCTCAGTTCGGTTCCATTGCTCTATACATCTGTTCTTTTTTTAATTTTAAAGAGAATTTTTTTTAAAATACAGAATTTCAAAACAAGATGATAGGAAATTGATAGTTGTTATATTGCATGTTGTCATCTTCAAAGTAGTTGCTCAGATTACCAGATATAGGCATGAAAAATTGATCAAACGATATAAACAGTTTATTTCAATGAACTAATAGAAAATAATAGCACAATTATCTTAGCTATCTTACATATTCCTACCTTCTTTTCTCCTTTCCCTCATCCCAGTTGTTCTTTCCTTTTGAACAATTTCTTTCTCTTTCACTATAGTTATTGTACCTTTTGGATCTTCTTTATTCTTTCAGTTTCTTACACTAGGGAGACAACACAATGTTTACACATACATGCCTGATTTATTTCACTTAGGAGCATGGTCTCGAGTTGCATCTATATCTATTCTTATTATAGATCACACAGAATTGATAACTGCAGCAGTGTCATCAGTTCTGAGATTGGAAAGTGTAAGTTTTCTCCAACTTTGTTAATTTTCCTCCAACTTTGTTAATTTTCAATATTCCTTTGGATATCTGGCTGTTTTGTATCTCCATATGAACATTAGCTTTAGTTTATCAATTTCTTCAATAAAACAGAAATTTTGATTTGGATTGTGTTGGTCAATTTGGGGATCTTAATAATAAATCTTCTAACCCATCATTACAGGATGTCTTTCAATTTTTAAGGCCTTTTTAAATTTCTTCTCATGATTTTTGTGGCTTTCAGTGTCAAGTCTTGAGGAGATTTTTTTGGCAAATGTATTAAGTATTTCATTTATTGTAATGTTATGGCAAATGGAACTGTTTTCTTGACTTTGCTCTTGGCAAATTCACTGCTAAGGCATAAAAAATGATTCATATCTATATACTGATCTTGTATCCTGCTACCTTACCAAATTCATTTACTATATTTCATAGTTTTTTCATGGTTTCCTTAGGATTTTCCATAAGATCGTGTCATCTTCAAATAATTCTACCTGATTTGTAGTTTGTTTGCTTGTCATTCCTTTTTCCTGCCCAGCTTCCCTAGAGTGAAACAGCACTACAGTGTTAAGGAGAAGTGATGAAAGTAGATGTTTGCCTTGTTGCTTCACTCTCAGGGGAAATATTTAGTCTTTTATCATCACGTTCATGTTAACTGTGGAGTTTTCATAGACGTCCTTAATTAGGCTAAAAACATTCTTTTATATTTCTAATTTATCAAGTATTTTTAACATGAAAATGCATTGGATTTTGTGTAGTTTTTTTTCTTTCTGTATCTATTGAGATAATCACGTCCTTTCTTCTATTAATACAGTGTACTACATTGGTTTACTTTACTTATGTTTAGCCACCCTTGCTTTCCTAGAATAAATCCAACTTGGTTGTTGCATTCAATCCCTTCTCTATATTGCTAGATTTGCTTTGAGCATGTATATTTGAGAACGGACTCATCTCTTGACAGCACAAGATGGCTGTCTGCAGTTGGATGTTTTTCCCCAATGAGAAAGAGAGAATATCTCACCCTACAATATAACTAATGTCAGAACTTTCTCTCATTGATCTAAAGTGGGTCACCAGCCCTACCAGTGTAGTTGATGAGATCAGATTGCTGATTGGTTGAGATCTGGGTCAGCAGGTAGGCTTGGTCCTGGTAAAAACTGGATCAGTGACAGATGGTGGATCTCTAGAAAGCTATGGAGCTCTGATTTGCCAGGATAATGACTGGAATCAATTCAGTGGAAGAGCTGCCCTAGAGGAGGGAGAGAGGGGTGTGCCTGTGCAGAAGTCAGCAGGTGGTAGGCAGGGGTGGGAGATGAGACCACCTGCTGGAGGAAAGAAAGAGATGAAGATTCAAGGTGTCCCAGGGAAAGGTGGGAGTGGAAGCGATCAAGGGTACACAGAAAATGAAGGTGTCTTGAGGCCTCCAGGCCCCCTGGTTCTCAAGGTTGTATCTTGTACCCTCTTCCAAGCTGGCTGCTATACCAAGCCTAGGTTTGGTTTTTGACAAGTGTAATGGCATAACGAGGGACAGGAGGGAATCTTGGGGGCTAATGAGATAGCCACTCATATATGCCACTGATGGCACCACTCAAAGCCAGGAAGAAAGAGAGGCCAAACGAGGCCAAAGTCTTTGAGAGTGGAAGTCTCAGGGAAGTTCAAGAGCATCTGTATGGGTCATGAGACAACTGGAAGGGCAGCATGGGTTGTGTTGGAAATCTCAGAGGGGAGGCAATTCTAGAAGTGGATGAGTGGAAACCACTAAATTTAACAGGGGCCAGGGCTAGCAGGTGGTGGCATCTCCAGGTTATTATAGTCTTCTAGTATGAACAAAGGCAGTGGCTTTACTCCTGTAAAAGTGAACACTAACGGGGGATGTGATTGGCCTCTCTGAGTGATCTTCAATCCTAGGGCAGGGAGGGGTTGAAAGTAGGGCTGGAAGACCACAAAGGATGGGTGATAGTTGAGGCTTGATGCGGAGGCCACTTGTCAGAGCCTTGTAGGTCATACTGAGGATTAAAGTTTCTTCCTAACAGTAAAGACAGACTATGGAAACCAGGACATGGTGTGATTTGAGCTGCCCTGCTATACAATTCACTGTCTGTGCCTTGGAGAATAAATGGGGTAGGGGAGCTGCTCCGATACAGGCCATCATCAGTGGAGGCTTGAACAGGGCAAAGGTCAAGTGTCCAGCACAGAACCGGAGCAGAATGAACCGGGCAGAATGAACAGGTAGAGAGCCAGGACAGAAAAGGACAAAACAAAAGGAAGACAGAGCCAGTTCATAGAGAAGGCAAGAGGAGGGTGGGGCAAGAGAGTTTAGTGACCAGAGCCCCGAAATGAGAGCGCTTCAAAAAAGAGGGGTCCATAAACACAAGCGGCCACATTTTGCCAGATTCCTGAGGCTCTGCCTTCCTCCCTCCTTCAAAGGCATACTTAAGAAAGCTACTACATATCTAATCAGGAAGAAAATCAGCTACAATCATAGTTGGAATTTAGAAACCACAATCTCCTTAGTCATATTTTCAAGTTATGTGTGTGTGCATGTGTGCACATCTGTGCATATCATTACCACTATCAGTAAATCTAAGCAGCAAAGATTTGAACCTCAAAGTAACAGGGGTCACAGTCAGTTAATGGGTGCTGGCTGCTTGCTCTGTGCCAGGGTTTATGCTAAGCATTTTATAGATAAAATCTCAATTATTGTTCAGGATAACCCAACAAGGCATGTGAGCATATTACCACTCATCTTTATAAGCAAGAAAAGTCTAGGGTAACACAGGGAGTCAGTGACAGCACCTGGATTATAGGATGGATTGGTTGGACTGTACTGCCCAGTGAGAAAATCTATGTACCCTTTGTATTCACAGGGCTTTGGGTCCTTGAAGAAGTAAGAAGGTGCTTTTTCAAAAATGGTTTCCACACCCAACCCTGTACTCATATTTATCACCCACTTGACAACCTGTCTGTCATCCAAGTTCTCAGGGGATGTCAGGTCATCTTCCTATCCACGTGTGACACCATGCTCCCTGCACCAGGTTCACAAAGCCTTCCTCAGTGCAGAGGATGGGAAATATTCACAAACGGGAAACAACAGTCCAGAGGGATGGAGGCATCCCACAAGCTGTGGAAGCCAAGGCAAGGCTCAAACACTTTTGCCTAATTTCCAGCCTTGTGCAAGAAGCGTTTGCTCCAGATGACACTTGCACAGCTTTTGTTTAAACATTTCCAAGGAGGCCAGACTCTGAGTTCCCTTTTCCCTTGCGCATTTACCGTTTTCATGATGAAATATTTCATGCACACGAAAAAGTACAGTTGATAATATAACAAATGCCCACATGCCCACCACTGGGAGTGAAAAAGGTTGATATTTTTTCCTAATGTTTACTTCAGATCTTTTTTAAAAACAAAGTAAAATACTACAGATGCATTGATGATCTCTATGAATCCCTCTCCAACTCCCTCTCCTCCCTCTCTTCCCAGAGCAATCACTATTCTGAAATAATGACATTTCTATTTGTATCTTTAAACTTTCGCCATACATGTATGTATCTATAGACAATAGGCAATATTGTTTTGCTTGTTTTGATACTACATGTAAATGATGTTATACTGGGGCATCCTTCTCACCCTCAGTTGTTTATTCAACTTTGGGTTGTAGATGTTTATGCAGATGATTCTTTGTAGGAATGGTTCATTTACAATGACTGCTATACAAGATTCCAGTAGGAAAAGATACTGTGATTTATATAAGCAACTCCCACCATGGACATTTATCAGTTTTTAACTCTAAAAACACACTGTTGTAATAAGCAGTCTCATACAGAATCTGAATTGTTCGTGGGATATGAATATTTTAACTTTACTGAGTGTTGCAAAATCCCACAACTCACAGTCCTTCCACCGACAGGAAGTCCTTCCACCGACAGGAAGACATGGTGTAGTCAGATTTCACTCTCCTGCTTCTCTGCTGGGCATGAATTCACCACTGTTCTCACGAGTCCCATCTCTTGCTCCGTGGGCATCTGTCAGGAATTTCCTCACAGTGGTGACACCATTTTCTCCATTGATCCTCACTCTGCTCTCTTCACACCATAGACTCCATTTCTGGCCCCAGAGCATTATCTCAAGTTTCAAACCAAATGCCCCATAGTTGGTAAATTGATATTCTTATCAAATTTTAAATTTTACATAAATAGATGGATAGATAGATAGATAGATAGATAGATAGATAGATAGATATTTATATGCAGAGGTGTCTGTGTGCTTTTGGCCGGGGTCTTTATATTGGAGGCAAATAGCTTGCAATACTATCTGTGAAAATAGCTCAGAGAGCCTCAAAAGTAAATTTGGCTGGGAGTTTGTCTTCATTTGGGCAGCTCTAGCAAATTGTCATAGACTGGGTAATTTATAAACAACAGAAATTTGTTTCTCCCAGTTCTGGGGGCTGGAAGTTCCAGGGCAGAATGCCCACATGGTCAGGTTCTGATGAAGGCCTTCTTCCAGACTGTAGACTGCCGACGTCGTGTTATGTCCTCACATAGCAAGAGAAGGGGGCAAGCCCTCTAGGGTCTCTTTCATAGAAGCAATAGTCCCATTCATGATTTAATGCCTCCCAATGCCTACCCCTTGCTATGATTCTCATCTCTTCTATTAGGATTTTAACATTTGAATTTTGAGGTAGCATAAGTGGTCTAGTCTAGTTGATGATGATTGAAACTCTCTTCTGGTGCTCAGAAAATTTTTGCCAAACCTCAAATCCTATCTTCTAACATTCATTCACTGGCTCCATTTTTACTTCAGATTTTTGACCCAGCTCTCCAGGCAGTTTAGTATTGTACTCTGGAAACCATGGCACAATGAGTGAAGAGCTCTATCCTTACTGAAGTCACCATCAGCCTCATCAATAAACAGCATGAGCGGAGTCACAGTTAGCCTGGGGGAGCATCAGTGTCATGCGGCACACATAACAATCCACATCTCACAGGAGCTGATAGACCAGAACTGACCCCATGTATCAATGGTCAGAGCAACCAGACCCAACAGCCCAGCTAAAGACCTAGTGGGGCACAAGAGCACCCTGGATCATGTGGGTCACAAGTGTCAGGGCTGGAGGAATGTGTAGAGTGTGAAGCCAGGACCTCACCCCAGTACCGTGTCTGACCAGAGCCCCAAAAACATGCTCAGAAGAAGGAGAGACAGGTGCTGCACTAAATCCATGACCAGTGTTCCTTCGACTGTATCATTCTGCTTCCTTTTTATTACTTGCCTCCTTGAAAGCTGAGGGTGTCAGAGATGTGGGAAAAATTATTTTCGTGGTGGGGATTTGAGAGGTGGAAGCAGAGATGATGGAGATGGAAGTGAGACAGGTAGAGATGGTAGTGGAGGTGGTAGAGGTGGTGGCAGTGGTGCCATAGGAGACGGAGGTGATGGAAGTAGAGGTGGAGGTTGTAGAGGCAGGGGAAGGAGAGGTGATATAAGTGGGAGGGAGGGGGTGCTGAGGTAGTGGTGGTAGCTTCCTGATAGAAATGCAGCAAGATGTGCTTTATGAGGACAAAACCAATCTGAAGGAGTAGTGGAGAATGCCTTAACTTCATGGAAATCTAAAAGGTGTGAGTGGCAATCTACCTAAAGAGCCATTAAGTTTAGTTAAGCAGGTATGGTTTTATCATGAAACTGAATTGGACACAGAAAGCAATTTAGAAGATGTCAGAAGTCTAGTTTGCCAAAAGCAGCTCCATGGTATGCTCTTGGCTTGTCCTGATAACCAAGGAGACAATGAACTCATAACGTTTCCTCCCAGGTAACGTTACCTCCAGCTTCCCTTCTGGCCAGCTCACATCTAGATCACCTTTCTGAACCCTCAGCTTCCTCCTTAGGTGGAAGCAGACAGGTTGGCAGACAGGGAGTGTCCATGGCCATGGGCTCCATGGCCTTCCTCCCCTATCCCAGCCAGGGTTTCCAGAGAAGGAGAAGGTCAGAGCACCCTGCAGAGAGCTCAAGCTCAAGACTTGGAATTGTACATTTTATAGGCCTGCAAGTCCTCTGTCCAGGCAGCCTCGCAGAACACCCCCAGGTCCACAGTAGCCCACACCTCCAGTGTTAGACATTATCATTGTAAAAGCAGGGTAGAGGGCTGCAGTCTGATGTGGGGTGCATGTCCAGATGCTGGCAAGGTCCTGAAGCATGCTGTCCACCATGCTTGGAACCTAGGGGTCTCCTCCTAGAATGTGTCTCCAAGGCAGATGAGCCTGGAGGCAGAGCTGTGAGTGTCCCACTGACCCCATTGTTCTCACATTGTCAAGTCTGCATATTTCTAAATACAATTTGAACTTGATCATTTATATTTCATTGCCTAATTTGCTCTGTATCATCTTACCAATAAAAAATGTCCTCCTGTACCAGACCCAGTTTACGAGCCTCAGCAGAGCTGCTGGGCACTCCCTGCCTTCTGGACCTCGGTGGCTTGCTCAGAGGACAGTCCAGTCGCTGGCTGCTCACCCCACCTCCCAGTGCTGCTAATCACTGCCGCCTTCCTGGGGGTGAGGGCTGGGCTTGGCACCACCTTTAACATGCCTGCCATGGTAGGGTTGCATCAGCCCCAAGCCCTAGTCAGTGTGTCCCAGCTGCCTGGGAGGGGCTGCAAAACAGCCTGGAAGGACAGAGACATTAATGCCTCACAGGATAAAATTCCCCAGTAAAGGGTAAGAGACCAGCAAGAGTCAATACATTTCTTGCCCTTTCAGTTACACACATGTACTATTTCAAGGGAAGACAATGAGTGAATTCTTCTCTGGAAGCAACTCCTGTGTCTGAAGAAATGAGCTTTGCTGTTTGAAACTGTGATGTGCTCAGCACTCTGCCACTCGGAATCTGCCTTTCCATGGCCTCACGGTCATGGCCCCTCACTCTCACTGTCACTAGATTGCCCCCCTCTTCCTCTGGGAATTTGCCTCCGGCTCTCATTTCTAGAGTGCCTGGACAGACAGCTACCTAAAATCATCTCACTTCCAGTGGTGGATGTAACAACTTCAGGGGGCACATGAGCTGGAAGAGTACCACCTACTTGGGTAAGAGGCATGAAGCATGGATTCGGGGAGAGGTGTTACAATGGGAAAGGATGGTGAGGAATGAGAAAAGTACTGTGGAGCTGGCCCAGCGACAACCCAAGGGTGTGGAAGAGCTGGACTTGCACTCTTACCCTGAGAGTCAGGAGAACCATTAACAGACGCAAGGGAGAAGTGGGCATGAACACAGATCAGGGTGTAAGGCAGCCCAGGATTCTGGTCCAGGCTCTGCTATTTACTTGCTGTGTGACCTTGAAATTATTGCTTGCCTTCTCTGGGGTTCATTTCTTCACCTCAAAGGTGGGGGGCACAGATGACCCCTGATCTTTCTAAGAGGGTGAGGTGAAGTTATACTCAGCAGGGCCGGGCACATACCAGGAGCTTGGTGAGTGAGTTTGGCAGCTGCTTTTGTGGGCCAGGTCCAGCCACTGAAACCCCTCAACTGCTGGGCTGCGTCCAGATCTCTAAGTGCCTCCAAATCTGCCTTTCCGGGAGTGGGCAAATGTCCACATAGGAAGTCCCAATGTCTGCGGAGAAAGTACCTTCAGAGCCCTCCTTGCCCTGGCTCCTACATGGCCCCTGCCCATCCAGGGGTCCCACAGCGTGGAGGAGGAGGCAGGAGGGAAGAGGTACTGATTCCCGGCTTACCGTGGCTCAGGGTTTTGGGCTAACATTGGTGCAAGCCTTACAGCAGAATCTCTCAGGAGCATGTTAGAAAGGTAGTGTGAGGAATTTCTCTGCCTCTGCCTCCCTCACTGCCTCTGTATCGCCCTACTCCTGTCTGTTTCTCATACCCTTATCTCTCCCCGTCTCTCTCTGTCTCTATCTCTCATTTTTCCTGCTTGTCTCTCCCTTTTATCTCTCTGTCTCTGGGTGTCTCTGACTGTCCCATGTCTCTCTGCTTCTCGCTGTCTCAGTCCTCCCCTGCCCTGTTTCTCTCTGTGTCCCTCTTGGGTCTCCTCCCTCGCTGTAGGCCTCTGGTTCACAACCAGGAACAGATGGCTGCTAGACATTGGCCAGAGGCCCATGTCATCACAGAGGCTCCTCCCTTGATGGCAGCTTTTAAGCGACCACCTGGGGAGTGCAAACGGTGCCACAAACAGGTCACTGTCACCACTGTGATTCAGGGCCTGGCCCAGCCAGGGCCCAGCCTGCCTTGGTTAACCCTGAGTCAGGCCAGCTCTCCGGCTTGTTTGCGCAATAGCTGCTCCAGGGGCCAGAAGCCAGGCCTCAGGGAGCAGGAGGGGGGAGGACAGGCTTGCATCCAGTAGGCTTTGTCAGGTCCTGGGGCAGCACCAGGAGCAGGGTCGTCTGTGGACCCCCGGCCAGCCCCAGCTCTCTCACTGAGAGACAGAGCCAGGGCAGGTGAAGTGGCCTGGGCTTGTGACCCTTATCCAGAAGCCCCCATATCAGCAGGTGATGAGGCCAAAATGACAGCCTAAGGCTCCTGCCTGATTTCACCTAGACTTGCAAGGTGGGACCAGAGTGGCCTTGTACAGCTGACTCAAGGGGCAGCCTAGCAAAACAAATGGGTGACCTGTGAGAAGCCGGCTTCACCTGTCCCTGTTGCCCATTCTGTGCCTCCCATTCATCTCTCTCCTCTCTATCAGACCCCAAGACAGTCTGAGGGAATCTATGTGCAGAGTGGAGGAGGGAACTGATTTTGAAGTGCCCTTCACCTGCTGTGTGCCGTGCAATGGGCCGGGTGCTGAATTCCCAGCAGGTGCATCAGACAGGGACCCAGAGTCCAGAGAGATGAGAGAACGGCCAACACCCCACGGCATCAGTGGGGAACTTGAAGTTCATATGGCCCAGTAACATATGTGTGGGTATACACACATGCATGCATGCCCATGCCTGTGCACATGTGCACACACACAAGCAGAATTTCTTTAAAGCACGCACCTATCACGTGCTGGGCAGTGGGTTGTTCCAGAAAAACATAAATGAAGGTCACAAGCCCTGCCCCAGAGAGCTCAGCACACAAATACCTGGCCCCCACCTGTTACACTGGGGTCCCAGAGTGAGGTGCAGTGTCCAGGGCTGCTGCTGTTCCTTCTGCTACAGTGCGCTGGGAATGGGGCAGGCAGCTGTAGTTACACACTTGCGGTCATGTCCTGAGCTAGTCATCTCCACATGCCTGGGCTTTGCGGAGGGCACACCGTCCATTATCTCATCTGCCCTACTCTGGGTAGTGGGAGTGACTGCTGCTGGGTCATTGAAAATGCTGAGGTGCTAACCTGCCTGGGAATGCTGGAACTTCAACTCCCTAGTTCCTCGATCCTTTTAGGATAAAAATAAAAATGCCCATCAGGGGCCCTCCCAGACGCAGAGGCACCAAGGGAAGGCAATCCTCCCAGGAAGGCTGGAGAACTGCTGGGCTGGACCAGATTAGCAGGTATCCAGATGCCAAAGGAGGCACAGCAGCCTGGGAGCAGACTCCAGAGGGGAGGCCTGAGTCCTGAGGTTTCCCTGCACCCCACAGGCAGCCTGCTACTGCAGCAGCCCAGAGGCAGCAGGGCCCAGGAGCTCTCCCCAGCCCTGCCCTGCCCTGGCTAAAGGGAGGGCAGGATGGCAGGATGCAGTGGGAGCAGGCTCGGTTCATGTTTCCCTCCTCTCTTCCTGGCAGGGATTACATGGTGAGCAAGGACAGCTGAGCTGGCAGGTGGGTGGCCAGTGCTGGTGAGGGTAAAGCTGGGGAGGAAGGACGGCTGAGGTAACTCAGGCCCAGAGCAGCCACGTTGCCCCTCCTAGCCACCCGGAGCCTGCACACCGATGGTGAACCCAGCAGACCTAGACCCAGTACATGGGAACCTGCACTTTCTGTACCCAGGACTCTACTCCCTGGGGAGGGGGCAGATAGAGTCCTCAACAGACAGATAAACAGACTGACTTCCGAGAACTGAAGGCGCACAAGTTTATGAGGCAGTCGATGGCTCAAGGGAGTGAGCCTGGTAATTCTAGAATCTAGTTAGCACCGGTCCATCTCACTCAGCCTCCGCCACATTCCCCATGAGCAAGCCACGGGGAGGCATCTGTTCCATAGGCTGCAGGTCTGCCTCAGCCCCACCAAGACCTTCACCCTGAGATGTCGTGGTGCTTGGGCCACCTACCTAGCCACCTGGAGACACTTCAGGCTTGGGATAAAGGCTGTCAATCAAAGGTCCTCAGAGACTTATTATAATGGCAGGGACAGTTGGGTGATATCCAGCGATGAAAACTGGATGTGGATCCAGAAAGTGCCTGGAATGGTGTGTCAGCACAAAACTGAGCACACCCTGAGGGCTAGAGGGCCCAAGTGCGGGGCTTGTGGAGCCCTGGATGAAGGCTTACCAGAAGGGAGGTGAAG
Organism: Chinchilla lanigera; assembly: GCF_000276665.1. Lineage (NCBI taxonomy): Eukaryota > Metazoa > Chordata > Mammalia > Rodentia > Chinchillidae > Chinchilla > Chinchilla lanigera. Next base: position 3,949,915 of record NW_004955501.1, read on the forward strand.
CCGATCCTCCTCCCTGGGGCTCTGCCTCTAATCTCCACCCCTCCCCCAGGAGAAGATCCTGATCCTGCACAGCAAAGCCGGACATTGCACAGGTGAGGGAATGTCCATAGATCTGCCTACAATGACTTCACAAATCCTGAGCAGAGAGCTCAGGGCCATGAATCTTCCAGCTGGACCCTGGATCTGGGGCAGCCACCAAGGCACATGCCAGCTCTGTATCAAACAGGTACCACCTGGCACTGGACTCCCACGGCTGTGTGTCCCCACCGCCTTCTTCCCTCCTGCTGTGTGAGCCAGAGGACTTTGCAGTTCCTGTGCACATGCACCTGCGGGCAGCGTGATCCAGAAGCACCATCACGCGGCTTGTTGGTCAGTTGGTGACTCAACCCTTCATTCCAAGCCTCCGTGCTACATGCTCAGCCTCGAGCCCCTCTTCTTGCTTCATGCCCGCTCAGCAGGTGCCCTCTCAAGCCCCGGGTCCCCAACTCTAAAATACAAGTAGCTACATCAAAATTGTGTCAGGAAGATTAGGAATAATAAGAGCTACCAGCATGGGGCCCAGAGTGAGTGCCCAATACGTATTTCCTCCCTTCCACTTTCCCTCTGTCATATTCTGTTCGGACGACTAGAACAACCTACTGGGTAGCATATAAACAGTAGAATTTTTCTCACAGTTCTGGAGGTTGAGAAGTTCAAGATCAAGGTTCCAGCAGATTCAGGGTCTGGAAGGACGCACTGACTTCCTTGTTCATAGATGGCACTTCTTGCTGTGTCCTCACATGGTAGAGGGGCAATGGGGGGTATTTGTGCTGGTTTCATAAAAATGCTAATTCTATCTATAAAGGCCCTGCCTTCATGACCTAATAACCTTTTAAGGGCCCACCACCTAATACCATCATATTTAGAACTAGGCTTGCTTGCTTGGGTTTCATTTTTGATTTTGTTTTTGTGGTACTAGAGATCCAACCCTGGGCTTTTGTGTTGAACCACATCCCCCATGTTTTTCTTTTGAAAAAGGGTCTCATTAAGTCACTAATTTTCTTGGCCTGGGCTCGAACCTGCAGTCCTCCTGCCTCAGGCTCCACAGTGCAAGAACCACCTGGGGTTTCAATATGTGACTTTGGGAGTAGGGCGACACAAACATGCAGACCACAGCTTATATCCTCCTTCCCTATTCCTTCCTTTCTCCCCTCACTCCCTTTTTTCCTTCATTCCTCTCCTCTCAGTCTTCCAAGAAAGGAGTGTCTCAAGCAGCCTAATTCTCGCTCAGCTTCCTCTCTTTTCCTCCAGCCAGACTCTTTATGGGCCTGAGAGGTTCCCCTAGGAAGCCTCTTTACTGTTGTCTCCTTCATAACTGGATCTGTGCACTGTTTTCTCATTTGGCTACAAGAGAGATTTGTTCATCTCGGGGTTTCCCAACACCAAACAAAGTCCTAGAACATAGTGACTGGTTTGGATGGAGCGAAGGAGTCCCAGTCGGAAGGGGATAAAGGGCAAATGGATGAATGAGTGGGTGGATGGATGGCACACCGTGGATGGAAGGACAGCGGGATGTGCCTGGCCAACCAGTGGGCTGAAGAGTGATGTCTAGGTGAAGAGGGAGGGGTGGGCAAATAGACGGCCAAGTGAGAGGGTGGGTGTGAAGGCGTGGTGTGCATGCATGCGAGGGGGCGGGTTGGTGGGTGGGTAAACAGATGGCCACTGGCTCTTGCATTGTTGGCTTGGGCCAAGGTGGTAAGACTACACGTTATTCCTTTAATACTTTCCCCCAAGTCAGTGTTCTCATCCTGTCTCCAAGGTTTCCCAAGCCATAAAGATGGGGCTAGGGAGGAGGCGAACCACCTGCAACAGCAGGGCTCTTGATGCAACCACTGTTTCAGGACTCACCTCGTTTGGTGAGTCCTGCTGCAGGCTCCACACGCCCCAAAGGGCACAGGAGTGGGCAGAGGGCACACTCACCCCTGTCAGCCACCTGCCCAGTCTCCTCACAGAGCTCACATGTCTGCTCCCACAACATGACAGGCAGGGACCCAGCCAAGTGTGCTTCTTAGAGGGCAAGCCTACATTCCGGCCACACTGAAGTCCAGCGGGGCATCACCTCATCCCCTCTGTGTGTCCTTCACTAAACTGCCACCTTGTCAAGAATGGTATTGTCCACACTGCCCATCCCAGGGCTTGACTTCCTGACATAGAATTGGTATAGAAAAAATGAGTGTTTGTGGGGTAAATGAAATAGATAAAGCGTCTTAGACATGACTGACTGTGCATGAGAGAAAGAAATGGTGGCCTTGGTCTAGGACCCTGCGTTTGGTTCCCAGCCCTGCCACCTCTCAACTACTTGACCTTATGAAGCCCCTTTGCCTCTCTGATTTTCCATCACCTTGTCCATCAACTCAGTACAATAGTTGACACCATTCAAGTTTCTCGCAAGGCTGTGAGGATCATGAGGGGAATTCCCAGTGTGGTCCTTTGGAGGACCCTACTGTGATCCCAGAGCCCCCTATAGCCAAACCCAAAAGTTGCGCATCACTCCTGCCTGACCTCCTCCCTGACCAGGGCAGAGCAGGACCTGTGGGGAGGGGGCACAGCAGATGAACATGCCCCACTTTCAGACTTCCGCAATTGGAGCGGTGTATAATCACCCTGACCTCAATCTTTCTCTGTGCATTACAGAAAGAGAGTTCTCTGAAAACGAGGCCTGTGAGAAGTTCCACAGGCTTCCTGTCCTTCCCTCATTTCATCCTTCCCAACTTAATAAGGACCTGAGCTTGTTAGCTGTTCCTGTCCAGCTCACCTCATCTTGTGCCTGCTCATGTGAGACTAAAAATACCACCAGCTCCTGGTAGAGGCCCTGCCCAGAGACAGGGAAAGCTGGAGTCTGCTTCAGTGCTGCAGCCTTGCGTCCACATCCTCCTGGAATCCAGGGCACTGGGCCTGTTCCACTTGCGGCCAGGGGGCACCCATATCTTTTGGGTAGCCCCTCCGGTGTGCAGCAGTGATCAAAAGGCTGCTCTTGTTTATCTGTGGCTTCACTCATACTGTCCAAAGCCTGTTCTGTGCCCCTCCTCACTGCCCCATTGCAACCTCATCTGCCTGGGCCAAGTTTCTTTCTTAGGGTGCTCTCACCATGCAGAGCACTGCCTTGGTTTCTGCAAGTGTCCAGCCCAAATCTCAGCCTGCCCCTGGAAAAGACACCTGTGTCCTTTTTCACTAAAGCATGCTGAAACAAACGCGCCTGCTTAGTGGAAGAACAGGATCTGTCCAGAAGCCACTGGAAGAACTGTGTGAACCAATCTCTTGAGCCTTTGTTTTTCTATCAAAAAATGGGCACACATCAGTCCAGTGAGGACTCCTTGTCTACCTGGGGGAGGAGGATTGAGGAACACATAAGGGGCATGTCGATTGCTCACTAACTGCTTGGCAAGGCTAGAGAGGCGGTCTCTCCACGGGCTTTTGTATGCCACTGAATAATTCTATTGGCATTGCCCAAGATATTTTGGAAAAGGTGGTGAGAGACAAATTGATTTTCCTCATCTTCACCCCCAGGAAAAGGCCAAGAATGGAATCTAGCATAAAGACTCCAAACTTCAAAGTACTTTAAATTTGGAATGGAGTGTTTCCGACATTTGCACATGGTTATATGCAAGATATGGGATTTAAATGAGCTATGACAGGAAAATATGGAAAGTCAATTAAGGTGTTATAAACAGAAATACTGAAACAAGGAATGACTGACAGGCGGATCAGGGAGAGATATTCCAGGGAAGTTGAGAATGGAAATTGCTTCTAACAGAATGAGTCACGGCTTGGCTTCTGACTGGTATGGGAGCAGGGACAGTGGCTGCAGAGAACTGAGCAGCTCTGTCTTAGAACCAGCCTCTTCCCAATGCATGTTCCAGTGGTTCCTGCCAACAGCACAGGAAGGTGCCTTTAGGGCCACTTGTCCCCATTTAACCCACTTCTCTTCCATTCCCTGAGGGTCTGTGAAAAAGACCCACAAGCGCAACTGCTAAAAATTTCCAGAAATTTCCATTATGGCTCACTGGGACTAATTCTGTCCAATTTGACTCAAGCCCTTACTGGGTATCTCCTGTATGCAGCACACACAGGCACAGTACCTGGAAGGAATGGGGGTTCTGAAGTGAGGGAGGCCACAAGCTGGTCCTCCAACAGTCTAAAGGTGTCAGAGATAAGACAATGACTTCACTAGAGACTTTGCTAAGGAACACAAAGGACCTAAAGTAGACTGAAGAGTCGCTTTTCCAACTAACACTTAAATGTTTGTGCCATTACAGAAGAAAAAAAGGAACTAATGATATGAACCCAAAAAGTCATGGACACACATCCCCATGCACACACATACACAGACACAAGTAGATTTACTTAAAATAGCTCAAGAGGTAAAACAAATAGAAATTAGAAAGTTGCACCGTGTACCAACTACCAGAACGACAAAGGTTTATCTAATGATAATATCTGATGCTTACAGTGGTGGAAGGGGGATTTGATATACACAGCTAGTGAGATCGTAAATAGACATAATCTTTCTGGAAAGTACTTTGATGTTGTATGTATCCCTAGCCTTAAAATAGTCATAACCTTTGACTCGGTAATTCCACTTCCAGGAATCTATTCTAAGGAAATCATCAGATATGTGGTCAAAGGTATAAGCACACAGGTATTTTTTATCGCATCATTTACTAAATTGGACGTTGTGAAACAAACAAAAATTCCAACAACAGAAAAGAAAAATGTATTGTGGTGCCTCATTCTAACTGATGATTAGACTGCCTTTGAAATTGGGTTTCAAAGCATTTTTAGTGAACCGAACTGTTGAGTGGGGGAAAAGTCATGATACCAAACTGAATGAGACGATTTTAATTTTATTTTTAAAGCTATCTATTCACTTACTGTATGTATCCCAGAAGTGATGGAAGGAAATACTAAGTGATGGAATGCTTACCTCTAGAAGATGAGGCGATGGGATTGGGTGGCTGTATGTTCTTGTCTGTAGTTACTCATTCTCTGAATTTTCAGGGCTGAGTGCGGGTTTGGCAGAACAGCTTGTCCCGTCTCTGCCTGATAGGGCTCGGTGGCGTAGCGCCCCCAGACGGTCACCCAGGGTGAGCACTGAGCTGGCGCCTGCTCCTTCAGGAGGAGTACAGATCCCGGTCTCCTGCCTGTGCTGACCAGGGCCAGCCCCTGCCTGTCCTCTCCACTGGATCCCAGCTCCCCACTTCACCTGGGCCTGCCACCCTCTACTCCCAGGGCTTCTTTTTCTGACATAGCCCATGTATTTGGTGCTTGGCTGTCTTTTCGCACCACCCCCGCGCTTGCCTCCCCTCTCCTCCAGGAGCCCAAGCTTGGGGAACAGTGGCTTTGGTACCACCATGTCTATAGTATGTCAGACATTTACCCTCACGCTGTGAATATTCCCTGCTGTCGTCACTGCTAACAATGACCAAAGTAGCTACTCCTGTGGACAGCAGAGCCACCGCCCATGGCAGACCAGCCCTGACTGCTCTCCAGCTTCCCTTTCCGACCCTTTCTTCCAAAAGGTTGTTCTGCTTTGATGTTTCACCAAAACACACCACATTTTTCCCTCAGGCACCCTGCCCAGCCGTGGCCTTTTGCCCAGTCTCCTTCTATGCCTGGATGGCCCTTGCCCTTCTTCTGCAGCCCACTCCTACTCATTCATGCCTAAGGACACTGTTCGGATGTCACCTCTACCCATGGCCTTCTCGGGCCCTGCTCTCTAGTCAGACAGAGCATCCCCGCTGTGCTTTCTCCTTCATTTCATCATGTGGCATCACACATAGCAGGGACTGATGCACAAGCTTGCCTGTGCTGGGCAACATCTTCATAGCAAAGCCAGCAGAAGCAGGACGCTGTCTTGATGGTGTGTCCATCCTCACATCGGGATAGCAGGGAGCTTACTAAAGCCCCTTGTAACGTCTGTGAAGATGCCAAACCTCTGCCTCCCTCTGGCTTCCTGGCAGCCCACCTCACTGCTCCTGAAGACTGTTGAACATTCCATCACCTGTGACTATTGCCGCTGCCAGCAGCTGCCCACAACTGATGCCACAGCGCCTTGGAAATCTGTCTCCAAAGGCCTCGCTCATGGGCTTGAGCTTAAAATTTTTTTCAAATGTGAATGTGAATGTGAAGAACCATGATGGGGCTTCCCTGGGGGTAAATTCCTGCTTCCCTGGGGGATCAGGAGCACCCCAGTTTCTTGTATCTTCCCAGCCCCAGCTGTGGGACCACATCTGTAAGAGCCTTCCCAGAACATGAAGCAGCTAGGGTTAGTTGGAACACAGGCTGGTGCCATGGCTATAACTAAACTCCAGCTACGTACTTCATCTTGTGCAATCCCAGCAAGACTGTCAGTGACAGATGAGGAAAATCGAAGCTCAGTGAAAGTGACCACGCTGTTCAATGTCATGGTGCTGGAGATACATTTTTGCCCGGCTGAACTGCTTGAGAGAGAGTTGGTGTGCTTTCCAAGTTGGATAAATACTGGACGGTAAAAGAGAGAGGCACCAGCAAGACTTAGCGCTGCCAGGAGCTCCACAGGCTGGGGTACCAGGAAGGCTGCAAGATACAAGTGACGGCTGCTGTCAGGCCTTGAGGGATGGCTAGACTACTGTCCAGGGAGATCTGAAGAGGTTTCCTAGGAAGAAGTAACAGCAAAAACAAAGACTCAAAAGTAGAAGAAGCAAAGTTGAATTGGTCAAGGGACCATGGGAAGCCCATGGCTGTGGAAAAGGTGCCCAGGGAAGGTGGCTGGTGCCCTGTGCAATAAGCCACCTACCTCAGTGGGAGCTGAGAGTCAGGACATGGGGGGTTGATCTGTTGCTCTTTTTTTCTCCTGTACTGAGATTTGAACCCAGAATCTTTGCACTGAGCTACATCCCCCAGCCTCATTTTATTTTATTATTTTATTTTGAGACAAGGTCTTGCTAAGTTTCCCAAGGTGGGCCCAAACTTGCTGTCAATCTTGCCTCAGCCTCTAAGAGTGCTGGGATGATAGGCATGTGCCTCTGCTCCTGGCAATGGTCTGTTGCTTTCACCATTTTACCCCATTCCCTGTAGCCCCTTCCCCACTGCATCGCCAGAGAAAAGGCTGTGTGTCTGCAAATCCTTACGTAGAGGATATATAGGACTGTCTCTGCAAGTAACAGAGGTGTGTCCCTCTGGGGAACTCAGCAGAGGTAAAAAGAGTTATGACAGCTGGTGGCTCCTGAAAAACTACCTCTGAGGAAAAACACAATGGAAGTCAGGACACACCACTTTCAGGTGAAGGTCTCCCCTGCTATGAGTGAGCCCTCCCCTCCGAGGACCATTCCACATCCCCGAGACAGCAAAGCCCTCTTCGAACCCAGAATCACGGAGAGATGGCAAACCCTACCTCTAAGTAGAGGAGTGGAAGCAGTGAGAGTGACAGCTGGACATGTCTAAGTGCTAAATTGAGAAGATAAAGGTGACAATACAGCAATAGTCACATGTCGCCTAACGGGGGGATGTATTCTGAGAAATGTATCCTTAAGTGACTTCATCACTGTGCAAACAAATGTACTTACACAAACCTAAATGGTGTAGTCTCCCATGTGCCAGGGCTACATGATGTGCACACGTGCGCATGCATGCACGCACACACACACACTACTCAGTAAACCAGAGATACGTGAGTCTGTTGTGGGCATCACACAGACTGTTTTACAGTAGTCTTTTATAAATAGCAGGAGTACAGACTAAAATAATGATAAAAGTAGTAAATATGGAAATCGGTAATGCCATCCTTTATTAACGTTATAGAGTATTATCTGCTGTACTGATTACATATACTCTGCTTGTTAACACCAGCATCATGGCACACACAGGAGTGATGTGTCATGCCACCACATTGCCTCAGGTGTGATAGCACTAGGTGACAGGAACTTCCCAGCTCTGTTATAATCTCATTGGACTGCCTTTGTATACTCGTTCCACCACTGACCAAAATGTTGCTACACAGGATATACTATATTTTAATATTTTTGCTACTCTTTGGCTTTTTGTATTTTTTTAATTTAAAGAGAATAAAAAGTTTTAAAAACATTAAAAACGATAGAGGATTTCAAAACTAGATGATAGGAAATCAACAATGGTTGTTATATTGCATATTATTATTTTCAAAGTGGTTGCTCAGATTACCTGAAATAGTCATGCAAAACTGATCAAAAAATGAATTGGTTCCTTTCAATAAACCAGTAGATGTTAGTGGTACAATTATCTTAGCTATCTTGTGCATATATTTTTCCCTTCCTTCTTCCTTTTTTTCTCCTTTCCCCCATTCCAGTTGTTCCTTCCTTTTGGACAGTTTCTTTCCCTTTCACATTATCTATTATATCTTTTGGATATTATTTACTCTTTCGGTTTCTTACTCTTTGTCTTTTGATGTCCTGAAGTTTCAAACTTTTTTTTGGCGGTGGTGGTGGTAGTACTGAAGATTGAACCCAGACCCTTTGAGGTGAGCTACATGCCCAGCCCTTTTCTAGTTTTTATTTTGAGATATGGTCTCACTAAATCACTAAATTGCCCTGGCTGGGTTCAAACTGTTGATCCTTTTTCCTCAGCCTCCCAGAGTGCTAGAATTATATGCATGTGCCTCTATTACCAGCCCAACTCACGGTGATTAAATAACTAAAATCTTTGCCTAAGCGTAGAGGTAGCCCCTGGTTTGTCAGATTCTAATACAAAATTGAAGATTAATTAGTCCAGAATGCAGAGGTCCTTGAAGCCCCTGTTTCTCAACTGGGGCAAGATGGAGAAGCTAATATGTTGAGAAAAACCTAGAAGCAGAAAGTCCAGGTGTGTGGGATATGGGAGAAGAGACAGCTTTGGCAGCACTGTATTCAGGAATCACAAGAAAAGAGGAAGAGATGGGTCTATGTGGGAGGGGGCAGAGTATAGACTGCAGTGTGGGGGTCTGTTCTTTGTCCTGGGGGAGCAGCTGGAGGCAGGATTTGGGCAGATGGGACAGAACCTCTGTCTAAAGCTGTCTCAGGAGCATCAATCTTCTCTCCTGTTCTCCTTTCCTGATACATCCAAATGCCCTCAACTACCTCACCTTCCCCATTCCCCATATCTCCCTCTGCATCCAAGAATGGGAGGCAGCTGGGTCAACTGAGGCCAGGGATGGGGATAGAGTGAGAAATAAGGTGAGCAGCTCATATTTCTGCTCTGCAGGACCTGGGAGCTGGACTATTGCACCAACAATCATAAGATGAAGCACCTGGGAAGAGAGTCCAGGGGCACTGAAAGATCTGGATCTACCAGCAGTAGCATCTCCCAGAGCACTCAAGTTGACCCCCGTTTCAGAATTTCCCCCCAGGCCCTGGCAAAGCAGTGTACTCAGTGTGATTTTAGAGACATTTGTCAGGGTATGTCAGTGCTTGAGGTTGTCATGATTAGGGAGTAAGCAGCACTGGCATGCAGTAAATAGATCCTGGGCAAGCCGCTAAATAGCCTACAAGGCACAGCACAGCCTCCTACAAGGAATTATCTGCCCCAGCATGCCGGCGGTGCTGAGGATGAGAGGTAAGCCCTGTGCAAAGGCTTAGGTTTCAGACAGAGCAGGGAAGCAGGAGCCCTCACACTGCCTTCCTGGACCTCTGGCCAGCACTCCCCGGGTCAGCATCCTCTCCAGAGACAGCTCCAGGAGGGGCATCACAGGGAGTTCCTATGAGCAGCACCTCCCAGCATGGGGGCGAGGATGAGAGGCAGGAAAGTTACCCGTAAGGCGAGAGGACTTCAGTCCCACACTCTCCCCACTTAGCCCCATCCAGCGACAAGGGCACAAGCGAGAGCTGCCGGTAGTTTCTGCACCTCAACCACCTGTCCCCTGAAGGAGTCAGGTGACCCTGGGGTCCCAAGTGAGTGGGGAGAACCCTAGGATCTTACCTCAGTAATCAAAGGCCCCAAGAGGTTTGCACAATCCATAGTTCTTACTTCCCTCTGTTTCCAGCCATGTGTATGTTAGTGTGAGTGTGTGAATGTGAGTGTGTGAGTGTGTGTGAATGTGAGTTATGTACGTGTGTGTGTGTGAGTGTGAGTGTGTGTGAGACTGTGTGTGCACCCACACATATGTAAACAGGACTCACTTAACAGGAGAAAACCTGCCTCAGAAATCACCCATGTCCACCTGTCTATCCGTGGGCTCAGCTCCTTAGCGACTCCAGGGCCACATTGTCGGAAGCCAATGACAGATGCCCAGGAGATAGAAGGCAGTGGTGATACAGTGACCAGCAGCCTTTACGCAGACCAAACTGAACCGCAGGCATCGGGGTAAGACCTTCAGAACCTGAGGTGCAGCTGTGTGTCCTGCTCCCGGCTCTGACTTGTCTCCGACTGTCTCTGACTTATCTCCCCACCTGTTCCTTTCCTCACTCTTTTTTAAAATTTTTTTGGGGGGTGGGTACCGGGAATCGAACTCAGGACCTTGCGCTTGCCAGGCAGGTGCTTGTGCCTCTGAGCTATATTCCCGGCCCCCTTTCCTCACTCTTCAAATGAAATAATGTCAGTTAACATTTAGAGAACACTTGCCATGTGCCAGACACTTTACATGCATGTCATTCTCACAACAGTCCTGTGAGAATTTTTATTACCACAAAGATATGGGTAAGAAAATGGGGGTGTAAATGGCTGGTCGCAGGTCACATGGCCAGCAAACAATGGGGCTGCTACTGGAACACAGCCTGTGCAATATGGGCTGCTCCAAGGAGAGTTCGAGAGTTCTCAGGGATGTCAATACCCCAAAGTGGGGAGGGGTGCACAGGGTTCCATGTGGGTGGCATTTATTAATGGTGGAAATCCAAATTAGGGACAATCACCCACCTGGTGCACCCATACTGCCAAAGGCTAGCGGGCATATGCCCATGTAAACACGCCTCAGACCTACAGCCAAATGCCCTGCTACTGTTGGCTGGGTAGACCTGGCCCTGCTAAAAATAGAGGGCGCTCAGGTCCAACTCCCAGACGGCAGCAGGCAGCTCCCAGCCTCCCCCTCCTCTCTCCCTCCTCCCTTGCTGTCCGGGGAGGAACCCGGCTTCTAGAAGAAATACAGATTTCGAGAGAATTGTTCGCTTGATACCCATTGGGCTCAACCCAAGTTCTGGAACAGTCATAACTGGGGGTAGGTCCTCACCCCAATACACCACCCAGCTGTCTCCTCCAAAGCCCACCCAGGGAATGAGTGCAACTGCGGTGTCTGCACAACCTGCGATTCAGCATGGAGCCCCTTGCTGTCTTTCCTGCCCTGCCCAATATTGGCGGCGCTGTGCAATTTCTATATTGCCCATTGGCTTCTCTCCTGGAGGTCTGCTCCGGAGATCCGGGAACGCCGCACCCCACACTGCGGGGATGAGGCAGCACCCAGCCTGAGCAAGCAGCGCTGTAGAGCCCAGGACCCGCGCTTCAAGCGCCTGGGGCCCGAGGCCAGGGGCGCAGGGAGAGGGCTGGACCGGCCTCTGCGGACTGCAGACCGCGGCCTCGGCGCCGCGCAGGGCTCGGGCCGGGGATTTCCTTTCAAAGGTGACTTAGAGCCGCTCCCTTAGGATAGCGCCCTCCCGGGCGGGCCTTAATGGCGTGTTTGGCAGAGTCAGCGAAACGCGGCGCCCAGCGGCTCGAGGCGGGGGAGCGCCCTCTCCGCGCCCTCGCCTCTCCCGCGCCAGGCCGGGCAGCGGCGCGCGCGGGGCCATTTGCAGCGCAGGCAGCCTCGCGAGCAGCCGCGGCGACCCGGCCGGGAGGGCGGCGGCATCATGGAGCTGAAGAAGGAGAGCAACTCTGTGGCCATCGACATGCTGCTGATCGTGCACTCGGAGAAGAGGCGCGCCGCGCAGGGCGCGCACTCGGACCCCCAGGCGGAGCGCGACGCGCGCCTGCAACGCGGAGGAGGTAACTCGCGCCCGCCGGGTCCTGGGACCCCGGCGCACCCGGCCGTCCTCGCCCCAGGGCGGGCCTGCCCGCCGGGGGGCGCCTCCTGTCCCCCTGAACGAGGTCAGCGATCCCAGCCTTCTCCCCCACCGCTGCCTGTGTCCAAGCGCTTGGCAACAGCGTCTCGCGGCAACGCTTAGAGATTGTCCCAGGTTGACTCTCGTGCAGGCCTTGAGGGTGCTTCCGTCCCGTCCCTCCGAGTGCACTGTTTTCTTCCAGTCTCTCCCTGAAGAGTGCAGATCGAGGTTGGAAAACGCCCCGGAGGAAGAGTCTAGAGCCCCAGGCCGACCCCTGTGTATTGGGGCCTGCTTTCCACAACACCCTTCAACTCAGGTGTGCTCGGGGAATCTGTGCGCAGCCACACCCGTGGTGGCCGTGCACAACTAAAATACTCCGTTTCCCTTTTCTTGAGCTCTCCTCCAGCCTGCTGCAGTCAGAAGGCATGAAAGGGGTGAAAGGAGCACAGACTTGGGTGGGATAGAGTTTGAAATCTGTACTCCACTCTTGAGCTTATCCGTAGATTTTACTTGTCTAGCAGACGTCCTGGGAAGTGAAACTGGTAAAACAGAGACTGATGCTAGAGTGATAGTGTAAGATGGGACCCAGGCCTCTGCTCTCCAGACACACAAGGTGAACAGAGAATAAATGCTTAATAATGAAGGGTAGAGAAGTCTGGGGACTCGGGGGTCCTGTATCTCTGAGGAAGCCCTCTCCAGGACGGATGTGAGGGTATGCCGCTTCTTCAGCAGTGAGGCTGCAGGGCTGGGGAAATAGCTCAGAGGCACAAGCGCCTGCCTAGCGAGCACAAGGTCCTGAGTTCGATTCTCAATACAAAAAAAAGCAGTGACGCCTGATAGTGCCTGCTGGGAAATGACTTCTGCCCCCCACCTCTCTGCCAGAGCTCTTTGGAGCTCCTGCTGCTGCTCTGCCCCTGGCTCCTTTGTCCCCAGACCCGTGTGCACATGGAACATCCACAAAGAAAGGGTCTGTGGATGGCTCTCCCCAACTCCCATACAAGCTGGGGCTGCCCCACAGCTCCTGGGAAGGCTGTCAGAAGAAGGAAATAGCCTGGAGGACCGAGAATGTTGACAAATGCGCCAGTCTTGGGAGGGACTCGGGTCAGGAGTTGCTTAGGTTAGTTGGTTGTTTAGTTTCTCAGAGTAGATGTAGGAAGACAGCAGAGGTCATTAATTTCTTGATAGAAATGAAAATGTTTTTACTACCCACACCCAATCCAGAAGGCTTCCCCTGTGTGTGCTGGGTGAGGCCAAGTTCAAGATCAGCCCAAGGGTCCCCACCTCTGATCCCCTCTGACCACACCTGCCCTAAGGACTCTGACATCAAAGAGAGCAAAGAACACAAAGGAGGACCCAGCCAGTTCCACCCTGAGGGCACATCTCACCTCCGTGACTCCAGAACAAAGCACCTCAGTCTCCACCATGACTCAGCGGAGAAAGCCCCCACCCCTACCTGATAGGTGCTGTTGTTCCTACAAATATTTCCATGCTGGAGGTTTCTCAGAGATATGTCGCCTATTCACACTCAGACAGTTCTGTCATGGCCTCTGACGGCTGCTGGGCCATGATAATCTGAGACCTCAGGCTAAGCCAGCTTCAAGACCCACTCCTCAGGACACAAGCTGGGGCGAGAAAACACGGAGCTGGGCTAGCTTGTTTGAAGGCCTCCCTTGGATGTGCAACATCCAAACAAATTCCTGCCTGTTCCTAGCCATCCTTTCTGTGTGCTGGGTCCCCCAGTGGGGAACAGCTCTTCCATGGCTCTGCAAAGAAAAGAGCGAAGTTCAACAGTTTTTCCTCACAAAGCAGACACTGTGGTGTTAGAGCAGGAAGGATCAGGAGGCCTAGAAAGCAAGGAAAGGGCAGTCAGGCTGGTCGCCAGGGATCTGAGCTGCAAAGCTCTCTCCTTCCCTCTGTGGTGCTAGCACTTTCCCAGCTATTTCCTTAGAGCAGCACTTCTCAAAAAACGTTCTTTAGAGAGGAGAATTCCTATCTTCCTGCAGCAACAGAGGAGGAAGCCAAGAACTGCCTGCACCAAATCTCTAGGTTTTATCTCCAAAATTTATGGGACTCATGCATTCTACCACATGAGTATATCAGCCAGGGTTTCAAGTGGAAAGGTGAGGCAACCTTCCAGGCCACCACGGTGGACTAGACACTCTTCCCACACCAGGGACTCACTTTTATTGCAGTGGCTCCTGCTGCCAGAACATAGGTCAGCTCATTCAGGAACTCAGTCTTGCAGTTACTGCTTCTAGCTGCTGCCAAGGAACTCCCTTGCCCTTCCCCATTGCGTCATCCTCAGACTTGGCTACAGGCGCATCTGCTTGGCCATGCCTAGGCCACACATGTACACGCTTTAGCTGCAAGGGAGGCCAGGAGGGCAGGCCACTGCCACTTTCCACTCCCATCAGGATACGCAGGCTTTACCCACCCTTCTCACTCACATCAGGACTCTATGGGGGAAGGAGAGGTTGGGGTTGGGAGAGGGTACAGCACACCTAGAAATAGGCAGGAGAATGGATATGGAACATCTTCTAAAATAACACTTTCATATTTATCCGATGAAGGTGTGGGATGTATTGCAAAAATTCTCCCTGGATAATTCTGACAATCAACCTCACCTCCAGTGAAAACTGCTTTTTAACACTTTTAAAAAATGTTTTAAATTTTAAGAGTTGCGCTTTTGTCCCCAAAACCATCGCATTCAAGGGCAGCTTTCCTTGGATCCCAAGAGAACCAAGTTCCACCAGTCCTGCTTTAACTCAGATGGGCCTGTAGCTGATGCGTGACTCACTTGCCCTGGGCCTCCCACCACAGAAAGCCTCACACCAGCCATCCTTGTCTCTCACAGGCCTCCAGGGTGTCGGAAACGGGATCCGGAAATGGCAGAAATTAGAAGGAACTGACCATCATGGTAAATTCTCTTTTTCTTTCTATTTTCTTTTCAAACTTTGGAATTCAATATATTGAAAAATAACTGTGGGCTTTCAGGTCTGAAACCCCCTGCCACCTCATGGTAGCTGTCTATCTTCTTTCTTTTCCATCTTTTCTCCTCAAATAAACTGTCTTTTTTTGAAAGCAAGGGAGAGAGAGAAGAAAGAAAGAAAGAAAGAAAGAAAGAAAGAAAGAAAGAAAGAAAGAAGGAAAGAAAGAAGGAAAGAAAGAAGGAAAGAAAAAGAAAGAAAGAAAGAAAGAAAGAAAGAAAGAAAGAAAGAAAGAAAGAAAGAAAAAACTAGAAGAAGAGCTTGCATTCATTTAAAGACTAGCCTTTAGACATTTAAGCACTGAGCAAAAGGTGGCTACTGTGACCCAGACCTTTCCAGGGCTACTGTGACCCTGGAAATTTTCCCTGGCATCAGGGACCCTACTATGCTGGAGGCTGTTGCTGACTATAGCAGGCCTTACTCTGTGCCCTTCAGAGATTAATTAGGCCAGCCTCCTTTAGCAGTGCACATGACGGACATGTGAGCACTCCAGTAAGAATCAGATCTCCACAACCACAGCCCCATTTAGAATCCCCCACCGACTCCAGCCAGGTAACCCTGGAAGCTAATGGCAGGATTGTCAATGCCAGTCTGAAGGTGCATGCTACAGGACCCTCACCGAATGGGAAATGAGACTACACTTGAATAAGACCAAGTATCTATGCTGTACCATCCTTTCAACAGTAATACAAGGAAGGAGGAAGTTCCAAAGTAAATTCATCCATTCATTCCTGCAACAAATACCTTTAGTGCTTTCTTTGTACCAGGCACCATTTTAAATGTGGGAGATGAAAAGGGGAAGAAGACAGTCAAGAACCCCTGTTCTGGCACCACATTAAAATGAATGCAATTATAGCAACATTTCCTTAAGTGGAGTTTCAAAATCCTGGCAGGGAAGAGCCCTCCTGTGTACTCTGTCCTGATCACGAATAAGACTCAATTTTAAGACAAGTCACCTGTCCCCTACCAGGAGACCACCCCTCTCTGTCCTGGGTATGCATGGGTGCAATGGCTTACTTGCCCTTGTTACCGGGATTGTCAGTTGCTAGACATGCCTGTTTTAACTTGACTGAGGCAGACACTGTAGCTAACATAGCTGATGTGGGTTAGTGAGAATTATAATAAGAATCAGACTTCCAGAAACCAGACAGCCACAGAAATAGCCATGCATGGCATTCAAGCTACACCAGTGTGTGGGTAGGTGAGTGGGCAAACCAAGCCATGGGTGGGCACCAAGAGGCACTGTCTCCTTGTTTATTGTAGCTCTCTCCTACCCTGCCTGAGCCATCTGACTCTCATGTTTGGGCTCTCTGGGAAGTATTGAAATATTTTGCATTTGCCCTATTTTTTCCATCTTCCAGGTTCCTGATTTGGGGAGGAGGGAAGGTTAGTGGGATGATATTGTTTAAAAAATGCTACATGATGCAATAACTATTACAAGTTCAGTACAAGACTCTCATCAAAGACACAAAGTGTGTTTTAGTATGATATGTCAGTCTATAAAGAGAATGATTAAAGTAGTTCTTGCTAAACTGCCCGAAAAACTGAGAACTTGGGTAAATGCAAGACTAGGGAGAGGCTCTACAGAGGTCTTGAATTCAGATAAGATGATTCTGCTATTCTACCAATATATGTAGTTTAAAGTAAAATTTTATTTTTTTTATGGAATGTTTACATGCATCCAGAAATTAGAATTTTTCTCATGCTAAAACTCAGTTCACAGACATGGAAGCTGATTCTTTTGCAAACTTGCCTTGTTTGTACCGAAGGCAGCTAGCCAGCAGGCTGCCCAGCCTGAGCAACTGCATTGCTTTCATCTCAGAAGGAAGCAGCTGATGGCATGTGCTGGTAGAGTGTGTGCGCAAATGTGGCTGAATATGGCGTTGGTCCACTGGGGCACATTTTCCCCCTGTTGCTGCCCTGTACACTCCCTGGGCTTGGGTGTTGGTGGGGGAGGGGGACTGGAATGCTCCAAACTTTTGGAAGCAGCAGGTGTTTGGGCTGAGTCGTGTGTCGTCCCCCCCCCCCCACACACACACCCAGCAACGGGCTTCCCCTGTGGTGATTGGCTGCTTTCCTTGGTCCTGGCCAAAGTCTGCCTAGCAGCACCGGGTCTGATGCCCTAGAGCTAGAGGGAAACCAATTGTGCAGCTCTGACTATAAATACCCTGCAGAAGCTATGCCAGCCAATCACCCTCCTTGAGGATTCCCTTTACGGATCCTGTTTCCTCCTGGAGATGCGGCCAGCTGTGCCCACAGGAGGCAGCCTCCTGTCCTCGCCTGAGTCTGACCCGGGGCTGCAGCCCAGAATGCCACCTCACCCTCCATTGGCACACAGAATGGAGCTGGCCTCACCAACTAGGGGCCTCAGGGGCCTGCCTGAGTCTGTTGCTAGGAGGTTAGAGCAGGCAGGCTTCTCTAGGACAAGACACTGGATGGATCACAAGTTCAGCCCAGCTCCATCCCTCAACCACCCGCCCTGGCTGGCTTCTGCTTGGGCCCAGGCACAGGAAGCGCTGAGTGGCTGATTGATTGGCTGAACACAGGGACTCATCGGAATAGAACCTATCTGGGCCATTGTCCTAAAGGCATGCTGATTCCCAGACTGAGGCAGTGGTCTCAGTGGTCACTTCCAGTGGTAGACCTCCTGCAGGGCAGCTGAAGACCAGAGGCAGATGCTGCAGGCCAGGGTGGCAGGGTGGCAGAACCTGGTGCTGTCACATCTGGGCCTTCCTGAGCCACTCTTCCATCCCTCTGAAACAGGTATTTAAGGGCAGCCTCAATAAAACCAGGTTCCAGCCACAGCAGCAGCTATAAAGACCAGATAAAGTAAAGCTCATGCTTTGGATAGGAAGGAAGGGAAGGGAAGCCTAAGGTTTCCTCTCAGTGATCTATGGCAGGAGCTGGGCCTCTCTCTACAGCAGCCTGACCCACTCAGCATGGAGGACAGCTCTGTCCCAAACACAGAAATGTTCATGACGTGGGGAAAGAATTTGCACTTGGTAGGTATCCCACAATATTTGTGAAACTGAACCAAAGTGTACATCCTCCCAAACCCAAGACTAGAGTAAGAGGCAAAGTCCCACCACCCTGTCCCTGTTCTTCTCAGAGGGAAGCAGAGGCTAAGCTAGGACACTTGGGGTAGTTCCCTCCATGGAAAAGCATGAAGACAGAGAGGCACGCAGGCATGGGAGAGCGCTTTGGAAACTGGGGGTGCCAAACTCAGGACTTCAGGTCCACAGACCCTGGGAGGCGTCACCAGCTTCTCCTGTGAAGCCCAGCCTTTGCCGGCTGCTGCTGGGAGGTGTATGGGGGTACGTGCACATGGGCTCACAGACACTGGCCACCCTATGCAAGTGTGTAACTGAGCTGGTTTACAGGGTATTATATGATGGTCATGTGCACACAGGTGTGCACGTGGCTCTGCACGTGCTTAGGCCAGGCCTTTGCATGTGCTCGGCCCCTGCCAGCCTGCCTTTCTGCAGATGCACACAGCTCCCTTTTCTGCTCAGGGAAAATTCCACCATGGTCCCAGTGGTCACTGCAGGCCTCCCTGTCTTCCTTAAATAGGAAACCTGGCAGAGAAGCAGCACCCTCAGCAG
Organism: Chinchilla lanigera; assembly: GCF_000276665.1. Taxonomy (NCBI): domain Eukaryota; kingdom Metazoa; phylum Chordata; class Mammalia; order Rodentia; family Chinchillidae; genus Chinchilla; species Chinchilla lanigera. The sequence continues at coordinate 3,968,497 of NW_004955501.1, forward strand.
CCCCAGGTCATCACTTCCTATGACAACCAAGGTAAGTGATTCTCTGCTAGCTGTGACCTCTCCTGTGGCCATGTGCCTGGGTCTGCCAGCCCAGCCAGAGATGGCCCGGGGTGTGGAGTTCAGGCTGGGAGGGGTAGGTTCTCCTGCCTTGTGGAGGTTGGAATATCCTTTTTCTCTCCCTGTATGCCACAGCAAGCATTGAACGGCTCTGTGGTCCAAGTCTGCCTTTCACTTGCATCAAGAAATGAAATCCTTGGGCCATGGAGCCCCAGCATCGTCATCATCGCCATCGTTGTCATCACTATACTGAATATTTATTGAGTGCTAACTATGTGCCAAGTGTTCTGCCAAGCCATTTACACAGTTATTCTTGTGTACATTAAGCTTCACAGCAATCCTGTTTGATAGATACTCTCACTGTCCTTATTATTTATACATAAGTAAACTGAGGCTTGCAAAGGCCGTCATGTATCCAAGATCACATGGCCAGCAAGAGTCAGCTGGCACTCTGATCCCTCTCCCAGAAAGGCTTCAGATCTTAATCTCCACCTGGCTCGGTTTCTGCAGCTACCCTGGAAACCGTCTCCCCCTGCTGGCTCACGGTGTCTAAGTCCTCTTTTGTCCCAGTCACAGCAGGTCCTTGGCCTTGCCTCCAGAGACTGAGCCTTGCTGGGGCGCTCCACACACAGCTGAGTCCGCTGCAGCAGGGCGCAGTGCTAGGGCCCTTCCTTGGGAATCTTCACTGTCCCAGGACAAGCTGTGAGGGGTAGAGGAGGACCAGCCAGGGCCTCACCAGGCTGACTGCAGTTGACTGATCTGTGAACATGACACTGCTGCAGGGAAGGCCTGGTTAGAGACTCCAGTGCCTGCCTGCCATGTTGCATTATGTATCCATAATGCAACTACTTTGTATTAGAAACTCCAACCCGGTGTCTGAGGGCTGTGATAGGTCCAGCTCTAAGAATTACCATCATTACTCTCGGCGCTGATGTCCTAACCCACAAGCAGTCATCTGATCAAATCAAGGGGGCAAGAAGGCATCTGATCAATCAATAGGCTCCTTCAGAAGCAGAAAGTTTTGGGGACTCACAGCCACTCAGAGGATTGCTCTCTGAAATGTTGGCGACCCAGTATCTCTGCAAGACATTGTCCCGTAGTGAGAAAAGGCCAAGCAACCCAGGACATTAGCAAGAGGGAGCCAGCTCTCACAGTCTGGATGCATCAATGTCCCTTGAGGCTACAGTTCCTGGGAATACAGCTCCTGCACAGGTGAGACCACTGACCTCAGAGATACCTCGCTAGAAGAGGGTGGGTGAGCCACCACTTATCCCACTTAGTGAACAAAGCAAAAGCTCCTGCCTTTGTGGACCTGGTATCCTAGTGAGGAGAGGCAGTAATCCCAACAAGGAAAATACAATGGGTCAGATAAGGCTGAAGGAGATAATAAAGCAGGAATGAGGATAGGGAGTGAGGGGGTGTGCCGAGTTATATATTGGAATTCTGCAGTTGCTATAGCAAATTTCCACAAACCTCAAAGCTTAAAATAATATAGACTTACCCTCTTACACTTCCAGAACCTTCCAGAAGCTTCTAGCTAATGTCAAAGTATAAGCCAGGTTGGCTCCTTTTGGAGACTCCAGCAGAGAATCCACCCCTCCCCTCTTTCTGCTTCTATTGACTGCTAGAATCCCTTCCCTTAGGGCTGTTATTCCAGCCCCTGCTTCCATGACCACATTGCCTTCTCTCCTTTTCAGTAGTCAAATCTCCCTTTGTCTCCCTCTCCTAAGGCGGTTGCATTTAGGCCCATACCAGATAATTCGAAATAATCTCACCATCTCCAAATCCTTAACATAGCCATATCTGCAAAGTGGTAGCTCTCACAGGTTCCAGAAACTCTGACATGGGTGTACTCAAAAGCCATTATTCAACCTTCCGTGAGGGCCCATGCAAAATCAAGTAACCACTGAGTATAACTCAGTGGTTGAGCACTTGCCTAGCATGCATGAGGCTCTGGGTGTGATCTTAGGCTTGAGAGAAAGAAGAGAAGAAAAGCCTCACTGAGGAGGTGTCATCTGAGCAGTGGAGAAGGTAAGGGGAGGAGAAACCATGGAACACCTGGGAAGAGCTATCTGCAGAAACAGCAAGAAGTGTGAGGCCCAAGCAGGAGTGTGGAGTGTATCAGACATGTTCAGGGAGCAGGGACTCTGTCAGGAAGGGGAGGGAGGGATATGCAGAGGGTGGGGGACAAAGATGAGTCATCAGAAAGGCCATGGGGCAGGATTTGCAGGGTCTAAGGGCTCCTCTTCATGTCCCAGTTATAAATGTGGCAGCGTGTTACAAAAAGAGCTAAAGAACACCTAAGTCAATGATGCCAAGTATCTAACATGAGCTCCAAAGCTCCTGAACACGGATATGTACCTACACATGCATGTGTGCTCACACACGCTCACACTCACGCGCATGCACATGCCTGACAGTCTTTGTTAATTGATCAGTGCTCCAGGCAGCCACTTCCAATCAGTTGGAGTTACTTAACAATGGGAAACCTGTTTGCCATCCCTGCCTTAGGTATTCTGAGCAAATTAGACCTTTACACAAGTCCTGATTGAAACCTGAAAAGAATATGTCAGGTGGGAGAAATCTCCCACAAGGTGAAGGCAGGCCCACGGCAGTACACAACAACGTGTTTGGGCTTGCCAAGGGCATTTCTGCTTCTGAGAAGGCAGGGAAAAAAGAAGGTAAGCAGGTAGGATTTAGGAAAAGCATTTGGGAGCCACTTCATGGGGCAGTGAGAATCCTTCACATGCTTGCACTAAGACTGCCAAAGCTGCAGTTTCAGAAATGCTATCTGGATGAGAGCTGGTAAGCGAGGGAGAGATGACACGAGAGAGGGCAGCCTGGCCACCTGACGTCCCAGGAAGTGCCTCCGTCACACTTGGTGTGATAGTTAATGGTCAAGATCAGTGAGATGGCGTTTAGGTATGACTGTGAATTTTGCTCCAAATGCTGACTTTCTATAATTGGAAGTTGGTCAAATTAACATTTTTCTTAAATTAAGAGTTTTATTTGTTATAAGAATGTCAGAGTCGGCACACTCTGCTCAGGTAGGAAGCATGATTTACTGATGAAAGCTACTCAGCTTGAGACAGCATGCCCACCCCAAACCCAGTTCTTGGAGCTGGAGAAACCTCCCAGAAGTTCCTTGGTGCATCTGTTAGGGAAAGCAGAACTTATGCTCCGCACTGGGCAGGAAGGCCAAGGCTTTCTTCCTCTCCTCGAGGTGTTGCTGAGCAGCAGCACAGCTCTGGAGAAGAGCCAGGACATGAGACTCTGGAGAACTTGGACGCTGGTCCCTGTCCAAGAGGAAGAACTACAAAAAAGAGAGGGAGACTGGAAGTGGTGACTGAGCGTATTAGACCTTTAGACAAACCCCGGCTGAAACCTGCAGAGACCTGGAGAGAGTATGCTAGTGAACAGTGGGACGCCCAGTATGAAACTGTCTCATTTCAGCCCTGGGAGGGCATTTCCAGTGCTTTGTTTTTCGGCTCGATCATTCTTTGGCAGAGAGACATGGCTGACCTGGGAGTGGCTGGAAGTACCTGGACGTGATGAGAAGGTTGGGAGCGAGTTTTGTTGCTGGACCCTCCATCCACGATATGTTCACTTTCACAGCTCCTGAGACCTGTAGAGAATGATGCAGTACAGCACTTTCCAAGCTGGGTTTGACAACGTAATATTGGGTCAAACAGAGTTTTGCTGCAAAACTCCTCAGAACACTGTGAGTTGGGACCCACAAGAGTGGAGAGTGAGCATGTTTCTCCATTCACCTTTCACAAGGCATCTTGTAGCCACGAATCACTTGGTGCTCACTTTGAAAAACATCTCAGAGTGTTTCGGGTGGAAAAAGTGAAAAAGCAGAGAACAGGCCCATGCCTCGTGCACCAGGGGAAGACACACAGTGGGCACGTGCTGCTCAGGGGGCATCACCTGACCCTATGACCAGAACGGAGTTTGAACTCTGAATTAGTGTCTTTATTATGAAATCACAAGGCTGAAATTCTGACAGTGAATACACTAGAAACTACACTTCAAAAATGAGTGTTAATTCCAGCACTGGGAGGCTGAGGCAGGAAGATGTCAAGTTAAAGCCCAGCCTGGGCAACTCAGATTTGAGACAGGGAAACCCTGTCTCAAAATAAAAAGTAAAAATAACAAGAGCTAGAATGTAGCTCAGCAAAAAGACAATGGGTTTTATTCTTTGCGGCAAATAAAAAAGATTAACCCCTTCAATGCAGTACCCCATGTTTGTTAACTGTTTTGGGAACTGGCCTTTTTGGTATGCCGAGCAAGTTTCTGAACTACACCAGAATATCAATATTGCTTTTCCAATAAAATAATTGCAACACATTTAGCAGACAAAGTGTTAATAAAAGGAGCTTTTACAAAATCTGTAAGAAAAACATAATAAATCAATAGGAAAATTGTCAATTTATAAAATAGGAATTTAAATGGCAAATAAATATAGGAAAACAATATTACACTAAAAACTAAATGCACAAAAACAGAGATATTGTTATTCATTGATAAAATGTAAATAATTGATAAAGCAAATGTCAGTATCAGTAACCTGTTTTTGCATTATGCACCATCAGAAATTCATCTGCTGAAAACAATGAGAATTCACTTAGCTTGCAAGTGTGCAGGTTGCTGCGTTGTTCTCCAAGGAACCATACCCAGCTGGTTGCAGCTCTTGGCTGGGCTTGTGCATGTGTTGGCTGTCAGCTGCTGAGCTAGCTGGAGACCAGCTGGTCCTGGAGAGCCTCACCTGAAAGGCTGTGCTGCACTCCATGCATTGTCTCATCCACAACCCGGCCCACCCACAGGGCAGTTGTGGCGGGGATCCCAAGAATGAGAGCCAGAGCTGCAACATCTCTTGACAACAAGGCTCAGGGCTTATGTAACAGCCCTTCTGCCACATGCTAATTGGCCAAAGTAAGGCACAAATGCAGTCTAAATTCAAGGAGTGAAACAGAAGGCCTTTCACTGGGCAGAAGGACAAAATACTGTGGCCAATTTTGCAATCACCCAGAGTAAGAATGAAGAAAATGGGAGTTCTGTTGCATTGCTGGTAGGACTATAAACCAATAAAAGGGCTCATAGGAAAAGTTTGCCAAAATCTTATAAACTAAAAAAAGTCTTCATGCTCTTTCATACATATATATTTACTCAAAGGATTGAAAAGTGTTAAATATACCTGTATCAGAGACAGTTACAGACCCGAGGATGGGAATAAGGGAGGAGGAGGGAAGTGTAAAGCAGGATAATCAGGGGATGGATATGATCCAAATATGTTATATGCAGGTAGGCGAACACTACTCTGAAACCCATTATTGTGTAAAATTAAGGCACCTTTTAAAATGTATTTTAAATTTTTAAAAATAAAATTTTTAAAATTCAGAGCAAAGAAGAAAGAGTCCCGCATCAGAATGTTCATCACATTGTTTATAATAACAAAATACTTAACAAAAAGAGAATGGGTGAATGAATCATAAAATCATAAAAGCTGTCATAAAATAGAATATTATGCATCCATTTAAAATAATGACATACAACTATATTCACCAACACTTGAAGACGTCAACAAAGAAAGCAGATTACAAATAGCATATTTACTGTCATCCTGCTTTTGGATTTTTAAATGTAGAAATTAAGTCTGAAATGATTTTTACCTCCTTTGTGTCTTTCTGTACTATACAAATTTTTGTTTTTGTTTTAATTCGGCTTGAGTTTTTGTTTTAATGTGGTTAGTATTTTTATTTTTAATTGACACTTAAAAATCAATTTTGTGGTATGTCATGTACTCCTGACTTTTAATGCATGCAAAGATTTATATAATAATCTCCATACTCAGGATAATGAACAGCTCTACTTCCCCAAAATCCCCTGGCCCAGATCTAATCTGCCCATAGTCCTTAAGAGTTCCTTTGTATTGTTTAGAAGGATTTCTTAGTATTACTGTACCACCAGTATTACTGTACCACTAGTATTAGTATTACTATTACTGTACCACTATTTATCCAGTCTTTCACTGGAGGACATTTAGGTTGTTTCCAGTTAGGGGTAAAATAAGTGGGGCTGCTATAAACGTTTATGTACAGGTTTTTGTGTGAACATAACTTTTCATTTCTCTGGATTAAATGCCTAAGAATATTGTTGTTGAGTTTTTTGCTAAGTATATGTTTTGTCTTGTAAGACACTGCCAGCCCAGCACTTCTATTGCCAGCTCCTCAAGAAGCTGAGGCTGGAGGATCACTTAAACCCATGAATTCCAAGTCAGCCTGGACAATATAATAAGACCTATCTCAAAAAAAAGGAGAAGCAAAAAATTGCCCAGCTATTTTCCAGAGTAGTTGTTCCATTTTCTAATCCTGCCAGGAATATATGAGATCCAGTTTCTCTATATTTTTGTCAGCATACAATATTATCATTATTTTTCAATTATATTAATTGCTCTTCTAATGAATGTAATATCCCATTGTGGTTTCAGTTTGCCTTTTCCTAATGGCTAATGATGCTAAATATCTTTTCAAGGGCTTATTTCCCATCCGGAATCTCTTCTTTAGTGAAATGTATGCTCCTTTGCCCTTTCCCAATCATTGCCTTTGCATGTTTGTAAAAATCGTCCATAATCATGTTGGTCGGTCGCACTGCTCTGTTACCTGTGCTCTTGTCAATATCACAGGATTGTAATCACTGTAGTCTTAATAGTCCATCTTAAAGCCAGATAGTGGCAATACTCTTTCTATTTTTAGCTTGTTATTCTAGTTGTTGTGCCTTACCATCTAAATCTTTAAAATCACATTGTCTCTAGCTACAGAATTCCTCTAAAGAGTTTGAATTAAATTGCATTAATTTATAGATCAATTTGGACATAACTTACAACCTGACAGTACTGAATCTTTCAAATCATAAGCATGGTATGACTCATTAATCATATAATATTCTTCATGTAATTAATGCATATGTTTGGGGGGTTTTATATTTATACCTAAGTATTTCTATTTTTGAGGTATGGGAAATGGTCATTTTAATTCATTTTCCAATTTTATTGCTAATTTAGGAATAACTGATTCTGTGTGTTAACCCTGAATCCTGTGACCTTGCTAAATTCACTTACTAGTTTGAGCAGCTTTTTCTTGTAGATTACTTGACATTTGATTACTTGACATTTTTTATGTGGACAGATACGTCACCTATGAATAAGGACAACAATATGCCTTTTATTTCCCTTTCTTGTCTTAGTGCATTGGGAAGTAGTTCTAGTTCAGTGTTTTTAGGAGCAGTGAGGGGGAACATCTGTGACTTTTTCTCAATATTAGAGAGAAAGTATACTATTTTTCACCACTTAAAATGCTGTACACTATATACTTTTTGTAGATGCCCTTTTTCAAATTAAGAAAATTCTTTTCTATCCTATAAGGAGCTCTCATGAATGGATGTTAAATTTTGCTATAAGGTTTGCTATAAGGAGCTCTCATGAATGGATGTTAAATTTTGTCAAATGTATCTTTATCAATTGACTGATAGGTTTCCTCAGTTTTTCTTTAACTTGTTAATATGGTGAATAGCATTTATAAATTTTCAGATTTTTTTTTTTTGGTTTTTCTCTGGTACCAGGAACTGAACTCACGACCTTGCACTTGCCAGGCAGGTGCTTTGCTGCTGAGCTAAATCCCCAGCCCCAATTTTCAGATATTAAACTTGCTTTACATTCAAAAAATAAACCACACATATTTGTGGTATATTATTCTCTTATTATATTGCTGGAGACACTTTTTGTGTTTATGTTTGTAAGGGATATTGATCTGTAGTGTTATTTTCTTAGGCTTTCTTTAGTTTTGCATAAGATTAGTAATGGTCTCATAACATGAGTTATGAACTATTCATTTGTCCATTTCTGAATGATTTTGTGAAGAATTGGTGCTACTTTTTTTTAAATACCTGTTAGAATTTACCAGTGAGACCATCTGAGCCTGACATTTTTTAGAGGTTTCAAACAAGTATAATTTCAATTTTAAAAATAGATATACAAGTATTCAGGCTATCTACTTCTTGAATGAGTCTTCTATGACAGTTTTCAACTTTCAAGAAATTGGTCATTTCCTCTAATTTGTATAATTCATGTGTATGACATTTTTTTGTAGTATTTCTTCATTACTTTAGAATACACAGGGGACTGTGGCAAGGTCCCCCAGTGCATCCTGATAGTAGTGTCTTAACTCCTAGTTTGTATCATAATTTTTTTTCTTGGTTACTCTAGCTGAAGGTTTATCAATTTTACTTACCCTTTCAAAGAAGTAGTTTTTGGTTTCATTTATTCTTTATTGTTTTATTTTTAATGTCACTGATTTATTCTCATATTTATATCATTTCTTTATTATGACTTGCCCTGGGTTTTATTTTCTATTATTTCTTTATTTTATTAAGTTGGAAGCTTAGATTAACAATCTAAGCTCTCTCTTCTTTTCTGATGTAAGAATTTAGTGCTACAGATTTCCCTTGAAGTATTTCTTTGGCTTCATAGTGCACGTTTTGAAAGGTTGGATTTTCATTTTTACTGAGTTCAAAACATTTTCTAATTTCTCCCAAAGACTTCCTCTTGGGAAGAATTATTTGGAAGTATGTACTTAATCTTCAAGTGTTTGAAGATTTTCCAATCAATGTCTGTTTTTAACTTCTGGTATAATTGTATGACGGTCAGAGTACAGCTTTGGATGATGCTGGTTCTTTTAAACTGGTTTAAGGTTGTTGTATGACATAGGATACAGTCCATCTTGGTGAACATTCTATAGGCACTTGAGATGAATTTGTATTCTGCTGTCATTTCATGAGGTATTCTACAAATAGCAAATAAATCCTGTTAATTGATGGTATTGTTCACTTATTGTATATATTTGCTAATCTCCTACTAAATCTCTCAATTATAGTACTTGAGAGAGATGTGCTAAAATCTCCAACTGTGACTGTAGATTTGTCCATTCTTCCTTCAGTTCTTTTTTCTGTGTTTCTCTATTTTATTGGTACATTTTAGATATACATAGCAATTATGTTCATCATAGAGAATTTGTACCTCTACATGATATATCTTGCTTCTTTTTTCCTCATTCCCCTCTCTTCCTGTCAATCCTTCTTTCCCTCGTGATTTACCTTTGCTTCCTTTTTTCCTTCTGTTCTTTTACTTTCTTGTCCTTCTTTCCTTTCCCCCCCCTCCTTTGTTCCCCTTCTCATTTAAATATTCCCATTTCCCAATATCTATTATGCATTTTGATCCTTATTTACACTTTTGGTTTCTCACACCAGAGAAACCACGCAGTATTTAAACATGTGTGTCCAATTTATTTCACTTAAGAGTATGGTCTCAAGGTACATCCATTTACCCAGAAATGTCTCAAGTTTATCCTTCTTTATGGAAAAGTAGTACTCCCTTGTATTAAAAAAAAAATCTTTATCCATTCATCAGTTGATGGGAGTTTGGGTTGTTTCCAAGATTTAGCTATTACAAACTGTGCCACTATAAACATGGGTTCACATATATTGCTGTGGTATGATGCTTTTAATTCTTTCAGGAAGATCCCAAAAAGGGGAATAGTTGGGTCAAATGGAACCTCTAGTTTTAGTTTTTTGAGGAATTTCCACAGTGGTTGCTCCAGTCTACACTCCCACCAACAGTGGAGAAGGGTTCCTTTTTCTCCACAGCCTCATCAGCATTTATTATTGGTTTATTTCTTGATAATAGTCATTCTTTCTGGAGTGAGATGGAATCTCAGTGTTGTTTTAATTTGCATCTCCCCAGTGATTCAGTTTCTTTGCTGATACTTTGTATCTTTACATTTACCTCAAAACTATTTGCCCTCACTTTTTGGAGCATGGCTATGGTGCTGATCTTAAAGTCATTTTCTGCCTTTGTGCCATCACAGGATTAGCATCTGCTGATGTTTTACCTTTTCTTTCTCCAAGTGAGATCTTCCTGGGTGTTTTGCTGAGTACTTTGGAACTGTAGCCTTTGCCACACTACACAAAACTGCCTGCATGGTCATCAACCAGCAGCCAGACTCTGACTGGGACGTTGGTCTTGCCCAGAGTTTAATTCTGAAAAACTGTGGTAGGATGTTTAAGACAAGATCAGTGCATGCCAAGCTCAGAGGTGACCGCAGAGTTCACCCACTACTTTAAGGAATTGCTCTCTGTGATTCCTTCCTCCTCATGGCCCACTTCCTGGTCCTCTAACCAAAAAGCAGGGGCTTTGGTTTCCTCATTCTGCCATGTACTCCCTGTATCTGTGTCTGCATTTGTGGCCAATCAACAGGAAATAGCGAAAAGACAATGAGTATTTGCCTCCTTACTCTTGGGATCTTAGCTCCTCTGACAGGAGAGAAAGCTTAGGTGCCTGCCTGACTACCAACATCACTGCTATCAACTGAAATGTAGAGGTGCAGAGTCACAAAACAATAGGAAAGAGGAAAACACAACATTAGGGATTTCCTCTGTTCTCTCAAACATCTTCTCCTTTCTCCTCAAGCCAAAAGGGAGAATTCTGAGTGCCTTTCCTTTGCACCCATTTTGTACTTCTGGGTTTGGAGATGCCTGTGAGTCCAGTCTAGCTGAAGGCAGAGAAGGAGAGCAAATGCCAATTTGGTAATGCTTTAAACACTGGTCTCTGTCCACAGTCTGCAGATCGTCTCCCCAGGCATTCAGCCCAGGGTGGATAGTTTCACCCAGTGGGAGACAGGTGCCATGTACTAACCCCACTACTTCACTTCTCCTAGATCTAGAAATCATCGTCTTGGTTGTTGATTCAGTTAAAAAAAAAAAAAAAGAGAAATACTTGTATATTCGAAAGAAAGCTCTGAAATGAATGAGTTCCTGACAGCCTGGCTGAGACAGTCCCTCCTCCCTCTCTGCCTCTGCAGGGACACAGCTGACCGTGGAGGTCCACCCTCGAGATGCCATGCCCCAGTTTCTCAAGAAGTTCTCCTTGGCTAAATGTACGTACATATAGGGCTGCTCAGGGCAGAGGGCTGGCAGGGAAAACTGAGGGAAGGAGGGTGGGCTGATCCCAGCCTGGGCATCTTCTGAGGAAAGGGGAAGATTAGGCTGGCCCTACAAAGTTGGAAAAGGCGGAGGTGTGCCAGCTTCATGTTGGGAGACTCTCCACACCCAGCCTGCGCTGTTCTTGTGTCTCTGGAATCAGGCCTGGGTGACACAGGCCTATGGCTAAAGGTGCACTTTATCACAAGAGTGTTGCTGATGTTTTTAGACACTGTTTGTTGACTGTGTAAGAAGAGAATGCACAGCACAGGAATTTCCATTCAGTGACTTTCCTGTCCTTGGTAACAGTATTATTGTCACCTTTTTTAGATCAGCAAAGTAAGGTTCAGAAAGACAAAATAATTGCCCAAGTTACCCACCTAGGCAGTGGATCAGAACTCAGATCCAACTCTGAAGCCACTGGTCTTCACCATAGTACTTGGCTGATTCACTGCACAGCACAGTCCCGGCCATCAGATCTCCCGCACTACCTTGTGGAGCATCTCCCTGCATCTGTCCCTCTCATGCCTAAACAGGAAACTCTAGAGGAATGTAGACCAGGGAGCAAAGCTAGTTGCTCTTTTCAGTCTCTTTCATTCCATCAAAGGATGGAGGTGGTAATAAAACATTGCTGTGAGAAACAAAATGCCACTGGTTCTCAGAATGGCCTGCGTATGTTTGCAATATCTTATTATATGTATAGCCTAAAGTGACTTTTAAGGACATAAAGCGCCTGCCTTGATATCCCTTACCTCCAGTTCTGCCTGTTTTCCATCAGGGACCTAACCTGCTTGACCTGGTTTCAAATCAGCAGAAGTTCCTTTGCATTTCCCTACAGGGCCTAACTCCTGGCAGCCGTTGGGCCTTAACTGTCCCAAACTCACAGGATTCAGTTGTCATTTGATTACTACCATATTTGACCTTTCTGGATCCCAAGCACCATACAGATTGCCGTCCCCTGTTCTCATTTACCCATGGTCTTTCTCATCCTCTGTTATCTAGAGGAGAACCCTTCATCCTCTCAATGTGCCCAGTGGTGTTCAATGATGAGAATTTGAGGAAGGCAGAAGCACCAGGCTCCCGGTGGGCCTGCTCCATAACCCAAAGCAGTGAGATCAGAGCACCTTCTGCCTCTGCTCACAAACTGCAGCTCCCTTTCCTTTTGTCCAGTCCTTGGTTCCAAATCTTCCCCCATCCCACTGCTCCCTGCTGTCCCAACAGCAGTTTGGTGGAGGGTAGGACAGGAGCATGGGGACTGTGAAAAGGAGAGCTCAGAAAAGCTCTCAGAATCAAGATCTGCAGAGAATCATCAGAACTTGCATTTCTTTTTCTTCTGAAATGACGCTACTTCTGCTTTTGGGCTATTGTAGGTTTACAAAGTGATAAAAATGGAAACACAAGACCTCGGCAGCCTGGAAACAAAGATGCCCTTGGTGAGTTCAAGCTCCTCTCTAAGACCATTCTCAAAAGAACATAGTGTTAGCCTTGTGCACCAAGCTCAGAGCAATTGGCAGTGGCTTCTTAGGAAGCCACTGAGAGTCCGGGACCACCTCTGAATTTGGAGAGAAGAGTGTCACAAGTGATGAGTGGTCTTCTATGGACACATGTGGAGAAGGGAAGGGCTCTCATCCCAGAGGTCATCCCAGAGCCAAAAATTAACCCCTTCCAATAACAAAGCTGCCCAATGCAAGAAACATTAAAATCTGAATTCAGAATTACATCAATTTAAAAAGGAATGCCAGCTGGCTGTAAGGTAGGAGGTGAGTGAATGAGCAGACTAACGCAGAAGAAGAGACACTGAATGGGGATGGGGTGATGGGTAGACTAGGCTGGAATCCAGCTTTTCCCTCACTTGCTTTCCCTGGGCCTCAGTTTCCCCCTCAGGAGGGCAGATCGCACTTAAGGCCTGCTTCAGCCCTGCACTTCTTCCTACACTTTAATACTAGAATGATTTAGTTAATCTTACCAGTGTCTTACACATATTTGTGCAAAGTTACATTTCAATCTTATATAATCATCTCAGAAGGCAGCTTTCATGAGGCACAAATCATTATAGATCTTTTTGTTTTTTTGCTTTTTTTTTTTTTTCCTTTTTTTGGGTTTTTTTTCCAGGACAGGGAATTGAACTCATGACCTTGTGCTTGCCAGGCAGGCATTGTGCCACTGAGCTAAATCCCCAGCCAAAATTCTATTTTTTTTATTTTTTTATTTATTTTTTTTTTTGGTAATAGATCTTTTTGAAAAGTCTTCTTTTCTATACTATGGAAGGGTCATAGTTTCACAAGAGTACTTTTAGAACACCAGTGTATTTAATGTGAAATATTAAATACTATAAAATAGAACCAAGAAAGGAGAAAACTAGTAAAATAGAGTCTCCAAGTCCATTTTAGAAATGCCATTGCTCTTCTTCTGGCAAGGGAAGAGCAATACTGAGTGGAGATGTGTTAATTTGAAGTCCAGTTTATAGCCACTTAGGTTACCTGATGGCTCCTGAGAACTGGGGACACTCAGCAGGAGTCTGGGGCATGTTCCTTCTCCTGAGGGGCTGATTAGAGGGTGGCTTTATTGGACCCCACAGGGCAGGGGTTCATGATGATCTCCATCATGGTGTCCAGCAAATATCCCACCTCCAGCACCAGAAGGTGAGCAGGAGCCAAGATAGGGCTGGCCCCCGAGTTCCAGCTACACTTCCCAACACTGACTGTGGCTCTGCTGGGTCCCATGGTCAATCCAGGTGGCTACAGGCCCTGGGTCAGCATCAGTCTTGGCTTCCTTCCTCCCCACATCTCTGTCTCAGTGACATGATTTGAGGTTCACTCTCTGAGCAGGAGGCACCCAAGAGGCGGGACATGAGTGAGTGATTGTGAGGCTGTCCCCCAGTGTGTTCACAGCACTTCCAACACCAGAGCGATACTCCACAGATGGCTTTGTTGGAGTGCTCTAGTCTCCGGCTGGCCACGAACAAGAGAAGCTTGTCCGGTTGCAAATGATCCTCACGCCACTGCATGTCCATGGCACAGACCCACCCTCTTGAATCTGTCAGTGGCCAGCAGCACTGCCTGGGTGCACCCCACAGGAATCCCCAGAAAACTAAATGGCAGGAGAGAGAATTCCATCATCCAGATGTCTGTGAACAGCAGTGCAGGGGACTGAAGTTAAGCGAGCTTTTTCTTTGTTTGTTTTTTTATTTTAAAAGAAAAAAACTAACAAAACAACAACAATGAAGATAAAAACAAAACAACACAAAAAATGATACATGACCTCAAAACAACATGATAGGAATTAACAGTGGTTGCTGCATTACATACTGTTATCTTCAACGAAGTTGCTCAGTCCACCAGATGTAAGAATGCAAGATTGATCAATCAAAGACAGTAACAAGTAATACAAAAAAAAAAAAAAAAAAGGGCTGATTTCTCAGGGTCTGCAAAATAAGTTCCTATTCCCTGTGGGTCTTCAAAAGGACTATAGGAGTACCACAGTACCCAAACTAATTAGGCCAAGGACCCCTTCTAGGAGACACAGCTCTTGGAACTAGTGTTTCAGGCTTTGGGAAATTTGTTAGAGGTTAAGTAATCACAGAGCTTCAAAGAGCTAGCAAGGCCCAGGCCAAGCAGCCTGCCTTGGAGGTCTCGGCTGCTGATAGAACCTCCCTGTGTTTCCAGCCTATCCCTGGGACCGGTCCAGCCTAAAGTCCATGCCCCTGGACCTGCAGCAGTTTGAAAAACTGGACAGCTACGCCTCACAGGTAGGAAAGCTGGCCCTCTGGCGAAGACCCCCAAGTCTCCCCTGGCCCCTCCTGCAGGTACTCTGAGTCACTGGATGGATGGCCCAGGCGTGCCTTTTCACAGCATGTGCATAGGAAACAGAAGGCATAGGCACAGTTGCTGCCCAGGACCCAGGGCCATTCCTTTCCCGGGCACCACCCAGCCTCCTGTGCTTCCGCCCCAGGCTGTACACCAGGAGCCACGCTGTTGACAGGCCCCTCTGGCCAGCCCTGCCCTGCCTTGCCCTTGCCTGTCTGGGCATCCCTGCTGCTGAGCTGTACCAGGCCGCAACTCACAGAGGAAGGGAGGGAGAGGATGGGAAAAGACCATGAGTGCAGATGGCCCACGCCCCTGTGACCACGACCACATTCACTTCATCGTTCATGAGCTGCACCATCCCCTGCCTCGGGGCCCAGCGTGTCTGAGTGGGTGGGAGAGTCAGAAGTGACCCTCCAGAGGGGGCTGGGGGCCTAGGCCTGACTCCAGTGAGTGGAGGATGGAAGAGGAGGTGGACAAAGGTGCCCAGGAGGCTGGCAGAGAGGGGGAGGCTGGCCGTGCAGGACTGAGGAAGAGCCTGGGGGAGCATTTTAAGATGGGAGAGCAAGAGGACGTGGACATGGGGCAGCCAGGAGTGGGGGCAGGCAGGACAGGAAACACCCTGGCTGAGGAAGCTCAGTCTCTGCAGAACAGGAGGCCTGGGCCAAAGCCAGCATAGAGATAGCTGAAGCCAGAGGGCAAAGCGGGGTCTTAGTTGGAGGCCAGTTCTGCCTGGCCTCATGGGAAGCTAAAGCCTGGCCATCTCTGGAGACCGAAGGAGAGGGTGGGTCCAGAGTCTGAGGGTTTGGGGCCTGTGTAACAGAAGGGATGGGACAGGCTCCTGGCCAGACCAGTGCCAGGAGCCCAGCTGAGGCCAGAGACACAGCCACAGAGCAGTGGGTGGCCAGGGAAGGCCAGGAAGAGGGTGCCACAGGACCAGGCCATGGAATGGCAGTCTGGGGTCAGTCAGGACTGAGTGATGTGTCAGACACTGTTCTAGGCCCTGAGAGAAGGACAGGGAAAGAAGAAACATGGAGTTAGGGCAGCCATGGAAGACAGTGAAGCAGAAGACCAGGGGAGAGTGGGAGAAAGAGAGGCCCACACGTCTCCATGACATCAAAGCACCCGGTGTGGCAGGGGTGACTAGAGGTGACTCTCGGAGTCCCAGCGAGAGCAAGGTCAGAGAGACCTTCAAAGTGCAGCTGGAGAGATGCAGGTACCCACTGCAGGTGTGAGCACCAGTTGCGTCGGCTTCTCTCAAAAGTTGACCAGGATCAAGGCTGCCTTTCTAGCAGTCCCAAACCGGTTTTCCCTGGGAGGACGCTGAAAGGCTAATTCGTTCTTTTACCATTGTTACCATGGTGAAATATCTGTAACATAAAATTTGCCATTTTAGCCAGGTGTGATGGCACACACCTATAATCTCTAGCCCTCAGGAGGCCGAGGCAGGAGGCTTGCCGCTGGTTTGAGCCCAGCCTCAGTTACAAAGTGAATTCAAGGCTAGCCTGAACTACATAGGAAAACCTTATCTCAAAAAACAAAACAAAAAACCAAAAAGAAAAAAAACCTTGACATTTGAATTAATCATTTTTAGTATAAAACTCCCTGGTATTAATTACACTCACTCACAATGTTGCACAGGCGTCAGTATCTATTTGAAAACCCTTTCATCATCTGCAACAAAAAATCTGTATGCATTAAGGAATGACTTCCCATCCACCTTCCCACATCCCCCCCATGCTCTTTACTCACAGCCTATGAATTTGCCTGTTTCAGATATTTCACTTAAGTGGAATCATCCACTACTTGCCTTTTTGTGTCTGACTTGTTTCACTTATCACCATGTGTTAGACGTGATAAACTTCATTCTTTCTTTTTCTGGTTAAATAATATTTCATTGTATGTATGTACCACACTGTGAATGTCCATTCGTCTATGGATGGATATGGCAGTTGTTTCTATCTTTTGGCTATTGTGCTGCCAGTGAATATTAGTGCACAAGTGTCTGGCTGAGCCCCTGTCCGCAGTGTTTGGGGTGTATGTATACACCTTGGAGTGAAATTGCCGGATAATGTGGTAATTCTCTGCTTAACTTGTTGAAAAACCACTGCAGCGTTGTTCACAGCAGCTAAACCACTTTACGTTCAGCTAATGCAGACCTGCTGGTAGACCTCCCAGTAGGTATAAAGCGTTATGTCACTGTGGCTTTGATTTGTATTTTTCTCATGACAAATGATGTTAAGGATTTTTTACATGTGTTTATTGACTATTTGTGTACCCTCTTTGGAGAAACGTCCATTTGATCCAGTCCTTTACACACTCTTGAGTTGGACTGTCTTTTTGTTCAGTTATAGAAATTCTTTATATATTCTAAATATTAAATCCTTGTCAGTTATATGATTTAAAATACCTTCTCCCATGCTCCCAAGTTTGCCCTTTCACTTTGTTAATAGTACCTTTAAGGTACAGAATCTTTTATTCTAATGAACTCTAATTTATCTATTTTCTCTTTTGTCACCCATGTCTTTGGTGTCATATCTAAGAATCCCTTGCCAAACTCCAAGGTCATGATGACTTACGCCAGTGTTTTCTTCTAAGAGTTTTATGGTTTAAACACTTATATATGAGTCTTTGATCCATTTCAAGTTGATTTTTGTATACGGTGTGAGGTAGAGGTCCGACTTCTTTCTTTTACACATGGAAATCCAGAGCACAGTGGCTGGGAGCTCCAAGGGGACTGTGAAAGGCTGTCCTTCGGGCTGGTGCCTGCGCCTGTTGTGTGGAAAACAAAAACTCTTGTTGCAGTGTCACTTGTTAAAGAGACTGTTCTTTCCCCTATTGAATGGATGTGGCACCCTTATAAAAAAAATCAGTTGGTCATAAATATATGGGCTTATTTCTCTCAATTGTATTCCACTGCTCTACATAATCCTTCTGCCAGTACAACCTGCTTTGATTAGTTTCATGGTAAGTTTTCAAATTGGGTAGACCCATCAACTTTGTTCTTTTTTCAAAATTGCTTTGTCTATATGGAGCCCCTTGCAATTTCACATGAATGTGAGGACTGGCTTTTCCATTCCAAGAGCTGTTGGGATTTTGATAAAGATTGTGTTACATCCATAGATTGTTTTTGGAAGTATTAACATAACTAGAGGCAGCCACAGCTGTCCAGATACCCACTTGGCCCCAGGATCTTCAGAGAAAAGTTGTGGTACTTCTAGGGCTGGTGATTCAGCTGGTCAGTACCACCTGCCCTGTCTGACTCCCCCATCTCCGTGTGATTTATCTTCAGTCAGCCTTGTCCCTTTGTACCTCTCTCTCAGCTTCCCTGCCCGGAGGAAGGGCAAGGCTGGCCAGAAGTGTCAGGTGCTGAGCCTGGGCTGGGGCCTGGAAGGAGCTCTGGGAGAAGGAGCAGCATGTAAATGAGAAGGAAGTGGGTGGTGTCTGAGGCACAGGGTGGGGAGGTGGTTAAGGGCAGATTTTGGAGGACTTAGTAGGTCAGGTGAGCTCTGCATTGGCTCCCTGCTCCCCTATTTCCTCACATCCAAGGCCTAGCTCCGAACTCCCCCAGGCCCTGATGCAGAATGCCTTTCCTGCTCCCCAGGTGACAGTCAAGAGTGGCCTAGATGAACTGGTGAGTGACCTGCTGCAGGAGGCCCACAGTGATCTGGAAAGGGTCCGCGCCATCTGGATCTGGATCTGCCACCACATAGGTAAGCCCACCTGTACTGCAGCTGGCTCTAGAACTCCTTGATCTTACTGCCCGCAGGCCCTGCACCAATGAGTGTAGAGTGTGTTGGAAAGTTGGGGATGACTCCTCAGTGGCTGGGGTGAGTAAGAAAGGACCCATCAAGGACCTTCCAGAGCCAAGATCCTCATTCAGCAAGAGCTTCTCCTCCATCTGGGCTTTCTAAAGAGCGTGATCCACAGAGACAAAGAGGCCTAGGACAAAGGCCAGCTCCACAAAGGGTTTCCATTGGTGGAGGAAGTCACAGTCGTTTGGAAAGTTATTGCAACACTGGAGGTTCCATAAAGTACCATTGCTGGAAGGACAGACTCTGCTCTCCCTGCGGCTTGCTTCTACACTGTGACCTTGGCTACAGGGCTGAGCCCAGGCTCCAGGTTCTCAAAGGACAGCCTTGGGCATCTCACTGGGATAAGCCAAGCCACAGAGGGGGCTTCCAAGGGGATGCCACTCCTTGCTGCATCTTGTAAGTGCAAGTGAGAAGATGGAGGTGTCAAGCCACAGCACAGACTCACAGTCCTTGGACAGGAAGAGCCACCAGGCCTCTCTCAACCTGTCAGAGGCTTTTTCTTTGTCCTCTGGGAGGCAGCTTAGAGGACGAACGCAGCTGACATAAGCAGAGGGTGTGAGCGTGGGGCCTAAGGGACCACCTCCTGTCACTCCAACCCTGACAGTAAGCCTGGTCTCAAAGGGGCAGGAACAGAAAGAACATCCAAGTGGAACTATTCACCACTCCCAGCCGTGTGCATGCACATATAGCTCCTCCCCAGAGGCCAGAGAGCCAAATAGCCCGTCTCCCTGTGCCTTGAGCTTTCTCTTGTTACTTGTACAAAAGGTGACATCTTTCCAGATGTAGCTGGGTCTGGTGCCTGGTTCCAATCAGCCCACCGTGACTCCCCTGGCCTGATGATGCCCACAGGACAGCTAGGGCTGGGATGGTGCTGGTACAGTGGGGCCTCTTCTCATCTCTGCCCCAGCCTCAGCTGCATCAGGGCCCTGGTTCCTTAGTGCCCTCTTCTGCCCTCCAGAGTATGACATCGAGGCTGCCCAGGAGAAGGACCGCCAGGCCTTCAAGCCCACTGACATCCTGCGGACCCAGAAGACCAACTGTGACGGCTACGCTGGCCTCTTTGAAAGAATGTGCAGGTATGACAGGCAGCCAGTGAGTGTCTGGTTCCCAGGTGGAACTCCCGGCCCTCTCCCTCTCCCTCTAAAGCACTGTGGGTCTTTGCCACAAGCCCAGCCTGAAGCCCGAGTTTGCAAACTCTGCTCTGGAATCCAAGTGAGTTCTGAAAAGGTCAATTTCTCCCTTTTTAACACCAGCATAATTGACTTTGTACCATCTGCCGAGCTTCGTGATGCATTAACATAATGGCAGATGAATGCAGGGAGATAATTTGGTTATAAAAGGCCCCTTTTCCGCCTTCGCCCATCTCCATACAGCTGAAGGTTAAAAGAATGGCAGGCTTGAGAGCCAGAGGACAGTGGCTGCGACCTCCAAGGGGACTGTGAAAGGCTGTCCTTCGGGCTGGTGCTGGCGCCTCTTGTATGAGAAACAAAAACCCTACCTGAAAAGATCCATCCGCTGGAAAGCTGAATAGCCAGAAAGCTACTGCTCTAGGCATCTTTGCACTCAGTTTTCAGGGCTCTGGGCATGAGCATGTGGCCAGGGTCCTGGCCCACGGAGAGAATCGGTCATTGCTGGTTTCCTGTGGCCTCAAGAAAAGCTTAAGGCTGGTTGTGTCCTGTTGACCCCCATTGTTTTCTGTAGCCCTTTCTGAGATCTGCTGGGTTCCCATAGGAACCAATCAGTGAGACCTGGGGCCAGCAAAGAGTCCCTTTTTCAGGAAGTAAGAGGACAGCTGCCCATATCTCTACCGCTCTCTGAGAGTAGGTCTTCTCAGCCACCCAAATGTCAGCCCACCAGAACTGCGGATGACGAAAAAAAAAAAAAAAAAAATCAAGCCAAGTGCAGCAACCAGGGGTCCCCAGCATGCAGCCATGATGCGTCAGTGTTGCACAGGCGGCTGCAGAGAACCTGGGTCTGGGGGACACGCATCCTGCTCCTGGCCTGCAGCCACAGCTGGGCTGCCTCCCAGCCTGGAACCACCACCAAGCCTGAACATGCACCTGGTCCCACGGTGCTGCAACCCTCCTGCTCAGCTCCCTCCTCTTCCCCTCACTCACATCCTGAGCTCACAGCCTCAGATGGACCCAGGGCAGTCAGGGTACCGAGAACACCATCCTAGCCACTACATCCACGCCTCCAGGATACCCACTCCACTCTCACTCCCACCGCCACCCTAGGCCCAGACCCAGGTACCTCCGCCTACCTTTGGGCCTCCCAGGTAGCTGGACTCTCACTGGTCTCTCTGCCCAGGCTTCCCTGCTCCTAACTTCCTGAATCTGATGCAGAGCTCACACTGACCTACAAAGTCCTCCAAAATCTGACCTCAGCCAAATCCCTACCCTCCACCTCAGACACCACCCACACTTCCCTCTCATGTGTGCACTGCTCCCCTGTCCCAAAGCTCCTTCCAGCCCCAATTCCAGGCCCAACGCCTTCCCCTCCTATGACGTCCTCCTCATACGGATGTACCAGCTCGTGTGTTTCCCTGTGCTCTCACTTAAGAACTTTTTAAAATTGAACAGAAACTTGCTCATTGTATCTGATTTAAAGGCATGCAAAACAAAAAGAAGAAAATCAAGTGGCTCTGAGATAAGTAGAAAAAATACTGTAAGCATTTTGTCATATTCCTTTCCAGACTTCACCCTATGCACATAGACATTACCTGTGTTCGTTTCCTCACGCCCCTTATAGGTCTTACACACTCTTATGTGTCTTTAGCCCCCTCTCTTCCTGCCTCCTCCATGACATTGATATCAGAATCTTATACACAGTAGGCCCTCAATAGATATTTTTAGCGTGACAGGGTATTCCTGATGGAGTTGTGTATTCTCTTTTAAATAATGAAATAACTACCCCTGGGAGAGCTCTGCTGACCACCACAGTTTCGTTTCAGTCTGTTTTCAGCCGCATTTGTCCCTAACATCTTTCAGAATGTGGCTGTATTCGTCTGAATTTGTAAATTTGAAAACACCCTGCTTTTTGAAAGCCATAAGATACACACTTCTTTATCTAGTAAATGCTTGCTAGCATGCTGCAGGAGTGGCAGATTTAAAGCTGGAAAGACTGGAGCTCCAGTCCCTAATCGAGCACTCACTCACTTCGTTCCTTGTGGTAAGCACTTAACCTCTCAAAGCCTCCGCTCTCTCCTCCACGCCTGGGGACTCTACAGCCTACTCGGTGGGACTCCAGGACTCAGTGAGAACATGCAATTGGGGTTTGATCACCTGACCTCAGAGTTGCTATTTTATAACCTTTTCTCTCTTGCTTGCCAGTTGAGGTGTTTTTGCTCTGTGGAACTTTCATACTGACTGCGCTGGCCCACATAGACTCAGAAAATTGACACTTGCCTTAAATGAAACTGTCAGCCTTTCCAGCTCGGCCAGATGCTTAACCATGTCCATATTCTGGCCTGCAGCTGATCATTAAAATACATCCCAACACTGTGCACCACTTAAAGTTAGTTTCAGGCTGGCGGTTACCCTGCACAAATTTCATCACAGTGCCTGCGACATGTAACGGTAGCTCACACTTCCCCAAATTCCTTTAATTTTTGCTTTAAAGATCAGTAACCTATCCATGCATCACTTTCTTAATTCACTTTACCTCTAAAATAACTGCAAAAGTTTGGTCAATTCATTAGCTAATTCCTTAATAACTAAAGACATGCAATCCACACTTGCTGATTTATCCCTGCTTGGTTGTCAGGGTCACCTCTTAGTAAGAGTTGTACCCACAAGGCCATCATTACTTCCTGTCAGTGCATTCTGCCTCCTTGGAATGGCCTCATTAAAGACTGATTTAATAAAGTAATTTGGTGGGGAATTCAGATATTTTCATAGCATCATTCATTTCCACATTGCCTTTCCCAAGTTACTGATGTGGAGGCTTTTTGTTAGTGCAATTTCGAGTAACGGTTGGTCCAGTTTCTTTCTGACTTTCTATCATCACGCATTAATGTCTTTCCCTTTGCCTTGATTGCTCACAGCCTTAATTGATTCTGCCTAATTTCCTTGCAGGGAACAAGGTTAATTCCCCAGGCTCCTGCCACGGAGCTGGCCCCTGTAAATTCTCTTCCTCTACTACAATGGCTGCAGCACCACGAGCTAGCAGATTTCTAGAGATTCTGGATAACCAGGAGCTTACTGCCAATCTGAGGCTTTGACACTGAGTGGGCTAGTTGTCTCCGATCAGGTGTCAACTGGTTTTCCATCCATCCTCCAGCTGTCACAGAGAGCAAGGCCAGAGGCAGGCAAACTCAGACGGCTGCTTCTGCGCAGCATGATATCCCCAAGATCCTAAAGCATGACTTGGTTCCAAATGCCCCCAAAGAGAGGAAGCAGCCATAAGCTTCCTGGGAGATGCAGACTCCCTCTAAGACAGATAGATTCAAATTATTGCCAAATCTGATTTTGTCATGTAAAACCTCTGAAAAGGACAACTGAAAGCCCCTCAACCTTGTAGATAAAGGATGATACAAAGATGAACTGTACCACTGTAGCAAATCATTCTCTAATTGCACTCTGTTTATAAGTTAAACTCTACCTTCACTCATAAATTTATTAAAATGAAGTCTTGATTTACCAAAAGCTTGGTCCAGTGCAAAGGCTCCTGAATGGTGCTTTGGGATACTTGCATTCCAGGCTCGCTTTGGCCCCTAGCTAGCTCTGTGTCCCCAGGCAAAGCAGCCTGCCTGTCTGAACCACTGAGGAGAGGACATGGGCCTCAGGGTGAGAATTAGCATTATGATTACATTATTCTAGCCATAGGATAGTGTACAAAAAGGCAAAATGAGCACCACAGCAATTGAGCATAGAGACACTGTCGAGTTTGCAAGAAATAAGTACACAAATCCTAAGCTACACCACTGTGTGTTTATCCTGCTGCAGCACAGAGATCACACCACTTCCAACAAGATATTAAAAGAAAAACATGTGCACTGCTTCTCTTGCAGCTACTGTTCTCCCCTCTTCTCTCCCTTCCTTTCTTTTCCCCTTGCCTAAGAGTTGCTGGGGGAGGTGATCACAGAGGGCAGAGTCCACTGTAGTCAGAGCTGATATGAGCAGGCCGGCCCTACCTGCCCAGCCTTTTAGCCACACTGCTGGGGCCCAGAAGTGCCTAGGTTACAGCAGCATCACACAGTGTCACTGGCAAGGCCTGGACCATCTCAGTATAAAGTGACAGTCAGTCTTGACCCACCACCTGCAAAGTGAATACTGAGGTCACACCTCACTAAAGTGGAAGCAGCAGTAGCCTCAAGGCCACTGAGGTCAGCCAGGAGTCCCTGCCCTCTGCCTGCCTGCACCTCTTCCAGTCTGTGTCCATCAGGCCAGGTTGGGCAGCCACGTGGTCGTGGGCTGCCTCAGGGCCCAAGCCCTCAGAACTTCCCAAGTTGGGTCCTTGAGCCCTGGCACTTCCTATGATGGAGCAGTGGCTTTTTCCCAATCCTCTGGCTGTCCCAGGGAAGTTTGCCAGGGCCAGTTGCAGTTTCCCTGCATGCTCATTCCCTTTGTGGCCCAGGATACACATCAGCTATATTCTACTGTGGAACTGGCATGAGGCTCGTTAAGACGGTTGAAAGGAAAGGCTAAGATTCTTCAACTGAAGTTGTTCAGTTGATCTCCTTGAGGGATCCTGGGCTCTAGGATGGCTGGTCGAGCACTCTGGCAGGTGAGCCCTTCAGTCAGTATTCTCCCAGCTCCTGTCAGCACAATGACTCCCTCTATCGAGCTCTCCCGGAACTTGTTTACAGATTGTGTTTCAGTGACGTTTCACAGATCTGCCCTCCTTCCAGCCAGGAACAGGCCTAGAGCCCCTGAGCCTTATTTTGGGAAGAGTACATTTGACTATATGGTACTGTGCCGCGTCATGCCATATCTTCCTGCCTGTGGCCTGCTCCTGTGCTTTGTTCAGTATATACAGTTGGTGGTCTTTGTTTCTGTTTGCTTGGTTGGTTATTTAGGGTTTCTTTTTTTGAAGTACTTGGGATAAGAACCCAGGGATGCTGTACCACTGAGCCACATTCCCAGCCCTTTTTATTTTTTATTTTGAGACAGAGTTTCACTAAATTGTCCAGGCTGGCTTCAAACTTGTGATCCTCCTGTCTCAGCCTTCCAAGGAGCTGAAATTACAGGCCTGTGCCTCTGCACCTGACAGTCAGTAGTCTTTTGATGACATGAGAGGGTTGTGTGTCATCCTGACTAGACACAAAACCCCAACTAGTTCTATAGTCATTGTTTTCCATATGGATTACCTGACTTTGCATGAAAACTATGGATTATTGACAATAATGCTTTACATTATGACTTCCTCTGTCCCATTCATCTTGCACATGGCTGCCAGGTAATAAAGTATCCCGTGTCATAGTCAAGCAATGCATAAACTTACAGCGGAGTTCATTTTTCATCTTTTTCCTGCTGCAGGCATTCCCCAAGGCCCTCCCAAATTCTCCTCAGGCTGTCAGAGGAGACTCATCCCCTGGAGATCACTTAATGCCAACCTTCCTGGGAGCTCATGATGTGTCTGGCAGGGCCACACTGGGGGTTAGAGCTGGGAGGAGAGCCCTGATTTCCCTGCTTAGCCCACTCCAGCTTGGACCACAGTGGATATCTCTGCCACTCCTGTTTCCTCCTTCAGCCCTTTCCTGAGTTAGGGGAGCTTCCGCTGTGTTTGCCAGATCTTCTCCCCACTTCACCCCTCACAGGGAGGGTACCCTGCACATACTCCTCAGGGCAGGCTTCTCCCAGCAGAACTTCCAGGCTGCCCACATCAGTGCCCACCCTGGTTTACCGCAGCACCTGGAGTCCGCACCAGTGCTACATGTGCCTCCTGCCTCCTTGACCCCAGGTGGCGCAAACAGAGGACAAGCACCAGTGAGCTGTATGTCCAGAGGCCCAACAGCTCCGCTGATGAGTCCACCTCAATCAAAATGAGCCATTCACTAAACACCAGGGCTCCCTGGACTCCCCTTATCCTCCACATCCTGCTAGACATTAATAGGCACAGACGTCCTGCGCAACAGTGGAAGATGATTCACCAGAGGATAGAATTTTAAGGAGTATTTATCAATTTTTTCCAATTCTAAAAGTAACACATAATCTTGCTTGTAAATCTCAAAAATATAGAGGAATTTAAAGCAGGAAATTAAAATCACCCTTATCCCATTACTTCCTAAGAGATCTGGAAAAAGAGGTTCTCTCTCTGTCCGTCTCTGTCTGTCTCTGTCTGTGTCTGTCTCTCTCTTTCCCCTCTTGCTTCCAAGTACACACATTATTTGCATGCGCAGACATTGCACTGACTGTGCAGTTCTAACACTGAGTTGGAAGTATGAATCACCACCCTAAAGAAATATTTTTCACAACACTTTTCTCCTTACCCAGTCTGAGTGAATGTGGCCCTCCCTGCTATTGAAGGCTTTCCCTCCCACCCAAGCCTCCATCTCACCCTCTCCCCTCTCCCTCTCTTCTCTGCTGGCTTTCTACTCTAAGACTGTAGAGCCGTTCACATTGCCCCATCTGGGAGCACCCCCTCGGCCCCACATCACCTCCGGCATGACCTAGCACCCCGCTCTCTGCGCTCTCTGTCATGAGAGATGAGGCCCAGGGTGCTCTGTGTCTTCGTGCCACCCTCTCCTTCCAGAGGTTCCACGGCCCGTGGACTCCTGGCACCTCCTGTCCCTGGGCAGTTCTTCTGCTGTGGATGTCATTTTTGGCCACTAGCAATAGAAAATCTCACCATCAAGGTCTAGTTGCTCTTGCTGTCTGCCCCTGGGGTATCCCTGTTCTTTGAAATCCCTGCTGGTGTGTCCTCGTGAGATGCCCTAGGTAGCCAGGGAGGCCTGGACCTCCTTTCCAAAACTGTGGGGAGAAGGGCAGAGGCTGGCAAAGGTCCTCAGCCTGAGAGGGCTGGACTGTCAAGGTACAGCAGGGTAAAGGCTCATGTGGTAACTGGTTACCGTTATACACACCGCAGGTAACACAGATAGCAAGGGCACTAGAACCCAAACCCTCAGGACACTACGTGTTGCTTCAATGACTCTCTCAACAAATGGTCTGTAGATATAGATCAGTAAAACTTAATCCAATATTCTACTGATTTTCAATTATGCATTTTCGTAGAGAAAATTCCCCCACCGTTTTACCAAATGTGTAACCATTTCATCCCATTACCTTGGGAGGCCCCATGGCCCTGATGTTTAGAGCTACTGGGGCTGCAGACCTGATCCAAGCCAGGACCTGGCCCCAGAGGACCGTCCACTGGAAGAGGGCCTGGACTGCAGACTCAACCCATCTGAGGGGCATGGAGTCAGCACCATGTGGGAGGCTGGGAGGTTAGTGGGGTCCGAGGGAGCCCCATGCAAAGGGCGCCCTGCATGTCCAGGAGTTCATGGCTTTACTGGTTTTTCCACAAGAGCAAGGAAAATGTTTGGAGAGGGGGTTTCTTTCCAAATTTGCACAAAGGCCTCAGAAAGGCTAGCATGGCAAGCCCCCTGAATCAGATCGGCCATGGAGTTACCCACCCCATCCATCACATGGGGGCAGGGCTGCTGAGGAGAAAGGCCATCTGGCCATGGCAGGACATTTGGGGATTTCACTTTGGCCTCAGAGAAGTGCTCTCAGCCAAAACCCTCACTGGCTGGTTTTATGTGGACCCCAGATGTGGCCAGCACCCACCCTGACTGTCCGGGGTCCCAGAAAGTTGTGCCAGCTTAGTTTGAGCCATAGAAGAGGAACTATCAAAATAACTCCAAAGCTCTGGCAGGCGTTTTCACTCCTTCCGAGACAGTTACAGGGGCCACCAGAATCGTGGCCACAGCAGGCAGGCAGTGAGTGACATTAATACACTATAGCGGTTCCCATACCACCTTTGCAGAGGGCAGACCTGCAGGCCAGTCCTCCCTAGGTCACTGCTGGGGACACCAGTCTGTCTGCCATTCCCCATGCAGCTGGGCTTGCAAGGGCACAGCCAAGGAAGGAGGGCTGAACTTTCTCTGCACTCAGACCAGCACCTGCTGCGCAGCCCTGGCTCTCCCAGCCGCCCTGCCCCTCCTCATTCTTAGGTTTTGCTTCTCGACATCCCCTTTTCCCTGGTTCCAGCGCCACGCTCACTCTTGCCCTCACTTCTCTCCCAGATCATGTCAAGTGGGCTCCGGGGAGACACTGCAGAAGAGATCTGAACAGCCTCAGGGGAGGGGCAGATGGCAGGGCCTGCAGCCAGTCAGCCCCGGCCAGCACTGTGCCCTCCAGGGACAAAAGCTGGCAAGGCTACATATGTGAGAACGTGTGATAGGCAGGAAGAAGGACAGACAATAAGGACTGATGGACTGCGGGCGTGACAGGCAGGTCTGGGGCCCAGCCTAGTGGAGACCCTGCTCATACCCCGCATCACCCCCAGGATTGCTGGTGTGCAGTGCATGACAGTGCCTGGCTACTCCAAGGGCTTCGGCTACCAGACAGGACAGAGCTTCTCTGGAGAGTTTGACCATGCCTGGAACGCTGTGTACCTGGAGGGGAGATGGCACCTCCTGGACAGCACCTGGGGCAGCGGCCTGGTGGACAAGGTCACCTCAAAATTCACGTTCCTGTAAGCACAAGTCAAGGTTGGGCTGGGGATCTCAGGTATGGGGGAGGCACAAGCTGGAGAAGTCTGGAGGAAGGGAAGGAGGGCAGGTGGCCTTAGGGTTGCTGGCTGTGCTTGCCTGCCCTCAGGCTGAGACGGAGCTAGCTATAGGCCCAACCTTTTTGTAACCTCCCCTCCACTAACTAAATCCCTCCTCTGGCTCCCTATTACTCTCTTCACCTAAATCCCATGAGCGTCAGCGTTGGCCCCAGGCCCCATGTGCGGAAAGGCAGGCCAAGGTGCCCCTTTAACTGCCAGTGGGTCCCCTCAGGCCCTGTCCTCATTACACGCATGGACACCAGTCCTGTCTCCTACCACTTCCTTAGACACCAGCCTCCTTCTCCAGGCTGAGGAAGGGCCGTGGTCTCTGGGAAAGTGTGCGTGTTACACAGGAAAGTGTACAGTTACCACAGGCCACAGTGAGCACAGTGGCTGCCATTACACTGAACTAGTGCAGTTCTTCAGGGCCCTGGCCTTAATCTAAATTCACACAAGACATTCTTGTGGGCCTCAACGGCCATCAGATTCTATTCACCAAAATAAGAGTGCACTGTGACTTTTGCAGCTTAAATCTTGACACTACCACACTCGGAAGGAACACAGACTGGGTGTCCACACATTCAGCCGTGGGGCTTGCATATTCACAGACACTGCTTTTTCCTCCACTGCTCTGAAGGTGGCTCCTCTGGGGGAGCAAAGCCTGTCCATCTCAGGATGAGAACCCCATTCTCTGAGTCCCCATCCCTGCCCTCTAGAGGAGCACCAGCCCTCTACCTGGCCCAGGGAGCCACAGCGGGCCTCACTACACCTGCAGAGGAGAGACGGGCTGAGCGAGGTGTATGCTTCGGCACTCTACCTCCCAGCCTCCCTGCTATGCCAGTGCCCACACTCATCCACGGATTACAGCTTCGCACCCTTCAGATTTCTCGTTGGTGTTGAAGAGGCAGGAAGCCTTTTGCCCAGACACTCAGAAAGTGGCTTGGGTCCTGCTTTGGCTCCAGGGTCCAGAGGCAGCCATGAAGAAGTCTCTAGTGCCCGCGTTAGGACTGATGACAGCACCACTTCCCAGTTGGGTTGTTGGCTGGGCTCCTCCCGGTACTGTGTCAACCAAGAGAAGCCCCCAAGGCCCCCAAGAGTCCAGCCCCATGCTAAACTGAGTAAAG
This sequence comes from Chinchilla lanigera, assembly GCF_000276665.1. NCBI lineage: Eukaryota > Metazoa > Chordata > Mammalia > Rodentia > Chinchillidae > Chinchilla > Chinchilla lanigera. The sequence continues at coordinate 3,998,041 of NW_004955501.1, forward strand.
TGGCCAGGCAGGTTCCCCTGCCTTGGCCCCTAACCAGCTCTTCCTCTGCCCCAGCTACAATGAGTTCTACTTCCTCACCCACCCTGCACTGTTCATTGAGGACCACTTCCCAGACAACAAGAACTGGCAACTGCTGAAGCCTCCACAGTCTCTGAGGCAGTTTGAGAACAGCATGTACCACAAGAGTGAATTCTACAACAAGGGGATGCTGAGTGCCCACCCGGACGTGTCTATGATCAGAACAGGTAACTGGGGCAGGGGGCCAGGTTGTGCACCAGTAGCAGGGACAGAGCAGCCCTGGAAGCTGAGATCAGGGCCCATGTGGTCATGTGGGTATGCAGGGATGGCAGACAGCCCAGGCCATCAGGCTACCAGGGCAGGGCATGGCTATAGGTCACATTGGTAGGGACAGAAGCCCTCTTACCCTAGCATATGCCCTGAAGGGGTATGTCAGGGGCTGTGGGTTTCCTAGCACACAGGAGCCAGAGCTGGAGGGTCCTGAGCTAGGTACATCTCTCTCAGCTCACAGGGCAGGGGACAGACTGCTCAGCCCCCAGACAGCCCCAGCTCAGGTATCCAACAGAAGCCACCTGGCCTGTTGGGTTCTCCTCCCACACTCCTGGCCAGGAGAATATATGGGCCCCTCAGAGCCGTAACTGTGCATAAGGGGTCTACCTGGCAGGGTGGGGAGCCATAGGGCTCATCCAGAGAGCTGGGGGCATTCTTCCCAGGATGGAGGGTGCGGCCAGCTGCCATAGGGAGATAGCCAGTGATGCGAGGGGCAGTTAGGATGGACACACAGTAGGCAGTGTGAGCGGAGGAGAGGAATGTGTTCAGTAACCACCTAACCTCCATGCTCAGACACCCTCAAGGAAAGGGCTGGGGTCCTTGAGGCTCAGCCTGGCCTGCTCAGACCTCCCCTTCTAGAGGCAGGACCCAGCCTTTTCCCCAGGGCTGGACAGTGCAGAACACCGAGCTCAGCTGTCTCCCATGGCCGGCCTGGCGGGTAAGTGCTTCTGCCCTCTGCAGAGCGGCCATGATGGCCAGGTGTGTTTTCACACTCTACAGAGCATGAGGCTGAGCCCGGCAACCGGAACCATGGACATGGGCCGGAAAAGACTTTCTCGAGAGACATTCAGGAATGAGGGGAGGATGTTGGGGTGGCCCCAGCCCCACCACACTGCAGGGTGATGGGAGCAGCTGGGGGTCACAGGTGCCCCCAAGCTGGCTCCAGCTGGCAGGTCTCTTCCCCCACCCAATGGTTTCCTTAACCAGTTGCTGAGCTCCCGCACATTCTTCAAAGCTACAAATATCCGGCAGCTCCTGCTGTTAAAGTAACAGCGTGAGGTTGCTCACTTTGAGAATCTGCTCACCACGCTTGCATCAAATGGAGGCCTGCTTGGTCTGCAGCGGGCCAGGGAGCCACAGGGAACAATCGACCAGGCCAGACAAGAGCGCGCCATGTCACTGAGCTGAGTGCACCTTTGCAGGAGGCATAAAAATGTAAACACCATTTTTCTTAATCTGTAGTCATCTCAAACTTGCCTTTATTGACGGTAGAGATTTATGTTAAGTATAGAGGTGGGAAAGAAGTAAAAGAAGGAAACTGGGAGGGCAGAAAGGAAGGGAAGGAAGAGAACCCCAAGATGGAGAGATGGAAAGCTGCTGAGCACAGGGAAGGAGGGGAGAGGGAAGGAGGAAGCAGAGAAGGCCAGTGGACACCATGGCTCCTACACAGGGCCCCAACAGTCACCTGTCCTCCTTCGTTCAGCACACCTCCGTGAACACCCCCAAAAGTAGGCTCTGCTACGTGACAGGAAGTAGGACAGGCTCTCCCCAAACACCCTCCAGCCCACCCAGGACACACAGTGCACAGAAGTGCTCATGTAATTAATTACCACCATGATAATTTCCCTGAAGAGAGCCAGGGCCAGGAGCAGGCTTCCAGAGAACCCCAGCTCACATGAGGGGTAGGGACAGCCTCGTTCACAGGACACCCTGAGGGGGAGGCCTGACCAGGTTCAGGAAAGGACTTCACAGTAAGCATGGCTCAGATGGGCTATCTCTTCCTTTGCCTGCTTCCACCCATGGAGGAGACTGGGACAAGGCGGGGGCAGGGGAGACAAACAGTCAGTGTCTGAGAGAAGGTGAGGCCAGGCTCTCAGAGAAGCCTCTGCTCTTCCCCGTGCTTGTGGGAGCCAGGGAGGACCAAGTAGGTAAGTCCTCACAGACTACAAAAACCAGGGAACAGAGCACCTGTCCCAGAAAGACAATGACCAGGACAAAGGACGACCATTCCAGAAACACAGCGAAGATGCCCTGTGACAGCGTGGGGTGGGGCAGTGGGGAGCAGAGCACCATCTCTAGGGATGGTGCTTTCCAACTTGTTAAGGTAACGTGTGGACTGGATGGCTGTTGACACAGTAATGAGCAGATGCTGGTGGGAGGGGGAAGTAAGATTTGAGAGTTTGAGGAGGCGGTGTCCTTCCTGCCCCTTGACCCTCCACGCAAGCCAGAGCCAATATGAACCAGATGGTGGAGGAGCACAGACAGATCTGGGGGCAGATCTGTCCTTAGACCTCACCCCACCTCCAGCTATCAGCTCCCCTGAAGTGGGTAGATAACCCCTTCCAGGGTTGTGCTACTGCTGACTGATACCATGTTTGGTGACATCACACTGGTTGGTTAGTCAATCTTGATAAAAGATTTACACCACAGAAATGGGCAAATGCTGTAATTCAGAGTTTCCCACACCACCCAAGAGAGTTAACTACTAAACACTCACCAGCACGTACAGGAGCCATCTCACCCAACCCAACTCTCTCCCCAGTGAACGGGAAGGCTACCATCACCATTGAGAGCTGTGCCCCAACACTGTTCATGTTCATGCTCAATGGAAGGCAGGAGCACGGGCTGCTGAGCCTCCAGAAGAACGGGATGAAGCTGGAAGTGTTCCCTCCAACCATGGGCACCCACAAGCTGCAGATCTTTGCCAAGGGCAACTCAGACATCTACAGCTCCGTGCTGGAGTACACACTCCAGTGCAACTTCGTAGACCTGGGGGTCCGGCTGCCAGCGGAGCTACACCAGCCTGTGGGCCCCAGCTGGTTCTCGGAGCAGATGGGTATCGTGAAACCCTCACACCCTGACCCCGTCATCCATACCAGGGATGGACGCTGCTCCATCAGCTTCGGCGTGGAGGAGGGCATCAGCGTCCTGGCTTCCCTGCATGGAGATGATGGCTCCATAACTGAGGAGACGCAGCGGCGCTACATCTTCCAGCTGCACCGGGAGAAGCGGACTGAGCTGAAAGTCCAGCTGCCCCATGCAGGCAAGTTTGCTCTCAAGATCTTTGTCAAGAAGAGGCAGGAAGCAGGCAACTATATCTTTGTCTTCAATTACCTCCTGTGCTGCACCAACACCAAGGTGAACTGGCCCATGTTTCCTGAGAGCTTTGGCAACTGGGGACAGGACAATGAGCTGCTGGAGCCCCTGTCCGGTGTGCTTCCCGCCAACCGTAACATCCCATTCAAGCTGAAGCTGCACGGAGTTGCCAAAGCCCTGGTGAAGGGGCAGGACACATGGCCCCTGACCCTGAACCACGAGGGCTATTGGGAAGGCAGCTGCAGCACAGCTGGCTGCCAGGAGGTCTATGTCATGGTGCTGGAGAATGCCAACCACAACTTCTACTCCTACATCCTGAAGTACAGAGTGAACACCCAGTGAGAGGGGCCTGCCTCGAATACCCTCCCAGGGGGCCATGGCCAGCCCTACCAGGAGAGGCTTAGTGCACTGAGTCTGCATGAAACCATTTCTAGGCCTCCACCTCGGTCTCCCTGCTCTGTCACAGGTGCTGAGATGTTTGTGTTCTAAAGGCTTCACTCAGTGTGGCCATGGCTGAAGGGACAGAGGCGAAGGCCCTTGGAAGAAAAAGGTGCTATGTAAATCCAAGGTATTGTGAACTGTACCCCCGTGCCCAGATGCCCCCTTTCGTGCTAATGTTGTTACCATAGATAGGGTCAGCGTGGGAAAGCAGGGATGTTGTCCAAGCTGAAAGCTTTTCCCGTGATGCTTAGCAAATTCTCCATGCCGCGGAGGAGCATGACACGTAAGGCTGCGTCTCCCTTGCTCACGGAGCCCCTCCCAAGTAGCACACAGTGTCTGTCCGCAGCTCCTGGACTCCAGGGAAGGATGGGCCTGACTGTCTTCCAAATCCCTGGTGCTCTTCATTAACCCTGGGGAGAAAAGGTGTGAGAGGAAGCTAGCTGAGCCCTGCAGAGCCGGTACTGTGACAGCAAAAGCAGAGGAACCAGGGCCAGCTCAAGGACATCTGGGTGGGGGTGGAGTGATTCTTTGGCAGTCCTGCAGCCCAGCGTAAGTCCCCTGACTCAGGCCCCTGCAGGAGCACAGAGGGCAGTGATGGACCCTCCTGGGCCCAAGCCTCATGCCTGACCTTGCCTTCCTGGGCGCCTCTAGTGGCTGCTAGGCCTGTCAGCAGCTTGGTCGTAAAGCTCCATAGAGCCCCAGCCCGGTGAGGAGATGAGGTGAGCAGGCAGTGTGGCTGGAGCAGTGCTCAGGAGACTCACGTGGGCCACTGCCAGCCCCAGGGCCCCTGCCAACAAAGCCAGGCTGGGGCTCTGCCTGCTCTGGAGCAGCTTTTGTGCTATGGCTGAGAAAAAGTCCTATCCCATCTCCTTTCCTTTGTAGAAATGAAACCCCAGCCTCCTACCCAGGGCACCACCTTCTGGGGGACAGTTGGGATCCTGGCTTGCTCAGGCCAGTCCCAAGAAGCGCCAGCTGCCCAGCTGGCCCTGGGAAGCACCTGAAGCTGGCATTGCCATGGCAACAGTGGGAGGTGGGCTGAGCCATGGCAGCAGAAAGGGAAGGGCTGAGAGAACCAGCATCCCAGCATGTGGGCACACTCTGGGGTAGTCCCTGCTGAGCCCCAGCGTCCTTGGTTCCGTCACCCCTGCCTGTTTCAGAGCGCCTGTCCCTGAAAGCTGGCCACACCCAGACCTCTCCTGACAGCCGCTCTACATGGCCCCAGGCTCGGCAGCAGCCAGAGCCAGCCTGGACTGCCCAGGCCTGCCTTCTCCTGGTACCTTCTGTCTGTGTGTTCAGTAAGGGCCAGGAGCTGTGCTAGCTGCTGGGATTGCAGAGGTAAAGCAGGGGGGCCCCGGCACAGCCGCCCAGAGCTAGAAAAGGTGACTTGCCAGGTACATGGCCTCCCCTGCCCCAGGTCAGGCTGAAGTTCCAGGTCCCACTGTCCAGTCCATCCTGCCCTGGGGCCCCTCTTCCGTAGGTCCCCACTGCCTCCAACAGGGACCTGGCTCAGAGCCCAACACAGGCTCGGGCCCAACTTCCACCAGGCACAGACCTCACTTGTGGGGTGCTGCCCGGAGGGCTGAGCTCCCTGCCCCGCGGCCAGCACTCTGAGGGGGCCACCTGCCACCATGTCGCTCAGCCTGAAAAACACAGAGGCCCAGGAAACACAAGCACTATGCCCCACCACAAGGAAACAGGGGGAGCCTTGCACCCCGAAAACAACCCTGTCTCACACATGTGGTGCCGAGGGCTGGAAGAAACGTGCTGTTTTGTGAAAACAAAAGCCTTCTAAGGCCCATGTCCCTTGCCGGAGCCACCGCGACCGCCGCAGAGAGCCCTGTGGAAGACCACGCACACCTTTCTAAAGCGGGGTTACGCATCAGTGCATCTTGGGGCGAGCAGAGCGAGTAGAGCACCCCACCCGCGAAGAGGGGCTTCGTGCAGTCCTGGGGAGGGAAGCCCGCCTCTCCAGCCTGCAGGGCAGCCGCAGGCCCTGCCCACTCATTTAATCGGGCAGCCCCTCTGTAAAGACCGCTGCAGGCACGGTCAGAAAATCACCTGCATTTCTTTCCACTGAAGTAAAAGTACGTGAAAGGAAATCCAATCTTCATGAATTTTTACATGCATGCTGCTCAGGCTGCAAATCCGAGGTCGCGCGTTGAAGGCTTTTATTGCAATGCCCAGCTTTGTTTTCCTGTCGCCGATGGAAGGGCACGGGTGCCCCCTGGTGACCGGAGTGCGGGGCTGCCGATGCTGCAAACCTCCAGACTGCGTTTATCGTTTCCCGACCTTCCTTTTTTTTTTTTTTTTTAACTGAAAACTTGAAAAAGGCTGTTGAGATGTTCATATTGAAATCGGGGTGGAGGGGTGCTTTCTCAGCGTTTCCTCCTGCGTGCACGGAGCAACTCCGCCATGCACAGCTGTGCGGGGAGCCTAAGGGCTGCCGGCGTGGTGAAAGGGCGTGTGATAAGAACTGGGAGCCTTTCCCCCCGGAAATCCCTTCTAGGAGCAAAACCTTGGATGCAGGACTGGCTGGAGCAGCTTTGGTCACACGAATTACTACTCCAGGGAAAGACTGAGCAAACCGGGGAGCATTACAAGTCCCAGGATGGGTGCCAGGGGCGGGGCGATTAACTTCTTTGCCGCTGGTTTCAGGAGCGCCACCGGCACAGCTGGACTCTTATTTTCGGTCTAATTTTGATCATTGTCAGTTCCCCGTATGTTACATTGTCTCACTGCACAGACTCCTCACAGCCTGCGGAGATTAAACAGCAATAAAGAGATGAACTGAAGCATGAAGGATTTAGGCTAGACGTAAAGAACTACTTCCTGTCGTTGAGCTGGAGGGGGACACATTGCCAAGACAGTTTGTGAAATTCTCTTCTCAAAGGACTTGAAAAGGAGAAACCTTTTCCCAGTGGGCTGCAGTTTTATTTAGCTGCTGCACACTGGCTGGAAAGATTAAGCTCTTTCTAAACCAATTAATTCTTTAAATACACTGGTTGGCCTGTGGCAAACACGGGGTTAACAGCTCGCTACTAGCAGAGGTGGTCACATCAGTTTATCTGAGGTCTGTAATTTCTTTGCATTGGGAATAAGTAGTCGGGGGCTTGAAGAGGTGATTATTTCTCATAATGTGTGTATTGAGTCGAGTGGGCCGATGGTTGTCGAGTGTGCTTTCCCACATTGTTGCTGGTGTTTTTCAATAAAATTTATATTCATTTTTATCCAACAATGTAATTATTGATCCATTCTTATCACTGTTCTCATGAAGTGGGGTAAAAAAAGAAAACAAGGAAAAGCACTTTCATGTTCAAAGGGAGCCCCAGGAAAAAAAATCAATGTCCCAGCCGTTTGAACGTGATGGCGAGATGCAAATGGGACGTCAGGCTAATAGCTACTCTACATTAAAGAAAACATAATTAGGTCAGCTCCAGCCCCTCTATGCGCGGGCGTGCCTTTGAAGAGCATGAAGGCAGTGTTTTTTTTCATTGAATCTTGTTTAACTTGAAATTTTTAAAGTCAACCTAAATTTCTTCTTAGAGTGGGAGGGAAAAAAAATATCAAAAATGCTTGTCAAGCTATTTTTTTTGTTTTGAATATAGAGACATAAATGTAGATATAGATGATATAGGCATTCATATACACGCAGAAACTTTCTAGCAGGTTACCTAAACAGATTATTCATAAATTAGACATGTGGAGAATATAGAAAATGGAAATACAGATACCTCTGAGAAGCTGCTGTAACCATGGAGACTGTTCTCATAGCTGTAGTGTGAAGGACAAAAAGAACTTGTGTTCCCAAATCTGCACTTATCACGTCCCTCACTGCTAGAACCACAGAACCAGGATGCAACGTGCGCTTCCTTGGGGAGGAGGCCCAGGTGTGAACCGTGTCTTTAATGCCTGAAGAAAAGTCAGGGTCTTCCACACCATCAAAGGGAAGACTCCTAAACCATGGAAGCAGTCTGAAAATGGCAACCCGGAAGCTGGAATATCTGATCTCCAACATCCCTTCCAGTCCAGGGAGTTTGTGAAGCTATGTCTGTGCAAAGCTGGCAGGTGAGGGGTCCAGGGTTGTCAGTCACTGGATGTCTGCGGGGTCCCACTGCGTTAAGAGCTGACCTTCCAGCTCCCTCCCCCACACTGCTGCCAGCCCCTCCTTGCCTGAGGGCACAAGGATGAGTGGGCCCAGCAGAGGGACCAAAGGGAGGCAATAGGCCCGACAGGATGTTGATTCTCTCTGATTTTGCAAGAACTAAAGTTAAAAAACACCTGGGCTGGGCTCTTTTGGATGCTGCACAGGCATCCTTTGTGTTGGGTTTGGTTTTTTTTTGTTTTGTTTTGTTTTGTTTTGTTTTGTTTTTGCAAGGGAGACAATATAATACAGGACACATATATTATAAAATTATTTATACTAGTCACCCAAAGAATGATATACAAGAGAGCACAAGAAATCTGTCCACACTAAGAGCAAGGAATCTAGCTGAGGGCCTGGATCCCATGGAAATGTCCTGCCTGAGTCCAGCTGAAGACCTAGAGCTCATAACAATGCCTCCCACAAGTCAAACTGGAGGCCTAGAGCCCATAACAATATCTCATGCAGGCCCGTTTCATGGATCTGCGCTGGGAAGGCCAAAAGGTCAGTGGTAGAAGCTAGAAAGTTTGTGCCAGTGAGATGAAGGATCTGTGCTAGCAGGCTGAGAGAGCTGCACTGGAGTCAGGAAGCAACACGCAAAGTAAGAACTAGAGCTCCCCCAAAAGGTACCACAGCCATCCTCAGCAACAGTGAGGTCCTGAGCTCCTCCAGTGGTGAAGACAGCTGAGTTCCCATCAGGAAAGCCAACACAGAAAGCTTCTCCATCTTCCCCTCTGGAGGAAGCGATGCTCAAAGTGAGGACCAGAGCTTCCCTAAAGTGAATCAAAGCTATTCAACAAAGTACCAACAAGGTCCCGAGTTCCTTGGAGGATGAAAGTTCATCAGGAAAGCCAGTATGACAAGCTCCTCCAAAGGAACCAACAACTCCTTACAGCTTCTACCAGCTCCCAACAGCCTTTCTCCGCTCCCAACAGCCTAACTTCTTCCCCAGTTCTGCCTCTTATGCTGCTGGCAACAATCTCCAGGTGGGCCTGCCACACCCAGCACCACGCTTACTCAGTTCAGCTGGGGATTATAAATTGACCACCAGTTGTCAATCCACCACAATCTCCTTTTGAAAAGACGCTAAACTGAAGTCATTTCTCTCCCACAGATTACCTCCGTCTCTCCCTTGCTCCCCAGCTCAGTAAATGTGTCCCCAGCTCCTTGAGTCAGATCCACGGAAGTAAGCGGTGATCTCTCCCCCACCTCCACCCCATGATGAAATCGAATCCATCCTGGGGCATTGCGTGTCTGACCTGCTCTCCTGCCTCCACAGCTGTCCTGTATGTCACAGTCTAGAATGAGACAAGCCCCACCTGTCCCCACTCCCATCCACGCTGACCTCCCACATGAGCACAAGCACAACTGGGCCGAGGTGCAGTTTCGGTGAAATCCTTCCAGCCGAAGCTCAGCCAGCCTGTGTCAGGCACTGGCGGAAAAGGTAGGTCTTCACACAAAACTAGTTGTAATTGTGAACCACCGAAGTCCCATCTCCTCTTTCTCTAAGGGGAGAGGTCCGTCCTCCTGGGTAACGGGACATAGGATGGCTCTTTGCACCACAACCTGATGGAAGATGGTAACAGGGCCGGTACGGGACCCTCACCAGCCACTGAACAAACTGCCCTTTGTAAATCAGTTATCCATATCCATGGCTCAGATCATCTCCTTATTGTTTCCATGGACCAGAACGGTACAGATCATATATTCAGATGAAGCCACTGGATTCCCTGGGAAGCAAATGTGGAGGCAGAGTTAGGAATGCAGTCAGTGTGCTGGGAGGTTAATACCAATGAAAGATGAAAGAGAAGGAAGTAAGGTCAGGCAGAAAGCCCCTCAGAGAGGGTGCAAAGCTCACTGAGTTCCAGCCAGCCAACAGGCAGCTCCACAGCAAAGACCTGTTGTAAGAGTCTTGTGCTGAGCAAAAATGACCAGGTTCTAGACAACCATCATGCCCAGCTCCTGGCTGGAGCTGCCTGGGCAAAGCTGAGCCTGCGTTCAAAAGCTAAGATGGCTCGGAAGGCTCTCACAGCTGGAGGCTCTTGGTGAACTCTGCCACTTACAGTTAATCCGCAGTTCTTTCAGACAAGGAGGTGTGGGCAGCACCCTCTGTGTCTGTCACACAAGTACACTTGGCTATCATGTAGAGCACTCAGGAAAGATGGGTGAAGGTTGTGCATGTACGAGCTGCCTATCCAAAGCTCGGGGGCCCAAGGATCACTGGTGAGGCTCCACAAGCTGTTTTGTGGAAGGGACTCTAGGTCGGGTTACCTCTGCATAGAAGAACTGTATCCAGATCAGTGGGGACACAGGCATCCAGCAAGCTAGCCCACTGCCTGGCAACCAGTCCACTGCCAAGCCACAGGTCCCAGGATGCTCTGAGGCCTCCAAACACCTCTGGGCTCCAGGAGGATTCCATCCAATAGCCCCAACTGGAGCACATGAATGCACTCCAGAGAGACAGACCAAGCCAGACTAGCTTGCTACCTTGTCTTTACGACTAAACAGTGCCTTACATTCAGAATAAGGGGTCAGTAATTTGAAGTGAGTACTGATGTGTCATTTCAAAAATAAAATAAGAGCTCACTGGGTTACTCACCTGTCTATTGACCAAGATGGCTGTTGAGTTACAACATGCTGGTCGTTTTCTTTTTACCAACCAACCGAAGAAGCACAGGCACAGTGATGAGCTTCTTTGCTCCTGTGGGGAATGTATATTTACCGGAAAAGAGAAATTGCCACCTGGCTGGAAGAGCTCCTGGTAGAACAACCAATCAATAGGAGATAGAACAAGAGTCCCTCTCCTGGGGTGAGGAGATCTTCCCACCCTGAGTGTGGCCAGGGCGTGCTTTGTTTCCATCAGGCATGGCTGACTGCCTCCATGACACAAGGAATCAGCCATCATTTCACCCCCGGCTGTGCAGGGACCAAGGTGGTGACGTTTCCTCCAAAGTAGCAGGGACAACCAAGAAGAGGCTTGGGGCATAAAGACCTGGCAGCAGCCACCGCTGTGAGTGGCTGAGAGCAAGTGGGCTGCATGATTACAGAAGTGCAGACAGTAAGAGGGAGCAGCTCCCAATGGGCACAGGACAGTGAGGAGGGGAAATTAGGACTCATTTATTTAAAGAGAAATGACTGCAGGATTGCAAATTGCCTGGTGAATACTTTTCTATATGTATACAAATACCAAGGAGAGCTGAAAGTTAATATTAACTACTTTATTACATTGTAAAAAAAAAAAAAATGGAGTGACACCACGACCCTGAAGCACTCAGAGGCCATCACCACTGCTGTAGACTGTGCAGACTTCCATGCCCGGGATGAGGGCAAGCACGGGTCCTGTGTACCCTTTAAAAGTATTTGTTTCCCTTCCGCACCACCCAGGACAAAACTGGAGTGAGCCTGTTAGCCGGTTGTGGGAGGGAATTCACTCTGGCAGTAAAAGCCTCACTTGACATTTTTAAAGCTCAACAAAAGTGTTAAAAGTCTATTTTGAAAAGGAGCCAACGGGTTCTTTCTGGAAAAATGGCCTCTTAGCCCGCTGGTTCCGTTTGACTGAAAGCCATCTTGCACGGTGAGAGCTATTAATGGATGACTGAAGTCTCATGTTTTCCTCTATAAACACCGATTTGACATGGGGAGCCTTTCAGCAGGCCGGGATCCCTCCCCACAGAGCTCTGACTAGGGCAGGACTGACCCAGACTCTTTGCCAGTTGGCTAGGGGAGCTAAGGGGAAGGGCCTGAACCTCGAAGTGGGTCATCCACATCCTCACCCCAGCTCTGCCAACTCCCACCTGGCTCTGGCAAGTGACCAACCCTCCTGTGTTGATTTTCTTGTCACCAAAATGGGAATAATCATTGCACCTCCCCACGTTATGTTTCTCTAAGGAATAAATGTGTTGACACTGACACAGTGACCAGAAACATCCTTGCCACATAGTAAATCCCACATCACAGTTTTCACCAGAAGTACAATAAGGGAACGAATGTGTTGTGTTTCCTAAAGAATTCAAGGTCTCACATCTTTCCTAAAACCATAGCAGGCAATGATTTCAGCCTCTAATTCAATACAGAAGTCTCCTCTCCTAGAATCCTTCTAGGGACCAGGTGCTCATTGCTCTGTAAGACAGCCATTCTATTACTGGACCCCCTGTTGAAGGCCTTTCCTAGCCATCCCTGCCTTGAATTGCAGCAGTTGAGACAACTGAACCCATGAACTTACCTGTCCCGCACAACAAGTGCCCTGACTCATAGGACAATGCAGGGTCTTGACTACAGGTCCTGTGATCTGGATGAAAGCACTGCAACACACTGAGACAGGGAAGAGGAATCCAAAGACCAGAGGGAAAGAAGAGCATTCTCCCACTCAAGGTAGCTTATGAACCAAAACTAGAAACCATAAAGAAAATTAATGTTAAAAAACATGAATGAATGGCTAAACACAATCTCTATACTAAGGTGAAACCACCCCAAACCCTGATGTCAATTAACTACCCAAAGTTGTCTGTGTGGCTTATACTTTCCACACAAAAACTAGAGGACTTTTCTCTGAGAAAACTGACCACTGTAGGAAAAAAATGGTCACAGGTTCTATCGATAGTCATTACCCCAGTGGAAGGACTCAGAGACCATAGAACCAATCATCTCTGGGGAGTCTCCCCACCTCAGAGATTGCAAAAATGGTATTTGTGATGTTTTTCAAAATATGTCCATTCATTTTGGGGGGTTCCTGCCTTCAAAAGTACAGCCTACTTTCCATGATTTTAAAAGGAACTATAGTTAGTGACTGACTTGTAACAAATAGACTGGGCAGAAAAACTGATACTCAAGATTATATATAAAAGGCGTGACCACTTCCTTCTTATTATCCCACTGCCTGTTCTAGCACAGCCCTGTGGAGAGATCCACACTGTCAGGAACAAGCCATCTTGGACATGGCTCCTTAGGAAAATGTGAAGCCCCAAACCCCGGCCAACTTCTTTATTGGAATCTCATGAAAGATCCGGAGCCAGAACCCACTTGACCCATTTTTTAATTCCTGACTCATAAAAATTGTGATCAAAATTCATTATTTGAAGCTGGTAAGTTTGGGGTTACTTTGTTACACAGCTGTAGATAACTAATGCAGCATTTCAGTATCTTACTCTTAAAAGTGAAAGGACCTCTGAAGATTCCTAGACTTGAAGAAAATATCCTGCTTATTAAGAGTTCCAGGAAGAGAATGATGGCCCACCATTATCATGGTGCTAGTTTGTGCCAGGAAGAGCTGAGGGTTAAATTATTAAACACCATTCAATTAAGTTCCCATGATTATGTGATACACAGAGAGCAATGAATGAAAACAGATGTGCTTAAAGGCTCAGGATTATGAATTTCAGAGCACTGGCACCACATAGGTTCTGCAAAGAAGAAATAAACCATGTTGCCCAAAGGCTCAGGGGTCAGAATAGTTGGTACATCATGGCAGCACCAGCAAGGAGAAAACAGTGGGGCCATGTTTCAGGATATTCATTGCAGGAATCTGATTTCCAACCTGGAGTTCTAGCCTCTGCCAAAACCTCAACCAAGGCTTAGGGAGAATAAATACATTTCTAAACATTCAAAGAGCATCTGATTCCCATGAGCTATTAGCTATTTCTCTGATGGCATCATGCTCCACCCTATGAGGGATACAGACCAAAAGAGGTTGGGACCAGCAAGTTCCCACACACAGTAGGGATGTGGAATTCTCAGGAGGAGGATGTCAGGAGGTGACTGAGGAGCAGCTGTGCAGCAAGCCAGAGGAGCACAGGCCAGAGAGAGCAGGGCGTACAGGCCCAGCAGGCCCTACACAACTCTAAGTGGGATGTTAGGGAGAGAACTTCAGAGTGCAGCTGAGTTTAAAGCCCTGAAAGCTACGCAAAAAGCTAAGCAAGTGCCAACTCCACAGGGAAACTTTTTAAAATTAAATGTCATCATATATATTCATTTTTGATACTTATATGGTCATATTAATATAAGTGCCAAATATTGATGTATTACACACTGTGTTTAGATATATCAGAGCCATTCCAATCCCATTCTCTCTTTCCAGTTGTACACTCAAGAGGGAGCTTTCTCTTAGTAATGCTGAGTAGCTTACTAAGAGTCTTTCAGTATAGAGAGCCCTTCCCAGTCCTCCTCACAGCCCAGGAAGTTTGTATTTGTAATCCCATGGACAGTTATTGGAATTCTAGTGAGTCAGTTCCAATCTACCACATCCAGTGCAACCCATGGCGAGAATAAAGACACTAAGGCACATCTGTAGTTATGGGGAGCCAAGGGGTCCTAAGTCCAGCCATGATGATGGACATCTAGAACAGAGGCCTCAACCCAAGGCCAAACCCAGGTTTTATTCATTCATGAAGAAGGGAATGGCTTGAGGATGAGTGACTGTAAGAACCATGGGAAGTAGGTGAGTGCCATGAGCTGAAATCACCTCTGCAAATGCAGACAGACAGATATGCAGAAAGAGTAATCTGCATAACACAACTGAGATGGTATCTAATATTTTAGGGTCAGTGCTTTAGCTCTAATGTGTAATCTTTCAAGCCCCAGAAAATCATAGCCTCTATACCGAGGCTCAATCCCAGCTGACAGTATGGAGCACTGGCTCACACATCCCACCTCATCCTGGCTCACTCGTGGGAACAACAGGGATCTGGGAAAACACACCTGCCATCTTCAAAGACTACCATCAGCACCTCGTCTGGACCGATATGCATTGCTTAAAGCCAACTGAAGGGATAAGGAAAAGTCCTAGCCAGCTCTATACACATCAGTACATGGAAATAGGGCCAGGCTCAGCCAAAATGGAAACAATTGCTCCTCCTTTAAGGACAGTCACCTAGGTGGTCTTCCACATTTCAAATCTGTTAATAGGTACTTTTCTAGACATTTACACATGTATTTTTGGTGGTGTGGTAAATGGTATCAATTTTTAAGTTCATTTTCCAATTGTTCTTGGTGAATAGAAATACAATTATTCTTGCATATTGATCTTGTATACAGTCATCTGACAAAGTTTACTTACTAATTCAGTTGTTTACAGGGAGATCCTTTTGGGTTTTCCATACACAGAATCATATTACCTTTGAATAACATTTTTATATTCTCCTCTCTGGTTGATCTTTTATTTCTTGCCCTGTCTAATTGTGCTGGGTAGAAGTAAGGATGATAATGTGTATTATTCTCATCCCCAATCTCAGCATAAGTGATCAATATGTCACCTTACAGAATGATATTAACCAGTACCTACATGATTGGGATAAACTCAGCTTGGTCATAATATATTATACTTTTGTACATAACAGAATTTTATTTATTAATATTTTGTTTAGGATTTTTACATCTGTGTTCATTAGAAAGATTAGCCTATACTTTTCTTTTCTTCTTCTTTTTTGTGAAATGTCCTTGTCAGGTTTGGTATCAAAGTTATACAACCCTTATCAAATGAGGAAAGAATTATTTGGCCTTGTGTGACTCTTTGGAAGAGTTTGTGTGGATTTATTTCTTCCTTAAGTATTTGAAAGCATTCTGGTGCGGCCATTTGAACCTTTTGTTTTCTTCGTGGGAAGTTATTCAATTAAGGATCAATTTCTTTAAATTATATATGACTCTTCTGATTTTCTATTTCTTCTTGTGTCCATTTTGGGATGGTGTGTTTTCAAAGAAAGTTATCTATTGTGCTTAAATTTTTATATTTATTGGCAAAGAGTTGTTTATGCCTTTTGTTAGTGTCCACTGGATCTATATTGGTCTTCTTTTTACTCCTGATATTGGTATATTTTGTATTTTCCCTCTTGATCTGTCTAAACCAAAGTTGAATCAACTGTATTACACTTTTCAAAGAAATAACTTTTTACTTTCTTGTTTTTTCCATTGCACATTCATCTCCTAGTACATTTATTTCTGCTCTTTATATGCTCCTTTCTTCTACTGTTTAAAATTTAATCTGCTCTCTCTTTCCTAATTTTAAGATGTTATGGAGATCATTTACCTTCTCAGTCTTTTTCTTTTCTAAACTATACATGTAATGCTACAAATTTCCCTTCAAGCACTTCAGTGACACAACAAAAGTTTTCCTGTGCGGTGTTTTCACTATAATTCCCTTCCAAATAACCTCTAATTTCATTTGTGGTTTCTTTTTTGCATGTGTGTATTTATTTTTTTTATTTTAAAAATAAAAGGAGGAAAACATTAACAGACAGACAACCTTTTACAAAATAGCAAAAGAACAGTACAGACAATACAGAATTACAGACAAAGTGGTGGCAGGAAATTAACAATGCTTGTTATATTACATATTGATATCTTCAAAGTGGTTTCTCATGAAAACAGATAGAGACATGCAATACTGATCAATCAAGGAGTCATTGACAGTTCCTTTCAGCAAAGAAATAGAAGACAGTAGAACAACTATGTTAACTATCCTGTATATACATACATACAAAATTTCTCCTTCTTTCCCTTCTCTTTTCCCACATCCCAGTTGCCCTTTACCCTTGAGTGGAGGTATGATAGACATTGCATATGTGTATTTAGAAATGTATTGCTAGCCAGGTGTGGTGGTACATACTTGTAATCCCAGCACTCAAGAAGCTGAGGCCAGGCTGACCTCCCTAGTGAGTTGAAGGCACCCTGAACTACAAAGCAAGACCCTGTCTTAAAAAAAAAAGAATGAAAAACAAATGTGTTGTCTAACTTACAAAAGTTTAACCATTTTTAAAGAACATCTTTCTTATCAGGGAATATACAGAGTCTGCCAAAAAAAAAAAATGTATACACACTTCAGGAAAATAAGTAGCATGATGCTTTTTCAACAAATGGCTTTGTGTGACTTAAAAGGGAAGCATAATCTGAAATTTTGGATGTGGAATCGTCATATGTCCATTAATTCAAATTTTTTAAATCTTATATTTCCTTATTTATTATTTACCTACTGTTTGTAAATATCACTGAAAGAAATATGTGGGAAATAGGTACTGTGGTAAATTCATTTCTTTTTCCTCTTATTTCTTCTAATTTTTTACTTTTCTAAGGCTACATTATTAGTTGCACTTAAATGTAGAATTTTATATCTTCTAGTGAATTGACACTTGGGTCATCATTAACTCTTTCCTGTGTTAGTCATAAAATATACTTCGATTCCTAGTTTAAAACTTAATACTTTTACCATAAAAGAGTGGATTTTTGTTAAATGCTTTTGCACATCTATTAAGATGGCTACATAATTATCTTATTTATCCTCTTACTTTGGTATGCTGGTTTTCCACTGTGACTGTAATGAACTACCCAAGTTAATAACTTATAGCAGCACAGTTTATTATCCATGGTTCTATACTTCAAATGTCGCAATGAGTTTTGTTGGAACTCAGCAGGACTGTGCTCTTTCCTGGAAGCGCGAGTGGATCCGCAGTTTTTGTGTCTTTTCTGACTCCTAGAAAGACTTTCCACAGTCCCTGTGCCACGATTCTTCCATCTGAGACCCACCAGAGGCAGCAGAGTTGAGCACCTCTCACCCCTCTGGCTCCCTTTTCTCTCTTGCACATTTAAGAACCCTGTGATAACACTGAGCCCACTCGGAGAGTCCAGGAAAATCTCCCCTGTTTTAAGGTCAGCTGGTTAGCAACCTTAGTTCCCTTTGCTGTCTTAATTTCCCTTTGCTGTGTAAAATAATCACAGAGGCCAGGGATTAGAACAGACATGGTTGGGAGACCATTATTGTACCCCCCATATTTGGTGAGTACAATTGTTTCTCAAGGCATTTACCCAAGATAAATTCTCAGGCTTAGGGTGTAGTGTCTTTGTTCTTTATTGACAGATTTGATTTGCTAGTATTTTATTAATGATCTTTGTAGCTATGTTCTTTTTTTTTTTTTTTCCGGTACCGGGAATCAAACTCATGACCTCGCACTTGCCAGGCAGGTGCTATGCCGCTGAGCTAAATCCTCAGCCCCTGTAGCTATGTTCTTGAGGGATATTTGTCTGCTGTTTTAGTATCAGAGTTATGCTACCCTAATAGAAGCTGAAAAGGATTCTTTTCTATTTTCTGAAAGAATTTAGTTATGGTGGTATTATCTTTTTGTTTGTGTGCGTTTTTAAGTAGTCTCATTGGGATATAAATTACAGACCATAAATTTGATCTATATTCTTAGGATTGTACAACCATCACTACAACCCAGTTTTAGAATATATCACTTGGGGCTTGGGATACAGCTCAGCAGCAGAGCACCTGCCTTGCAAGCATGAGGTCCTGAGTTTGATTCCCAGTACCAAAAAAAAAAAAAGTATCACTTAACCAAGAAAGTTTCTTTATATCTGCCCCAGTCATGTGCAGCCATTTATTTATAGCTCTGTCCTTCTGGATTTTAAGTAAATGGATTCATACATTATGTAACCTTTGGTTTCTTTCACTTAGCATGTGTTTGATGTACTATAGAATGTATCTGTATTTTATTCCTTTTGTACCATAATTTTATTCATTTACCAATTGGTGAACATCTATATTATTTCCAGATTTGGGTTATAATGAATAATACTGCTATGGACATTCAAATAATGTGTTTTGTTTTGGTTTGTTATGTTTTTTGGGACAGGGATTTTCCATGTAATCCAAGCTAGCCTTGAACTCACTATGTAGCCCAGGCAATCTCCTGCCTCAGTCTCACAAGTGCAGGGATTACAGGCATGTGCCACCACATTTGGCTCTCAAATAAGGTCTTTACATCAACATACATGTATGAATACATGTTTTCATATCTATTGTGTAAGTACCTAGGAATGGAACTGCTGTGTTGAATACATAATTCTTACCCCCTTCATACCAAGAAAACAACCAATTAAAAACTACACAGAAGTTTTAAATACATGTTTCACCAAAGAAAATACAGTATAACTTGTAAACACATGAAAATGTGTTCAACATCTTTAGTCATTAGGGAAATACAAAGGAATATCACAATGAGTTACTATAACATAGCAGCTAGAATAGCTATAATCCAGATGATTAACGCCTATCAAGTATTGGTGAAGATGTGCTTAAAAGAGACTCTTCAGATGTTACTGGTGGGAATATAAAATGGCTTAGCCACTTTTGGAAAACTGCTTGCAAGCCAGGAATTGGTGATACATACCTATATATTCCAGAACTTTGGAAGACTGAGGCAAGAGGATCACAAGTTCAAGCCCAGCTTGGGCAATTTAGTAATTTAGCAAGATCTTGTCTCAAAGCGGGGAGGGGATTGTAGCTCAGTGTAAAGATCCTTGGTTTGAACCTTAGTACCAGGGTGGGTTAGGAGAGGTTGGAGGAGCGGGAGTTACACAATAGCTTGTTAATTTAAAAAGTTAAACATCTGTCAGAGCCAAATCCACCCCAGCACCTGTATATATCCTTACTGAGAGTTTACTTGGGGACTGCAGGCTTTATTTGCTGAAGTAGAAGATTACGGCAAAACAAAGCTGGCTGAGTGAGTGAATGTGACCTGTCAGTCATGGAGATCCAGAACACATGCAGAGTACAGAACCCAGGATGACTATGCAGGTCCCAAACCCTGGAGTGGGACCAATCTGAAAAGTGCCATTTTCTATTCTTCATTTACATCTTGCTCCGAAGGACATTTGATAGGAAAGTTTACATCTGACATCAGGCCAAGTGAGTTTCTGATAGGACAATCATCCCAGATGCCTTATTTGCATGAAGAAGCAGCAGTTTAGGACCTGGATATACAAAAGCCCAGCACCGTTATCCTTGTGTCTGCTGTGCACATTTTTCGCTGTCTTGCTGTCACTCTGCAGAGCATATTTCTTTTCCATCCTCAATAAATGTAAGTCCTTGCTACCTTTTCTGCATCTCTTGCCCAGTTCTTTGTTCAGGACACCAAGAACCTGGAAAGTATCTCTATGGGACCCAAAAGAGGGTAACATTGCCATTTGTACCTCTTACAAGACGTGAGATGAAGTGGTGTGTTATGTGCTGATGTGTACACATACAAAAATGTGGTTGTGAAACATTAGCACCAGCAGTAGGACAGCAATTGCTTCTGCAAATAGCAGAAAGACCATGGAACTAGAAAAGTCCTCTAAGAAGTTTTTGGTAATCTTTTATTCTATGTAAGTTTTGAAGCATGTATGATAAAACATTAACATTTGTTAAGTCTAAGGGGAAAAAGTCATCCATGCCACAATTGCCAAGGTCCTGGGGTACTGTGGGCTATTTCCAGAGATTCTTTCCATATTCTTGTTGTCCTGAACAGAAAGAACTGGACAAGAAATATGCAAAAGATAGTGAGATTTCACATGTATTAAAGGTAGGAAAAGAAGTATGCTCTGCAAAGCAAGTGTGAGCCAATTAAGATTAGGAAGTACACTCTGCTCAATGAAGGCAGGCCACTGGGGAAAGAAAGAGCACAGTGGCCATGAGATTAATGTTGGGAGCCTTTTGTATTCCCCACTCCTTAGGCTGACTTCATACCAGAAAAATTGAAGATAGAACTTTCTGATTGGTCCCAACTGTAGGGAACTGTTTTTCTGTGCATGTGTCTTAGATCTCTGTGATTGACAGATCACACCCACTTGTCCAGCCAGCTGATCATGTCCTAATCTCCTGCCTCATTTCCCCTAAGAGACTTAAATCTCCATAATTCTTCATGGGATGTTGAGGGTGTGGCTGTTTCTGTCTTCATACAGTTATTTCCAACTGAAAGGGGTTGTAGGCCCTACCTACTGCAGATTATGGTCTCTCCAGCTACCTTGGGATGTTGTAGCTCATCAGCTGGGTTGAAAACATCTGTGAGAAGACAGTGAGAAAGGAGTCAGTGCCTAGATGTGAAGAACTGTGGAGCTGCCTGTTTAACGGGAGAAAGCTTGGCGAATTTGTCAGGAGAGTCATGGGCTGTAGTCTGGGTCACCATCTGAAGCCTTAAATAGATCAGCTTTACTACTAGGTTGTTGATACAGAGCCCAAATATGAAAAGAAGCAGGTCAGAATATTTTCTGGTCTGTCTTAAAAGGTAGATTATGACAGGTCTAGCAACTAGAGATTTCCACGCTTTCTGTGGAGGAGAAAGAATGGCATAGAGTGCTACTAGACTACAAAGAGCATAAGCGCCATATCCCTAGCAGGATTATCCACATTATGGATCTAATTAATGACAGAAGTCCCCATACAGGTTCCCATTCAGACTGTGGTGGATTAGTCATTAGCAACTACTCATCTGTACCCTAAGCAGCATGAGTCTTGCTTTTTAAAGAGGAGCCTTAGATCTTCTAGGGGTTCACAGGAGTAACTCTCTTCTTTTGGGTGGTCTTTTTCATCAGTTCAGGTGAAGCTGGCTTTATCCTTGAAAGGTAAATCCAGCTCTCTGTCCCTGCCACCTTTACCTCATTGGGGGTGGCAAAAATCAATGAAAAAGTACCCTTCCATTTTTGGATTAGTCTGCAGGAATCCCTTCTTTCCAAGTTTAAATGAGCACTCAGTCTCCAGGATGGACACTAGGTCATCCCCCTGGGGCAGGAGCTGGCAGGACTTTGTCCCATACAGTTGGATATCCTGTTGCAGTTGGCCCAGATTAATAAGATATTGTAAGAGTCTTGTGGTCCCTGGGTCTACTACCATATCCCATACAACATTTCAAATGAGCTCATAGCTAGTCCAGTTTTGGGAGTGTTTTGAACCCTCATGAGGGCTATTGGCAATAATCAGAGTCAAGACTAAGAATTCTCTTGGCAAAGATTTGCCAGATTTCGCTTTTGGGTCTGGTCAGCTCTTTTGACCTTTCTGGAGAACTGAGGTCTCCATGCAGAATGCAGATGATACTTTTGCCTCGAAGCTTTGCCACCCTGAGTTATCTGAGAGGGAAAAGAAGGCCCATTGTCACTCTAAAGGTACTGGAGTAGTCCAAACCAAAAGATGATTTCTCTGAGGAGAACCTTGACTACCTCTATAACTTTCAGTGGATAGGTAGGGAAGGCCTCTATCAGCCTGTAAATGTGTCAATGGGAACCAGTATTTATTTAAATAACCCACACGATGGCATGTGGGTAAAGTCTAATTGCCAGTCCTCCCCAGGGTAAGTCCCTCTCCTCTGCACAGGTTCTAACAAAGGAAGTGGTTCAGGGCTTGCCAGGGCTATTGTACGCACGGAGTGGGCAGGCTTTGCAGACCTGTTGGGCAGTCATCACTGATCCTAGTCCTATGAAAATCTGAGTGACCATTTCCCACATAGCACCTCTTCCCATGTAGAAAAAATTATGAAGGGTTTTATAGCTTATACTGTGTCTCTTGAGGAAGGACCAGTTTGTTTTCTAAATACCACTAAAGCCCCTTTATAATTTCCCCTTTTCCTAAGGCCTACTTATCTTCCTGGGGGTATAGACTGCTTTTAATAGTTCCTCAGGAGCCGGGAATAAAGCTGAAGTCTTAAGAGGCTATAAGACTTCCCCTTTTGCCTATCAGCCTTTTGAGAAACACCCATCTAGAGTTACACATCCAAGCTCTGCCTGGCCTCCATACACCGACCCTTCATTGATGTCTCTCTACCTCAGTCCCCCAGGGGCTGCACTTAGGCTGCGCACAGTTCTCTTAAGTCCTCCAGGTATCAGCTCCCCCAGTAGTGCAGTAGGTGCATGACTCACAGTGGACAGTTTTATAACTGTATTGAAAGAGATAACCAAGTGGTCCAGCTTTTCTTTGGTCACAGTGCAGCCAGCCCAAGATGTCATTCATTAGGTTTCTGACCTACGGAGATTGTAGGATACTTTGCCAAACCTGACTTCCTCTGAGGAGACCCAAGAGAGGGGCTGTCACTATCCCGGGCTTAACCTGGCTTCCCCAAATGCTCAGGACTTCAAAGGTCTCAGCATTCACCCATAACTCAGTGTGTTAGAGAGCTTTTCATCATTGTGACAAAACACCTGAGAACATCAGCTTAAAAGGGAAAAGATTTATCTTGCCTCATAGTTTCAGAAGCTTTAGTTCATGGGTTCTTGGCCCCTTTGCTTTGGGCCTGTGGTGAAGCAGAACATCATGGTGGAAATGTGTAGTGAAACAAAACTACTGTCTTCATTTTGGTAAGGAAGCAAAAAGAAAGAGGGAGAAGAGGAGGGACTGGGGATAAGATATAGTTCCCAGCACCACACTCCCAAGGACCCAGTCCTCTCATCCAAGCCCCATTTCCTGAGTTTCCATCACCTCCTAACAACACACCAAGTTATGAGATCCTTAGGTTGAAAGCAGTAACCTATCAATGGATTCACCCATTGACGAGGCCAAAGCTTTATGATTGAATCATTCACAAAAGTCCTACCTTTGAATACTGCTGCATTGGGCACCAAGGCTTCAACACATAAGCCACTGGGACATTTCATATCCAAACCTGAGCACCCAGAAGGCTCTGATCTGTCAGGTGCAGAAAAGTATTCCTCCAAAATGCCCAAAGAAGCTGTCGATGTAAAAAATCAATTGCATGGATAAGTCAATTTATTACCTAAACTACATTTTGGAGTTAAAGGTAACATAAGCCCAAGTACTGTCCTCTCTAAACAAGAGAATATTCTCAGGGAACCAGAGTAACCAGATGTGAGGTAAAATAAACAAGCCTCTGAATTGGAGGCTTGGAGTCCTGGAGTCCACAGAAGGAACCCCAAGGATCCAAGAATTTAATTTAGGGCTCTGTGGAGGACAGGAAAAATTAACATCCTTATTTTCACTACCCTGTAACTGAAATTTAGCTTTTCTTCATTAAGAATATAGGTCATAACTCACAGTAGTGCTGGCAATACCCATGAGTTTATTCTAGTAGAAATCACAGATATGTTCCTAGTTCATTAGAACTGTTGCAGGCATCCAAAATATGATTCTCATGTACCACTGCTTCAAAAGCATGGTAAGTGATAGACTTGCCACTCTGCTATTATTTAATGAGTTAATAAAGAGGCACACACAATATTATGTCACAGGTTTGTTTTTCTTAGGTTTTGATAGCTAAATGTCAACATAATTGGTTGTTCTTTTTATGCTATGTATTTTCTTTTGTGTCCTTAGTCATTATTCTGAGGCTCCTCACCCTGTCAGAAGAATCCCCAACACAGAGAAATTTAAGCACCTCTAAGCACCTAATGCCACCAGCTCTTGGGTCACTGGGGAAGTAGTAGGGGAGCCAGGGCAGGGAGAGAGAACTCTCCCAGTTCCATTGATGGGCTGTCTGGCCCTGGGGGATATGATGTGCCGCATTGCCCCTTCTGCTTCAGCACATTCTTGCACAGCACTTACTAATACATTAAACATTTTAGGTTTCTGGAGAACAGTTTGGGAAATGTGGATTTGAAGAATGGCAGGTTACAAAGCTACTGAAATTGCTTGGTGGTGTCAAAGAACACGTCAAATCTTTTCTGGAGCAAAGTGAACAAATAAGGTGATCCCTTAGTCTACAGATTGTAGCTCATGCAGGAAGGAGAGGGCTGAGCATGAAAGCCAGGAGAAGGGATCTCGGGGGAGCCATGGGGCTCCTGCCACAGGTGCTGCCCAGCTGGGTTCTGGAAGGACCTGCATGCATGGAGGACATGCTCCCACTGACAGCAAGGGTATGAGTGATGATGGCCAGAAGAACTAACTGGTAGGAAACAGGACCGGTCTTGTCTTCAGCCTTAGGCTAAGAATCTTCAATGCATCTCCTGGATTTCAGAGAGATTCAGAGACTGGTAGGTAGGTTGGTTTCTGCTGCACATCAAGGGCAAGGAAGATCCAACAGCTGACCTACAAAAAGACCTCACTGTTTCCCAAAGCCAATGCCACAGGAATTAGGAAAGCCCAAGGGACAGGCAGGTGGCCTCTCAAAGGAGTGGTCATTCCAGAAAAGCTCTGGGAAGACTGATGTCAAAGGATGTCTTAGAAGATCTGTTCTCCATAGCCAAAGAGTGAAAGTTGGCTTGGGTAAGAGACCCGACTTTTCTTTCTCTACTTTCCCCAGTCATGCTCAGAGACATACTGAGAAGCTTGCTAAGCAGTCTGAGGGCACAGATTCCACATCAGTGGTCTGTAAGCTCAAACCACGGAGGTTAGTGGCAAGCACTCCTGCACATTCCTACAGCCAAGAAACGGCCTTCCTTTGTGATCCCAGACTTTGTGGCCAGCACCCTCAGTTATTTATGCATAGAAACCACTACACCAGCAGCTGCAGAGCTACGATCATTTGCACCCTGCAGGGAGAGCCCTGGCCCCACAGTGTGCCACCGCCAGGTAAAGCCCCAGAGCCAAGACCCCACGGGCAGAAGCAACCACACCACCCGCAACCACAGAGGGCCACTTCTGCTGTCCCTCAACAGAAATCATGAAGTGTGAAGATTTACCATACTGTGTGCTAATGTGCCATGCATGTTTTCTGAACATAGATGTGATTTTTTTCTTAGGCGTATCCCTGCACCAGGGGTTTTGTTTTTAGTAACAGATTTATTATGATAGAATTCACATATAAAATTCATTTATCTAAAGTATACAATTCAATGATTTTTAGTTTCATTCTATTTAAAGCTGTGCAACAATCACAATCAATTTTAGAATATTTTTCATAACTTCAAAAATAGACCCTGAGGGGCTGGGGATTTAGCTCAGCGGCAAAAGCGCCTGCCTGGCAAGCGCAAGGTCGTGAGTTCGGTTCCCGGTACTGGAGAAAAACAAAACAAACAAACAAAAAAAATAGACCCTGAAACTGTTAATTCTCAGCTCCCAACCTCCAGCCCCTAGTACCTACCAATTCATTTTAGATCTGTATGGATTTGCTTTTCTGGGCATTTCATCTGAATGGGACCATACTATATATGTGTTTCTTGTGACTTCCTGCTTTCACTTAGCATGACATTTTCAAAGTCCATCCATACTCTGGCATCAGTACTTCAATTTTTATTCACAAACAATATTCCATTACATGGATTCACCACTTCGCTTATCTACTTATCAGTATGGAGATTTTGTTTTTTCCACTGTGAAGATGTTATGACTAACACTGCTATAAACATTTGTGGAAAATGTTTTACATAGACACATTTTTCACCTAACACTGGTATTGCTGGGTAATATGGTAACTCTGTGTTTAAATTGTTGAGGAACTGCCAAGCTGTTTCCCAAAGTGACTACATTATTTTGTATTCCCAGGAGCAAAACATGAGCTTCCAATCTCTTCACATCATTCTCAACACGTGTTGTTGCCCATCTCAATTATGGTGATTCCTCACTATGGCTTTAATCTGCATTTTACTGATGACTATGATGTTTAACATCTTTTTCAAATGCTTTATTAATATTTACATCTTCAGGGAAATGTCTATTCAGATTCATTGCCCATGTTTAAATTGGGTTGTCTTTTTTTATTAACAAAAAGCCCGAATATTGAATGACTCTTCAACTGTACTTTAAAACACAGCCCCAGTAGAAAAACACTGATTCCAATTTTATGTCTCTCCCAAGAAACAAAAGAGCATTCTGGGAGAATTATAGTCCTTAATGTTGTGGTTCTCCATCTCTTTTTTAACTCACAGATACCTTCAAGAATCTAAAGACAACTATGAACTCTCACCCCAGAAAAATGCACACAAGCACATTTATCTGTTTTACATTTAATATCAGGGAATTTCTGGACCTTCCACCATTACCCTGATGAGGTGCTTTCTTATTTTGTTCTTTGCAATACTGGGGATCCAACCCAGGGCATCCTGCGCACTAGCCAAGTGCTCTACAAGTGAGTTATATCCCAGCTCTTTTTAATTTTGAGACAGAGTCTGTTTCTCAGGCTGGGTTCCAGCAATTAAAATTTGTTTTGTTTGTTCTGGTGGTGATGGTGAAGATCAAACTCAGGGCCTTAACACATGCTAGGCAAAGGCTGTATCACTAAGCCACAGCCTTGATCCTTTTATAAGAGGAATGTAAACTTGCTTCTGATTGGATCTCAAGTCATTAAACCTGGCTTTAGTGGATTACATACAATTACCAAGTTCTATATACCCACAGAGAATAGGGTGGGAACTATGTTATTTGAATCATCATTTCAAGAAATAGATTTTACAGAGGGTCACTTTAGAGGCCTACAGTCTTGTCATTCCTCCAGTTTCCCTTTGATCAACCTAGGCCATGAGAACTTAATGCCATTGTGTTGGGGACCCTCTGAGGACAGGTTCCTCCGAACTGTGCTTCAGCTTTATGCTCTTAGCTCTCACTGAAGCACACTGTAAGGAAGCTGTACAGATTGTTTAATTAAAAATTATGAAAATGTTGCGTGGCTTCCCCTGAGGCTGGCACAGCTAACCAAGTGCTTACCACAGCTAGGAAAAGCTGTGCTTCTTGTGAACCCATGATTTATTTCAATATTGTGCATATTCTACAAGTTAGTAGTGTTTTTGCTTCTGCTTTTGTCCCTAAGAAGCTCAGAGGTCATTTTGCTGCCTGCCCCTAGCAGCTGGACTGGACAACTTGATTTGTTCATGAATTAGTGATTTTAGTCATTGTTTCCCTTTGCTTACTTCTATTGTTTTGTTTCTTCCGGTGTGTTTTTAAAATTTTATTTATTTATCTGTGTAGCGCTGGGGATCCCAGACCCTTGTGCTTGCTAGGCAAGCAAGCTTCATCTTTGGCCCTGTTTGTTTCTTCTTGATGCATTTTTGTATTTTCTTTCAAACTGTTTCTTAGAGTAAACCAACAAAACCGCTTTTCTTTGTCATTCTGCACTGCAGTACTGTTTGTGATCACTGTTTGGTTCCGCTACATCCTCGATAACATACTTCAAGCTTGTTTTATACTTACTTTTCTCAGCTTAGTACAGAAAATGAAAGTGCAATCAGAAAACCGTCTTCTATCACTTGCCAGGTGTTAGGCAGGAGTTTGAGAAGAAGAATTTTTTTAGCATAAGCAAGCGTCATAGATAGGACCAGTGTGCTATATATAGTATTCTTCAACTCACCAGAATACTTTCACACTGGAGTAACTGATAGCTAGGCCAAGCAGCATTCTAAGCACTTCATAAAAGTCAGTCTTCATGAAAACTCTATGAGGTAGGTACTATTTCTACTGCTCCCACTTTATAGATGGGAAAACTGAAGCACCCTGTGGGCTTCAATTCTCACTTCGGATCCTTGCTAGGTCCTATGTCCCTCCTTCTGTCTTCCTCACATTGCAGTATTCCAGCATCTGGACCCCAAATTGTACAGAGGCTGTTTCTCTGCTGCTCACCACTCCACCATATTCCTGGAAGTCAGGAATCCCATTTTCTCCAACTCACTGCCCTGAGTTATGTCCTCCACAGTACTCATCACTATCCGAAATTATTTTCTGACTTGAATTAAACTTCTTGATGGCAGGGACTTTACCTGACTGGTTCCTAGGGTTCTCAGCACCCAGCACAAGCCCAGCATTTAGGAGTGCCTGAAGCTGATGGATAAATTCCCTTCCTCCGGTGAGCCGCATACTGCTTCCTTTTGTTGTTATATATTCTGATCTTTTGGTCTGGATCCTTCTTCCACACCGTGACCTCTCCCTGCTAAATCATTCTGTTCCCTTGCAGGCTTGGTAAAACTTTGCCACAGCTCCTGACTAGAGAGCCAGGGAGAGTTTCTCCTTATTGCTATCATACCAATGGTGTGTGTGTGTGTGTGTGTGTGTGTGTGTGTTAAAGTACTGGCCACTTGGTGCTGCTCCCTTTGTCTCAGGAGCCGGGTCCCACCTACACTTTCTAACACTGCCTAACACACAGTGGATGAATAAAAGTCACTACCATTCTGGGCTTCATTGTACTTACATGTAAAATGGGATTAATACCTAATGGGCTGAAATATATGTGTGTGTACCTGTGTGGACTAGTCTGAGGGATTTTTTCTGATTTTTAGACTATGCCAAGCTTTGGCTTAAAATCTGTAGGCTACAGCACCTGCTTCTCAAATTTTCAGACCATGCCTTGATTAAGAGGAACACTGACAGACTCTAGTCACAGGAAATACTTAAGGAATCATGAGACACTATGTCTTTCCTTAAATGTATACAATGCTGTTTAAAGCTGGAGTAGTTGATTATCTAAATTTGTCAAAATGTATTTTATCTCATAACTTTTTATTTTAAAAAAGATTTTCTAGATATTAAAATGTGTCAAAACCAAGTGTTGAGTTAGTTTCCTGACATATTTTATAATCTCAGTAATCAGTATACCCAAATGAGTTGAAAAATTAAGAGTTGTAACATCTTTTGGTGTTTGCAGATAATGGTTTATTGGGTGAGTTATCTCTTCCCTAGATTACCTAGGAGTTTTATTTCTGATGGTAAAATCACCATATAGAGGGCATATTTACTGTGTACAGTTTTCTGGTTTGTTATAGATTTTTCTATATAACCACAAATCTAGTTCATATAGTTAAAGGTGGCAAATTAATAGTTACCACAGTCTATCATTTTGTAGGCTGTGTTTGATGCTGTGGTTATTACTGACAGTACTACTTTAATGAAGGTGATATAACTGTTCTAATCAGTTGTTCAAGACTGAGATTGCCTGAGGGTCATAGATGATACTACAGGGTAATAAACAATACTATAGGCCAGTGACAAAGAACCTGGGGCTAGGCCAAATAGGTAGCAACTTCCTATTCCCAATAAACTGAAGAGGTAGGATCTTACAACATACTCAAAATCCAAAAGCCAGCTACTTCTGGAAGACACCTCTGAGAAGTAGTTATTTCATAAAGGTTCTTAATACTAGCAATAAAAGTACTCACCATAGCCAATTTACAAACATCAACACAGGAATTAAACTGACGCATGCGCACAGACAGAGAGAGAGAGAGAGAGAGAGAAAGAGAGAGAGAGAGAGAGAGAAAGAGAGAGAGAGAGAGAGAGAAAGAGAGGAAATGAGAAGACACAATCCCAGACTTCCAGCTTGCTAAAGGCAAACCCAGGGGACAATGAGGTGAAACAATTTGAAAACCACCAACCTGGACTCTCTGAAGTGGTACAGGAATAGTAACAAAACAGATGAATGGGGCTCTTAAAAAAATCAAATCAGAAATAATTTCTCAGATAACTAGAGAGATGATGAACATAATAAAGGACATGGTTAATCAGAACAGATACAGATTAGAGAGAGAGAGAGAGAGAGAGAGAGAGAGAGAGAGAGAGAGAGAGAGAGAGGCAGGCCCAGGAAAAGGATGGAAACCATGAACACTCAATATAGAAAAGAAATTGAATCCATGAAACTCATTCAAACAGATACCCAGGAGATTAAAAATTCCATTGGAAGTATATGCAACAGAATGAACCAATGTGAGGACAGAATATCAGATATAGAAGGTAGAACTGGAGTTTGTGATCATGAAAAGAAAAATTTCTTAAAAATAGCAAGGGACCATGAAAAAATCAATGCAATATCTACTAGATGATTCAAATAATAATATGAAATTTGTCAGAGTAAATAAAAAAGCAGGAGAGAGTGCAAATGACATAAAAAAATAAAAACCTATTCACAGAAATAATGGCAGAAAACTTCCCAAGCATGGAAAAAGAATTTGACATACAGTTAAGTAAGGCACATAGAACCCAAGTTATCCATGATCACAAAAAAATCTACACCAAGGCAAATAATAGTCAATATCCCAGAAATTCAAGACAAGAACAGAATATTAAAAGCTATTAGAGAAAAGAAACAAGTTACCCATACAGGAAAGCCCATTAGAATCACAGCAGACTTCTCAACACAAACCCTCAAGTCAAGGAGAGCTTGGAGTAAGGTATTTCACACCCTAAAATAAAACAACCTCCAGCCCAGATTGATGTAGCAAAGCATTCTTTCAAAACTGATGCACAAATAAGGTACTTCCATGACAAAGAATACCTGAAGAAATACATGACAACCAAACAAGCACTCCAAAATGTCCTGAAGGACATTCTAGAAAGAGGTAATGAGGACTCCAACTCTATGCACCCTAACAGAATGAATCCACAGGCAAGGCAAGTAAACAGAGGAGGAAAAAGGGGGCAACCAACAACAGGAAAATAACATGACAAGGACAAGTCAATACATATCAGTTATAACCATCAATGTAAATGATCTCAATTCAACAATCACAAGAAACAGACTGGCAAGGCAAGGGGCATCACAATCCCTGATTTGAAATTATACTACAAAGCTACTGTGATAAAAACAGCATAGTACTGGAAAAAAAAAAATAGACCTGAGGATCAATTGAACAGATTAGAAGATGCAGAAACAACTCCAAACAGGAGCCAAACACGTTCACTGGGAGAAAGATAGCCTATTTAATAAATGGTGCTGGAAACACTGGCTTTCTATACACTGAAGATTAAAAACTAGACCTGTATCTTTTCCCATGAACTAAATTAAAATAAAAATGAAACAAAGATTAAATATTAAAAAAGAAACCTAAATCTCCTGAACGATAGAACAGGCAGAACTCCTGAAGACATGGGTATAGGTAAAGATGTTATGAACAAAACCCTGATTACACAGGATACGTCACAAAGAATTGAAAGCTGGGATCTCATCTTATTATAAAGTTTTTGCACAGCAAAGAGACCACCAACAGAGTGAAGAGACAATACATGGTGTGGGAAAAAAAATTTCCAACTGTTCCTCAAAGGACTACTATCTAGAGTATATAAGGAACTCAAAATTCAGACTCCTCAAATTTAGACTCAAACCAAAAATGGGCATCTGAAGCAAACAGATACTTCTCAGATGAAAAAGTAGAAAGAGCAAATAAATATATGAAAAATGTTCAACATCATTGGTCACAAGAGATGCAAATTTAAAAGAACACTGAGATTCCATCTCACTCCAGAAAGAACGGCTATCATCAAGAAATCAACCAATAACGAAGGTTGAAAGGGCTGTGGGGAAAAGGAACACTTCTCCATGGCTGGTGGGAGTGTAGCCTGGGGCAACCACTGTGGAAAGCCCCCAAAAAACTAAAACTAGAGGTCCATTTGACCCATTCACCTTCTTGGTACCTTTGTAGAATTAAAAGCATCATACCCCAGCAATATATGCACATCCACGTTTATAGGTCAATTTGTAATAGCTAAATCTTGGACAGTCCAAATGCCCATCAATCAATGAATGGATAAAGATGTAGTTTTTTTATACAGTGCAGTACTACTCTACAATAAAGGACAAATCTCAGACACTTCTGGGATGCACCTTGAGACCATACTCAAGTGAAATAAATTGGACATATTTAAATACCTCATGGTTTCTCTGGTGTGAGACAGCAAAAGTGCAAATAAGGACCAAAATGTTTAACAGATATTGGAAAATGGGAAGAAACTGTTCAAATGGGAGTGGAGCAAGGATAGGGGAGGTGAAAAGGAAGGGGCAAAAAAAAAGAGCATAGAAGAAAAAAGTGGAAACAAGACCTCTGTAAATATGGAAGGGAAAAGGGTTTGAAGGGAGGGAATGGAAAAAGCAGTCACAGCAAGATATATCACGTACAGGTACAAATTCCTTATGATGAGTGTTATCATTATGTGTATCTAAAATGTACCAAGAAAATTTAAAACAAAAAGAAATGGGCTTCCTAGGTGTGGGATGGAGCAGCCAGCAAAGGTTTGCTCGAGGTGGGTGTATGTCATATTGCAGCCCTGAGAGAAAGAACATGCCAACCACATGTGTGGTGAAAGGACCAGGTAAAAAGTGGGTGAGAAACTAGAACATACTAAAGTTTGCTGCAGTGAAGAAAGGAGGGCCATGGTGGTGAGGGTGAGGTGAGCGATGGAAGCAGGTCCAGCTTATTGAGGGCCAGTGGGTCATAGTAAATAATTTGAATTTTCTTCTGAGTGCAAGTAGAAGCCCCGAAGGGTGTCAAGAGAGGTAGCAGTGACAGTTTGATATTCCTAAAGGCCAGCTCTGGAGGCTCTGGGTTTGATGTACTGGTGTCAGGTGTTGGACCAACACCAGGTAGGAGGCTGCTACCAGAATCTAGGTGAGACTCTGCAGTGGTTTAGATAAAGGTGTGGTAGTAGAGAAGAGGAATGATTGGCTCAGCATTGACAGGACCTCTCAATGGACTGGATATAGAGATAGGAGTAAGGAAGGGATGATAAGGGGAGCTCCTAGGAACTGGCAAACAGGACTATATCCTGAGGTAAAATCTTAAGAGTCAAATGCTTTCTCTGGAAAAGGTTAAACTACACAATGCTTATCGAACATCCAAGTGAAGGTCTTCCATAAGAAGTTTGGTAGGTAAGAGACCAGCTCTCCAGAGTTGTGGCTTTAGGGGTCACTGGTCTGCAGACAGTAGTAAGAGTTTGGTAACAGAATGGAAACTTCTAAAGAATGTAGTGACTCGGAAAACCCTAGGATACCACTGCGGTGGATGGAGGAGGGAAGCCTATGAAGCAGCGAGATGGAGAGGCCAGGAAGCTAGAAGAAAATGAGGAACACCAGATCACAGAAGCCAGCTGAGGATGAAGGTGAGGCTCCTGTGCGAACTGAGGCTCCAAGACTGATTAAGTCACAGATGAATGAGAGCAAGGCAGCAGCTTCCTGGTGAGAGGGAAGAAGCTGGAGAAGGTTAGGAAGAAAATGGGAGAAGTGGAGACAGTCACTGCAGGAATGTATGCATGCTGGGGAGCCAATGCATGGAGTACTAGATAGAAAGGCACACAGTATTATGGCTTGTTGTTAAAGGAGGGAGAAATAGTTATGTGTTGATGTGAAAGAGCATTAGAGGGGAGAATGTCGGAACTATGCCTTGAGCTGCCAAGTACACTGGTTTGCCTCCTCACCCCTGACCACACATTCTAAGTTGCTGCGCTAGACACAGCTCCTATGAGCCTCAACTCCTGGTACCCTCCAGGGAATAAGCCCAGCCTCCTGCTCTTCGCCCTCTTCACAACCTCTCTGCTGTTCTTATCACTCCATGGCTTCAATGCCTCCCGCGTTTAACATCCAGAACCGTGTGTCCCTCAGATGCTGAGCATTCTCACTGAGTGTCCGGTGGGCTCCACAGACCAAAGCCAGTCCCTGCCCCTGCGCCAGCCTCTCTTCTGCTTGAGACTGGAGCAAGAGGCCGTCATCATAGTCCCTTTCATATCCTTGCAAACCAGGTTTAATACATCCATGGCAAAACCAGTGTATTGATCCAAATCAGTGTGACCCTGGAATCCACGCCTTTACTACACACCTCCCCAAAGGGAAATTCCCACAGTTACTTATTTTCAAAATATACCATACACTCTTAGTTCCCGGTACCGGAGAAAAACCAAAAAAAAACCCAAACAAACCATACAATCTTTATTTTAATAAGTACACAGCCGTTCATTTATGTCAGTAAGAGAAAGTACCACTTTATGACAATAAATATTCATATAAGAAAAAGTCTGGAAAGAGGTTTATTCTCACAAGTTATTGCTGGAAGAAGTCCTTCAAACAAACAGTGCAGTGAAAATGTCTAAGAAAAGTATCAGTTTTTCAGATTTCTTCACCACTGTTTTAGTAACATTATCTTTATAATTTTCTATGTTCACTTTTTAAAAGAGCTGCTCCTTCCAACGGCAGTAACGCTTCAGTGCTCCTTTCCCAGGCTGTGACTCCACAAGCGGCTACATCAGGGCTGTGAACTGTCTCACTGTCTTTTCACTCTCCCTCTTTAGTTCTTCAATGTGGGCATCCAGGCGCTCTAGAATATGATGAGACCTCAGCTCCTCCTCTTCCAGGAATCTGGTAGCTATCGAACCCAGGGGAGCTATGGGCACAGAGTACTAGGACAGAGACAAATTGTGCCGTGGGTAAGTAAGTAGACATTTACATCCCTAGGATAAACTATTCATGATATGTCCTAACTTGTAATATTAAAAGGTCATTTCCTCCAAAGACATAATTGTTTTCATCTTAATGACAAGAATAAAAGAAAAAAGTAAATAAATCCTATAAAAAGTAACATCTATTTCTCTTTCTGACTTAAATTGTATCAATATAACGTATGAAATAAATAAATTATTAGCTATTATTGGTCTGAAGGGATCTCAATTTATACTTATATGCCATTCTATTGCACAGAAGAGAATATAATTAATGCATATTATTTCAAATCTACTTTAAAATCTGAATGTTACTTTCACTTTTAAGCACTGGAAAATTTATCAATAACTGACACCAATTAAAATCAGTCCCCTAAAATTCTAGTCCACAGTTCTTTATTTGAAACTCTTGGTTTCAGAATTCACGCTTTAGGGATAACTTAGGAAAGGTGCTATATGTAGGCCATTGTCATTTGCAGTAGTTATACTCTAAAGAGTCTCCCTGAACACTGAATTAGTGAGCAGACTCATCACCCCACAGGAAACAGACACAACAGACACGTATATACACACACACATGCTTCACACAGACTATAATCCTAGATCTTAGAAACAACTCAGCCTGGGAGATTCCATACTCTATTTTACAACAGAGAAATGAGACTCGAAAGTGCTGCACAGCTCTCTTAAAGCCCCCACTAACAAGTTGGTGACTCCATTCTTTGCTGCCGTGTGTGTCCACACACAGGTGTGGAAGTGCCATGATAAAGTTTAGGGCACATCTGCACTTACACAATCCCTGGATAATGAGAATCTGCTGTATTCACTTGGTAGAGTCTGAGGTTACATCCCATAACCAAATACACTGGTGTTTCTGAAGCAAAATGGATGGATACTCCCATCCGGAAAAGAAAACCACATCAGTTCAAGTCAGGGAAGACTTTAGTTCCAAAAAATTCTTGTTGAGAACTTGGGGGGAAAAGTTTTTGGGGTTTTCTGGATTTCAGAATTACATACAAATTAAATAGGGACTTTAAAACTGAAAGAAAACGTTTCCTTGGACTGGTTGATACTGAAACTTCACCAAGTTTCAGTATCAAACTTCTAAGTTTCAGTATCAAACTTCACAAACTTCACAAAAAAATACTGAACTTTCACAAAGACAGTGCACGACCACAGCTGGTGACAAGGCCAGCATGGCACGGCACCCAAGCCCTGCTCCACACATCCTCAGATGCACTGCTTCCTCCACATCCACTCACTCCACCTGTCCCACTGACTCTAATGCGGAACCGGCCCTCTCTGCAAGAGATGGGAAGGGAGTTTTTATTTTTAATTAGGATTAAAGACAAATGAGTATCTGTAACATGTTATACTTGGGAACAAGGACATATTCTGGAAAATAATCTTGGCTGAATGTGTCCTTATAAGCAAAACTATGAGAATAATAAAGGGCACTTATGATAGAGAACCAGCAAGTAAAAGAAAAGAAAAATAAAAACACCTGCTTTATCCTTAAAGTAAGAAATAAGCCCAGAGAGCTCAGTGAATAGACCATCAGACTTTTAATCTGTGGGTCCAGGGTTCAAGTTCCTGTTCAGACACTTAGTTTTCACAACTCCTACGGAAACCAGTGTGGAAATTCCTCAAAAAACTAAAAATAGAAATTTCATTTGACCCAGTTATTGCCCTTCTAAATCCTTCTGAAAGGGGAAGACGTCAGATTACAGTAATGTGTGCATACTCATGTTTGTAGCAGCACAATTCATAACAACTAAAGTTTGTAAGCCATTTATATGCCCATCAACAGATGCATGGATAAAGAAAATGTATTCATACAGAATAGGATAAACTTAAGTCACTTTTAACAAAGTAGATGCACCTTGAAACCATGCTAATGAAACAAATCAGACACAGAAGGTTAAGTATCTCATTGTTTCTCTTATAAGAGAACCCCAACATATAAATATTTTAAAGAGTAAAATAAAAGACAGATTAAAGGAAACAGGTACACAGACACTTTAAAGACAGAGTGGGGATCTAGGGATGGAGGGAGAAGGGCATAAAGGGAAAAGGGAAGTAAAAAGGAGTAAGATGTGTTATGTACACACACTGAGTCTCCACAATGACTGTATTCACTGTCACAAACATGTACTAGTAAACAATAAAACTAATAAGCTAGAAAGATCAGAATGTTTCCATACCAAAGATATAAACTCTTCTTGGTCACTCATACCATCAGACATAGCGTCAGAAAAATTGGCATCATTTATGTCAAGCAGTGAAGGCAAAGAGTGAATCTGACCCAGAAAGTGAGAAGGCAAAGAGATGGTGGAGCTGCAAGAGCTGAGGTGAGGACTCAGGGGGCTGCAGACCCTGCAGGCAGGGCCTGTGCTATCCGGTGCTTGTCCTCTCGGAGAGTGGAGAACTGCTGTGCAGTGCTCAGTCTTTATCCCATCATGTCTGTGCTGGCCATGGGTTGGCCTGAATAGCAGGTTAGAAAACAAAACAAATGAAAAATTGCAGCAACTTGTCTCTTTCCAACAGAAATCTAGGATGTCACTTAAACACACACAATGAAGCTAAGCTGTAAGGCTCTATAATTTACAGAATGGAAACCCCATTCAGACCAGGTGATCCTTTATTTATGTGGATCCCCGATACCCAATCCCCACTGCCAGGCCCCTGTCCTCACCCACACCATACCAAGGAGGACAAGTAAACTACCAGAGTAACCCAGAGCAGCTGGCGCTAGGACAGGGGAGCGCCACGCACGTGAGCGGGTGGGAGTGGGCTGAGGGTGTCAGCACGGCTTTGGCAGGAAGACACAGAAGCCATACACTATGAACTGAAGCCATGTGGCTTTCCCTGGATGCTACACTAATAGCCTGTAATTAATGAACCAAAAGTACAATGGAGGCTTTTTTTAATAAAAGCCAAGTTTTCAATCAAATACTGTATCGTCAAATACAGGACAAGGACAGGTGTTGCGGAGGTGGACGCGCATGAAGGAGCACGGTGCAGCGAAGTGTCGCCGGCTCCCGCATGCAGAGCGCACACCACTGCTGCACTACTGTCCGTGTCACACAAACTCCTCTCCATTTTTAAACTGGACTGTAGCTTTACTTGCATGCAACACACTTCACAACTGAACAGAGCCCTTTGATGGTGTAATTTT
Organism: Chinchilla lanigera; assembly: GCF_000276665.1. Lineage (NCBI taxonomy): Eukaryota > Metazoa > Chordata > Mammalia > Rodentia > Chinchillidae > Chinchilla > Chinchilla lanigera. The sequence continues at coordinate 4,035,985 of NW_004955501.1, forward strand.
TCTAAGTCCTAAATTATTAAAAAAAGTGAGAATTATATCGCAAAAACACATATTCAAAAGAAACTTTCAAGAAACTTTACTTAAACTCTGTATTCTTGAACTCAGTTGTTCTCCTGAGTGTAGGTTTAACACTGTCTTTTTTTTTGTACGTCTGTGTAGCGATCTCCAGCTGAGATTTGGTATCCATTAAATCTTTCTGTAGTTGCTGATTTTCAGACAATAATTTATTTAATTTCTTAGTATAATTCTCCTGAAGCTCTGCTAGTGAAATTTCTTTTGCCTAATAAAGAAAGAATACTAGAGTCACTTAATTTGTACAACAATACTTGTGATCTGTGATATTTCTGGCCGAAAAATTCCATTGCTTCAGTTGCAACTAATCAATCTATGGCTTTACTGTGATCAGAAAAAGTGAAAATTTTTGCCTTTAGTCCTCTTAAAACTAACAAAGACAACGGATTCTGCTTCTTAAGAGTAAATGGGACTGTTGGGCGTGGTGGTACAGGGCTGTAATCGTAGCACTCAGGATGCTGAGGCAAGAGGATCGCTGTGAGTTAGAAGCCATCCTGGGCTACATAATGAGTTCAAGTCCAGCCTGAACTGCGCAGAAACACTCTGTCTAAAAAGAAAGTCAATGGGAGTGGAAAGTAAGAGGTACAATGGGCCTCCCGGTGTGCCAGAAATATTCCCATAGCTGGCAGGATAGAACCAGGACAGAGGAAATGTGCAAGAAGCAGAAGCCAGGGAAAGAAAACAGCAGCCATGGTTCTTCTACAAGGAAAAGGCTGAACAGCCCCAGAGTACCTATAGGAAAAAGCAAGGGACCTAGTGAAAGGGAAGAAACTAAATTCTACAAAACAATTCTGGTTCTAAAAAAGAATTCTGTCTGACAGGGACAACTTTTAAAATTCTCTCAATTAAACATATTTATATAATTTTGGCATCTGCTCTTGTACCTAAAATTGAACATGATAAAGCAGGATTCAAGTTTATAGTGACATTTACCATCCTGGTCTGCTTTTAGTTCTATGATTATTAATTTTATTTTTCTTTAATTCTAGGTGCTTCTTGGTAAAACAGGGCCTTTTCCCCTCATAAATGCATTTTAATTAGCAAATTTATGGCGATCTTGAGAGTCTGATATTTAGCTTGGTCTTTTCTGTAAAAAAATGTTCTGAAAGTAAGCTGGTCAAGAGTGATCCGACAAACAAAACTACAGAAATAGAAACTTTAAACTGTCTCTGTTCTGGTAGTGATAGTGAGTTATAAAATCTTTCAAAAAGTTGTCAATGCAAGATAAAATCTCAGAAGAAAATTTGCAGGATATAACAGCTAAACTGCAAACAACTGTCAGTTTTTAAAATGTAAGTACTTTATTAGAGCTGCTGTTTTCATTAAAATAATTAGATAATTAAAATAGATATTTTTAACCCAAATATTCATTTGTAGAAATAATTCTGCCTTCCTAGGTGGTAAAATGCAAAGGGGCACTTTCTCATAATTATTTCTAAAGATGTGTTCAACATGTTCACAATGCATGTTACTCTGAAACCAGAGAAAGCTTAAGCTGCTGACAGGATCTTCACCAGCAGTTTGATGTCAGATATCATTAAAAATACTTTATCTTAAAAGGATAGCATTTGTCTTTTCCAGGAACCTGTCACAATTTTACAATTATTACTTTATTAATAATAATTACAGAGAAGTGAATCCGAGATAATAGAAAAACTGAGCAGTAAGAATAGGCCTGTTCAAAGAAAAACTCTATTACAGGGGGTGCTTCAGAGAAATCTGCTAAACAGCACCTCTAGTCATAACCTGGCTTAGTTCCCCTGTGAGGTCTGAACTTTTAAAAATCAACAGTAATCACTGAATGCAGTAAGTCTCTTAATCAAATATTGCCAAATCCCGCCAGGCGTGGTGGCACATGCCTATAATCCCAGCACTCGAGAGGCTGATGCAGGAGGATCTTTGCGAGTTCAAGACCAGCCTGGGCTACAAAGTGAGCTCAACGCCAGCCTGAGCTGCATAGCGAGACCATATCTCAGAAAGACAAAAAACAAAACAAAACAAAATATTGCCAAATCCCGAGTCCTCTGAGTATTCTGTGAGTGAAAACCAAAAAGCTTCTTGGATGCTTCATTTGGCTTTAGCAGGGGCACAGTCATTGCTGTCCATCTGCTCACACACCCATCTACCCCTTCATCTGTCCATCCGCCCACTTACACATCTACCTTACCCCTTAAACTATTTAGCTATTATTTCCTCTCATTTCTCCCATTTCTGTGGGATTGTGCTTTTAAAAACAATCTTTTCATTAAAGTATTACAGGGACTTGGGGAGGAAGCAAGACGAGATAAATGTTCTCATCTGCTATCCTAAATGACAGCATAATACTTCATAGTGCAGACAGCCACAAACTAGCCATTTAAACAAGCACCCTGTGTATCTCCAGACTTTGACTATGCCACACACACTTCCATGCCCTTTGTTGCATATCAGCTGCTATAGGAAAATTCTTTGGACACACAAACTGATAGGAACACTGATGAACAACTCAGCAATGACTCAAAATCAGAAATGTACCTATCTAGGAGTTGAAAGGCTATGTGTATATATATATATATTTTTCAGGGTAAAAGGCTATATAGATTTAGAAGATTGGTATCTATTGCTAAATTGTCCTCCTGAAGGGCCATATCAATGTATTTTCTCATTAACATGACACAAGAGAGCCTGTTTCCCTACATCTTTGCTAACAGCGGCTATATAATAATTTTTAAAAGTCACCATCAAACTAACTCCTAAGAGTATTTTTTATCCTTGATTATTAGAAAGGTTTAATAGCTTTCCTTGGTCACTTGGTATTTATAGTACTTCTATGAACGATCTATTTTGCCTCTTTTTCTACTGAATTACCTACTTCTTATTACCTCTGTAGGAAAATCCTATATATTGGTATTTTATATTAACCTTTTATCTGTTTACAGATTATTTTCTCCCTGTCTACTGATCTTTTTTATGGGGCCTTTCCCCATCCAGAAGTTTTACATTTTTATGTTGTAAAATCCCTTATGGCTTCATGGTACTTTGAGAATCTGCCTATCTGAAAGATTATTAAAATAGTTCCCCATTTTTCTGGTTGAAATAATGTATTCTTCTAGCCTTTACACTGTCTCCTATCTCAGCCTGCATGACTGTGAGATTAGAACTATCTGGAAGTAAACAGGAAACAGAATGTAATGATACACCTTTTTAGAGATAATACTCTCTGGAAGTACAGAAAAAAAGGATTTCTACAATCTCTGGATACCGTACTAACATGAAGAGAAGATGGGTCAGGACACACGCCTAACTCTGAAAACGGTAAGAGTCTGATAACAAAACAGTTCAGGGTATAACGCTGTTTACACCTCACTTTTAGCTGTCATGTTCTCTCTTGTTTTGGGGCTTATACGTATTTTTATCCTTCCTACTAAATTATTCTAATGTCTTAAAGCAAGAATCCTTTTATTTATACTTGTATTCATTATAGCACCAACTAAAATGTTTTGACATAAAAGACTCTAAAACATTTGATTCCATTAACTGCAACTTGAAATGTAAATGAAACTAAGTTATTTAAAAGATGACATACCTTATAATGAAGAGACATTGGAATGAAATTATAATATACCAATAACAAAGCCAGCATCTAACATTTATTGCACACTTACTAAATATCAGTACTACAGTAAGTTCTTTATATTTGTTTTCCCACTAAGTACACAGACTGTACAAGTATTTTATCATGAAAATAACATTAAACAATACCTTCCTATTAACAGAACAGAAAATTGTATTTTGCTTATTTCCATCCTTATTTTGATTTCATTTTACTTGAAAAAAATTTTTGCTGGGTATGGTGGTGCACACCTGTAATTCCAGCACTCAGGAGGCTGAGGCAGGAGGATCACCACAAGTTCAAGGCCTGCCTGGGCTACACAGTGAATTCAAGGGCAACCTGAACTACATAGTGAGACACCGTTGAGAAAACAGAGAACGTGAAAGAAAAGAAAGGAAGAGAAAGAGAAAGAGAGAAAGAAAGAAAGACAGAGAGAGAGAGAAAGGAAGGGAGATGGAGAGAGGGAGGGAGGAGGGAAGAAAGGAAGGAAGAAGGGAAGGAAATTTCCACAGAAGGTTCATTCCATCTACCTCATCTTTGTAATATCAATACTTACAACACGATTTTTAAAGCTTTCTGAATAGAATGACTTAAGTTTCCATGTATGTACCTCATTAAAACCCAACTCCAATTTCATCACCATTTCAGAAAGACGACCATTTTCTAATTTGAGTGATTCCAACTGATTCAAAATTTCCTGAGAAAATAAAAGCAAAAACAAATAAAATAAATCAAGTGCATCTTACAAAATTTTTCCACAGTAACCTCCATTAGGCTATTATACACATACGCACACACAAACACAAAAGCGCACACTTTCTAAAGGAACGTGTTCACGGGGCTACCAGGTGAGGTAACACGCATGCGCATAAACACTATTCCTCCATGACGAACCGGGCAAGGACGCAGAGGCCAAGCTTCTCGGCTCACCGTGAATCCCCAGCCACCCGCCTGTGTCAGCCTCCCCAACAGGGCTCCTGCTTCTAGCCCCCGGCGGGACTGCACCTCTTTCACGGAAGAGCTCCTTTTCAGCCCTCACTCTCCTCAGCGGCTTGACTTTCCTACTTGGGAAGACGTGGACATTTTTTGGCTTACTTCTTCCTCAGTAAAAGCTACCTGGTTAACTTCCTTGCTGCCACCTTTTATTTGAAAGTCTACTCCAGCATCTTTTTACCCTAAGTGGAAAGTACCCTAAATCTGCTTCAAGTCACTGCTCTATATACTCTGTGCCTTTTCATAATAATTACTACATTTCAGGGGTTTCAAATGCCAACTTCATGCAAGAACTCTTACAGATAAATGCCTAACCTTGATTATAACCTTGAAGTCCAAGCCTCCGGTGGCACTGACTGGTAGATGTTATCATGTAAGAGTCAAGCCTTTATCTCAAACCAAATGTGCCAAATGAATGTCCCCTTACCAGCTTCCTTACTATGTGTACCTTTCCTATAAATTCATCATTCTCACCCTAACTTACTCCCTGTCTTTTCTGTTTCATAACAAAGCATTACTTTCTGCTCTACTGCCTAACTTTAAGTCCTGAGTGACACTTTCCTTAACTCTACCTCATGCTCCCAGTCCAGTCAAACACAAAGCTCGATTTTACAAGCCAAGCATCTGTGGAACTCCGCATCCTTCTCCGGCCCTTGCTCACTGCAAAGCCGCCTTCGTGTTTCTACCCCAGCCTCTGAGCAAATTCTATGTGAGGCCACAGGTACTCTCTGCTGGCCCCAGGACTACACCAGAGCACCTCCCACAGCGAGGGGGCCCCGAGACCTAGCCCTGCTTTCCAGCCTCGTTATTTCCACTCAGCCCAAGTGCACGCCAGTTTCCATCATGGCCCACATCTCACTCTCCCAAGACCTCTGCATGTGCTTTTCCGCCTGACATACTGCTCCTCCCCACTCACCCAGTTCATCCTGTTCAGCCTTCAGGTCTTCTTCCTCTCAGAAACCACAGCCTCTGGGAGCCGTGGGATCCAGGGGTCTGGATGTGAGCTTCCTGGGTGTGCTCCTAGTGCCCCCCACAAGAGACAGAGCCACCCCATGTGTCTGCATCCCTCTCACCTCCCCGCCATGCCTCATTGGACCGCTTGCTGTGAAGCCCTCAGCCCAAAGCAGCTGCCTGATGAAAATGTGCTGCACTAAACATTTTGAAATTCCATACTAAAGTCAATCTTCAAAATCAAGCATCAAATAAAGTTTTTGTTGAAGCTTTACCTTATGCTCCACTGCTTTTTCTTCTGCCTTTTGCATCTCTGCTTTGAGTTGCTTTTCCATGTCCGAGGAAGAACATTTGGCAGAAGCAATGGTGATATCTCGCTGATGTAACTCCCGCGTCAGCTGGGAAATTTCCATCTTCATACCTTCCAGTGCAGAGCTGTAAGTCTGTTCAGCTTGTAAAATCTGTTCTTTCAACTACAAAGAGGCAGAGAGGAAAACATCAAAGAGGAAGTATTTACACAGAAACATATATTTTTTTGTTTTGTTTTGTTTTGTTTTTCTTCCGGTACCAGGAATCGAATTCACGACCTTGCGCTTGCCAGGCAGACACTTTTGCCACTGAGCTAAATCCCCAGCCCCACAGAAACATATATTGATTGTTAATAAAATGTTTATTTTACCTCAAGACATAAAATTTTTCCTAGATTAAATCTGCAGGAAACTAGCAATTTAGCAAGTTGCATGCCTATGTTGAAGGAGGTCATATTCATAATCATTTACAAGCTCTCAAAAGAGGTAGGTGAAGATCAGTTTCAAAGTGCACACGCACGTTAAGAGCGCAGCACTTGTGACCTTCCTTTTTCTTAGCTGCAAATCTTAAAAATTGTGCTTATATGGTTTTCTGGCCCACAGAATATAATAAATAATAAACAGACAAGGGGAAAGGGCTGGGCTGTAGCTCTATCACAGAGCACTTACCTGGCACCCATGAAGGCCTAGGTTAAGTCCCCAGAGCCACAAAAGAAACAACAGATCAGGACAGGATAGGGAAGAGGAGGGGAAGGGAAGGGACAGGGATGGACAGGAAGAAGGGAAAGGGAGTGGGGGGTGGGAGGTAAGGGAAAAGACAAGAGAAAGAAAATGTAATCTCGGAGTAAAAGATAAATAATCTCGAAGAAGTAATACAAGAATACAAGTACAGGTACAACAGCCAGGGCTTGTTAATGTAGAGGTATATAATTCTGCAGAAGAAAGTAAATTTTTATATACATGTTTAGCCTGTAAGAAAATATTAAATGATAGCTGATATAATATCTTTCTGCAAGAAAAAAATTACAAATCGTTTGGAATCTTTTTCAGTAAGACCTGTTTAAAATACAGTTTCAGAGTTCAAAGTAGGCAGGCTTCATTATCTTGAAAATAATTATATGGCATCCCTGAGGATACTAAAGAAGCAGGCACTTTCCCAAGCACTGTCCGTGTGCTTTTCCACTCCTGAATATCAAGTGTTCTTTGAGCCACATATTTCTCTCAGGAAAACAACCCTATACTCTCCCAACCTGTGCCTCAGTGCATAAATACACCTGACTTCGTGACCGACCGCATGCAGATTTTTACCTTCTTAATCTCTGCCCTGTACTCATTGTTATGTCCTTCCATCTTCTTCAGTTCTTCGTATCTTTCCATTAGCTCCTGGCTCAGCTGTTTACATGTTGCACTCACAGACTCTAAGCTGTATGACAAAAAAAAAATCACCTAGTTAAAATACAACGCAGTCCCCAAAACTCACTAGTTGGATTATCTACTTTACCTTCTTGACGTCCAAGATGCATGCTACTAATATCTTAAACACCATGTCACACCTGGAATTAAAACTCACTTCCATTCTCCTGATCATGAGAGGGAGCTAAATCTAACTCAAGCCTTTGACAACACTTCTGACTTTTGTATTTACCTATATTCTTTCCTTCTGCTTAAAATTAAACTAGTTACAAAATTCTAAAGATAACAGCAACATAGCCAGTTTTTACTTGCTAGTTGTACTAGAGAAAATTATCATAGAGCTGCCATCATAATCTTAGCCTCTGTTATGTCTGATCGCACAATTCGATCCTATAAAGAGAATAACCTTTGCAGTTTCCACTCATCACCCTTACTCAAGAATCAACCCCTCATCAGACAGAAGAACCACAAAGGCACCACACTTCTCTTACCTCACAGCCCATTTCTACTAGATGATCTTCCTGCAGCTACTCAGCTGGCTGACTACACCATCTTCCATGTGCCATTTGCTATGCTGGCTTCTCGTCTCTTCATGTATCACCACCTCGACCACAAAGCACCTCTTTCTCCTCCCACCTGGCACTGGTGGTCAATACCCTCTCCACACCTTATCTCAAGAATCGGATCAGAGTTTACCTGACAAAACCACCCAGCCCTCACTCTCCTAACCATGTTAAATACAATTTTTTTTCAGCTCTTATAGCTAAAATGTAAAAAATGTTTTAAATTTGCTGGTTTAAATTCCTCTCAGCTCTTTACTGTGCATATTTTCTCTCTCAAAGTACAAAGTCTATGACTAAGAGAACATCTTTCATTTCTTATCTCCACCCAAACTTAGTTTTCACCCCCCAACCCCTACGGCACATGGCTCTAGCCTACTCCACAAAGGCTTCATACTCACTCAAATTGTTTCTCCAACATCCCAAACTTACCACATAAGCGCTCTCTCAAAAATATCATTTTTGCAATACAATGACATACAAACCACTGATTAAAGTCCCTTGCTTCCTTATTTAGGAAATATTTTCTTCAAAGAAAACAACACAAATAAACTATTTAAAACAATTCCTTAATAAAAAAGTAAAGCAATTCCTTTTTCTACTTCTTTTTTGAAAAATGTTTAAGCTATCATTTTATTATTGAACACTGGTCTTTACATCCATTTATTCCAATTGTACCAAGTTCTAAAAATCCTAGAATGTTCATTTATTTAGTACTTAGTACGTGACTACAATGTGCCAAACACTGAGGTCAGAGAGAAGAAAAAGCACAGCCATCTTTTCCTAAATATGGATGAGAAGATCAGGGCTTAAAGAGACTCAGGGGTCAAGGTAATGCTAAAGATCAGCAACCGCACAAAAGGCTTCAGAACCTCATGACAGAACAGTAAGATACATGGACATTTGAAGATTCCTGAAGAACCAACCAATAAAAATATCTATGATAAATTGTAAATTTTAGTTCTAATACCAAAAATAGTAAGGTTTATTTTATTCAACCTAAAGTATTCATATATACCTCAATAATTATAACAAAGAATACACTAAATATTCCAAGTATTCAAAAAGTGTGTGGCACGTATGCTTAAGAGGCAAAAATACTTACTGATTTCCAGAAACAAAAATAAAAATAAAAACAACAACAAAAGTATTACTTAAAGACAACCTGACTAGGCATGGTGGCACACACCTGTAATCCCAGTACTCTGGGAGGCTGAAGCAAGAGGACTGCAAATTTGAGCCCAGCCTGCTCAACTCAGTGACTTAGCAAGACTATGTTTCAAAATAAAAAATAAAGAAAGGGTTGGAGATATAGCTCAGTGCAAAAGCCTTGGCTTCAATTCCCTAGTACCCACCCCTAAAAAAAGATAACATAAAGAAGAATAAAATGAGCTAGGTGTGATAGCACACACCTATAGGCCCAGGTACTTGGGAAGCTGAAGTGGGCGGATTACCTGAGCTCACAAGTTCGAGACCCATCTGAGCAACACGGCAAGACCAGTCTCAAAAGGAAAAATAAAACAAGAAGTATAAAATGGTAATTTTTTATTATCCTCTGTTTGCCTAAAAGCTAACAGTCTGTGTACTTTTCATCTTTTACATACAAAAAAATTAGTGTACAAATGATCAAGATTAATGTGTATAAAACAAAATGTCAAACCCTTCCCAGTCAACAAGTTTAGAAGTATGACAAATGAAAGAATTTCGTAAGTATGACAATGGTAAGAGCTGGCTGGATTAGAATATGGTCCAGGTTAGAATTCAGTTAACATCCAAGGAAATCTCAACAACACTGCCGAACAGAAAGAAGGAGCAGTGCACATAAACCGGGACCTTTCCAAGAACAGTGTCAGCAAGGTGGTAGAAGGAAGCCAAAATGAAGGGGTTCTACACAGGAAAAGGGCTCAGTATGGTGGCACACACCTGTAATCCCAGCGCTAGGGAGGCTGGGGCAGGAGGATCACCACGAGTGCAAGGCCCACCTGGGCTACATAAGGGAGCTAAAGATCAACCTATACTCCATAGTCAGACCTTGTCTCCAAAACAAAACAAAACAAAGAAGCAAATGAAAATAAAAAACAAACAGAAAAAAGGTGAAGGAGACAACATGAGCACAGACAACACTTTTCAAGAATTTGATTTGGGAGGAAAGTAGAGAAATGCAGAAGTCACTTGATGGAGATATAGGATTAAAGGAGAGTTTTAATTTTTTTTCCACAAAGGAGACATTAGAGCACATTTTATATCAGGGGGAATGATTCAGCAGAGAGGCAGAACTTCGCGATACTCTGTGATGTAGAAGATGAGGGAAAAGCTGCAGGAACAGGACATACAGGACGGGTAAGTCTTAGCACAGAGGTACACCGGCCGGTGCGTTTGCACTGACAGACCAATGGGCACAGACGCAGGCAGACTGGCGGATTTGGTAGCAGAAAGATTAGCAAGTTCTCTTTTAACTGTTTTTGTTTTCTCGTGAAATAAGAAGATCATTTGTGGATGCTAGAAAAAGATTATTTTTCAGAAGACTACTAGTTTACTATATCAATGTGATGGCCAAAAATTCGGAACGAGAGGTTTATGAAATATGTATATAATTATCTACCTGCCTTCTAGACGCGTCACCTCTGCTTGCAGGAGTTCTTCACTTGTGTGGGTAAAATCCAACTGGGAAAGCACACTGTCTAAGTGCCCTTGCCCTTGAGAGGTGATCCTCCTTTCAGCCTGTGAGTCCTCCGGTGGTCTATAAAAGGATACGAGATGATTATTACAGGACATTTACTTTGCAAACAAAAGCAATGCATGAATAGGCAGTCTATTTCCCATTCCAACTGTCTAGAGTAAGATCTTTGGTACTCTATTTTCTCTCCTGCTTTACTAAAAGCACTGGGAGAGAAGAGTCAAGGTTTTTCCCAAATAGGTCAGCAGTAATTTTTTCCTTCCTTCACTAGGATTAGCATATTTTGCAAGGGAAAAGGCAAATCAGTTTGTTGACAATACCCTGTGCCATAAGCTAATAGTTTTCTCAAGTTTCGGGCTGGGGATGTAGGTCAGTGGCACAGCACCTGCCTGGCAAGTGCAAGGTCCTGAGTTCGATTCCTGGTACCAAAAAAAAAGAAAGAAAGAAAGAAACCGAAGTTTCAAGGGAGATCTGGCAAGAATAAAAGTGCACCAGATGTAAATCAAACACAAGGAGCATGGCTCACACTTACTTTCCACTACAAACCTCTCAACACAGTAACTGATACATAAAAATTAGTTTTAGCCAGGCCTGGTGGTGCACGCTTGTAATCCCAGCACTCAGGAGGCTAAGGCAGGTTTGAGACCAACCTGGGCTACAGAATGAGCTCAAGGCCAGCCTGAACTGCATAGTGAGACCCTGTCTCAAAAAGACAAACAAAACAAAACAAAACAGTTTTATGAGGGATTTTAAAAGAGCTAGCTCACTAGATGGCTGTTAGTAATGACAAGCAGTACTAAACTACTCTATCGAGGAAGAGAGGCTTTTCAGGAGTTATGCACACAATTCCCTTCACATCTCTAGTTTCACCAAGAGGGTAATCTAACAATTCCTAATTTTCTAAATATCAAAATCTTTGCTAGAAACCCAAAATAAAGGGGCAAAAACTAACCACACAAAACTTTTTAACATATAAAAATCTAACTCACAAATTAAAATACAGTAAGAAAATCCACAGTAGTATCAAACATAAAATTGTGAATATGCACTATTAAAACTGCTATTTAATGTTAAACCACCAAGTGGGTAAGATAAATAATATTTAAGATTAAATACACCTTATGTCATCTACTAGGTGTTGGGTGTTGGTTCCTTTTGTTTGTAACTTCTTTTGCATTTTTGCCTCTCGGATAAAATTTTCATGAGACTGAAGATTTGCTTTCAATTCTTTCTTTTCTTCCTGCAGAGTCTGCAAAACACTCAGAGAAAAGTCAGATATTATTAAAAGTTTCCTTCAATTTTCTTTTCTTCCAGCAGAGCCTGTGAAATACTCTGAAAAAAAGTCAGAGTATTACAAATTTTCTAGCTCATAAAAAAAGGAAGCCAGGGACTCTGACTGTAAGTTATATGACAGGCACAATATTAATACAGCTATCAACAGCTAAACTGTTAGCTACAGAATAGAGAAGACACCATAGATTTTTGGAACCTAGTTCTAGGTTAAGTATTATCTCTTAAAATACACATTTCTCCAATTCTAATAATTTTAAAACACACCTTCCAATTCACAATATCTATTGTACATTTTGGATCTTATTTACTCTTTCAGTTTCTCACACTAGTGAGATAATGTGATGTTTACACGTGAGTCTGATTTACTTCCCTTATAAGTGTGGTCTCAATTTGCATCCATTTACCTATAAAAGTCTCCAGTTACTAATCTGTTTGAAACTCTGTTGTATTATTATTTTTTTCCCTTTAAAATAAAAAATAAACTGAAAGTCCATATACAATAGAAAATATAAAACAAACACCCTACAATACACAAATCTAAGAGTATATGTGATGAGCAATTCCATAAAATGTGTTTAAAATTCATTTTCTTTTCAGTACCTACAACACCAGTCAGTATGTGTATATTTAAAATGAACCATATAATTGTTCTAATTTAAAAAAAGCACACCTCCAACAGTTTTTCAGATTCCCTCAATTTTTCCTCTTTTTGCCGCTGCTCCTGCAGAATAGACATATTGGTTCCAATCAAGTCATTGACTCTCATGTTAAGACGCTCTATTTCCAACTCATTGGCACAGATGGTGTCCTTCGCCCGCTCAAGCTTACTGCTCAGGTGCTGGATTTCTGACTGACTGGACAGCTCCACAGACTCTAATTTCTGCTTCCGGTTGGAGAGTTGAGCCTAGAAACACAGAGGTTAACAATAGTTAGAAAGGGAAATAATAAAAGAATGATTAATGAATAAGGAAGACTTGAATTTAACTTCTGTAAAAGTGTAGAGCGTTAACTCACTAAAAAATATAGTAAGCACCTCAAGAAAGGACAAGAAAGAACTGAGAAAGAGAAGAGACGCTGCTCCCCTGCTAAAGAGACAGGTCCTTTATTCTATCTACTTATCACACCGGAAATAGGAGACATAATATACTATTCTAATGTAAGTCCAGAAACTAAAATTTAACAAATCACCAAGCTTCTTAAATTTGTAGTTCAAATTTCCACTCTCTCTCCAACTGTATGGCATGTGGTTATTTTGCTGTAACATTTTTTCTGATACATTACCAATACCCATATTCAGGTTATTCAAACTGACCACAAAATTCTATTTAAATGTGGAGAGGTGGAAGGATTATAGAATTTCAGGACAGAACAGGTTCTATCATCAGTCTGTGGACATTTTCTGAGCTAAAAAATGTAACCAAATATAGCATATCTCAAATTAAGTTTCTTCCAGTAACATTTTCTCCTGAGGTACATATAAATACTACTACTTCAGTAACTGCGTCATTCACCTGTAGTGTATTTAATAACCTAACCTTTGGGCTCTGTATTTTAACCAATCTGGTTTGGCTCTCAACTTTCTAGCTCTCACAGGTTTGAAGTTTGTTGTTTTTGTTTTGCAACAGGGTCTCACTATCTAGTTCAAATTGGCCTTGAACTCATTGTTTAGCCAGGCTGGCCTCAAAATTTGACGTCTGAGTGCTGGGATCACAGGTACGCATGCACCACCATGCCCAACTTAGTTTTTACAAGTTTTAATTTCATCCAGACTGATTCTTCAGCACACTGTAGATGGACATAAATCAGTTGTTGAGGTAAAGTTCCCTTATTTTGATTATGTCTCAAATACCTGGCATAAAGGACTTTAAATATTTCTAAAGGTAAAGAAAGATGTTTACTTTATTTTAGAAATAAAAGAGGAAATGTCTCTGAGCAATTGGTACAGATATAAAGATTTTATTATATATGGCATGGGGACAAAATCTTACTTTGGTGACAAAAAGTGGACGCTTAAAATGCCTGTAAGTCAGAGAAAGGGTGGGAGGACAGAGGCAGAGATGTAGACAGATAATATTTGTATAAAATCTGGATCAAAATAAATTCTAAATCCAGTGTAAAGAGGCAAAAACTCTTTACTAGACCCTTACAATAGTGCGAGAGAAGAGCCAGCATAGGCTTACAGTCACGAGAATAACCGCTATGCGTGCACTTATTTCCAAACTTTTAAATGTAATATAAACTTTTTTCGAAGAGGAACTCTTATACAAAAGCCTATGCAGAATGAATAAATGCAGAACGTGGGTGAGCCTGGGAGGGAGAAAGTGTTGGGAATCCAGCTTGCTAAAACCCTCCCCGTCCCTACCTTAGCTTGTCCAGCTGCCTTGCAGTTTGGAAAATACAGCTAGAAAACCACTGTACAACGGACACTCAGGGTGAAAGACAACACAGATGCAAAAACTCTTACCACTGTAATAGCCATACAACACTACTGAGTTCAAACTGGTGATCTGACAGTCAATAATGCTTAAGTTATAGCTACAGTTTAATTAAGCTATAGTATGGCCAGGTAGTCTAGCTTTGCTACTCAAAAATTAACCAACTTCTCAGTTTCAAAGACTCAATACAGCCTTTAATATAGCAGTCATGCAAAAAGTGTTCTGAGTATATAATCATCTTAAATACAAAATTTAAACTTTCATTAACTAAAATTAATACACTAAATCTACAATATCCAACACGACAGTCACTGCCACACAGGGCTGCTGAGCACCTAAATGGAGGCTGGTCTCAACTAAGATGTGATCTAAGTCTTAAAATACATGGTGTATTTCAAAGACTCAGTTAAAAAATTTTTTTAATATTGTAATATTTTTTACATCTGGGTTAGATACATTACTAAAATTAATTTCAACTTTTTACTTTTTAAATGTGATTTCTAGAAAATTTTATATTACATTACTACTAATATTACACTAATCTCAAGAATACCTCTTCTAATGTTAAGAAAGTCAAAATTAACATAATCCACTTACAAAAGTGATCATTTTTCTTAAGTATCTGGCATAAGAGTTGTTTTAAGAGTAATATATTTTTAAATCTTGTTTTTTGGTTTTTTTTTTTTCACTAAGAACTGCTACTAATTTTTTGAACCAGAAACTTCTTGGTAATCTAACATTTAGCATTCTAACTGTTCTGTTTAAGTAGACAGAGTTATTTAGGCTGGGTATTGTGCCACACGTCTGTAATCCTGGCACTTTTGAGGCTGAGGCAGATGGATCACTATGAATTCAAGGCCAGCCTACACTACAGAGTGAGTTCAAGGCCAGCCTGAACTACATAGTGAGACCCTGTCTCCAAAAAGAAAAAAAGAGAGAGTGATTTAAAAAATACAAATCTCAAAAAAGTAAAGAAACCATCCGGAAGGCAATGCACATTGAGGAGATGAAAGAAAAACCACATTACCAGCTGGAGGCCTGCCTTCATACCAGGATCTGCCTTCATACCTTGGCAAACAAATCCTTGTTGCTTCCTGTCATATTCCCCTTA
>NW_004955501.1:4051489-4054278 GCF_000276665.1 Chinchilla lanigera
TTGGTTTTTCTCCGGTACCAGGAACCGAACTCACGACCTTGCGCTTGCCAGGCAGGCACTTTGTTGCTGAGCTAAATCCCCAGCCCCAATCACCGTAAATTTCTAAAGAGTGATATTATGGATGATTTCATTTATCTCATCTTACCCATATTTTCTCATTTATCTAAAATGAACATGTATTGTGTAATTTTACCACCTAAGAGAATTCAAGTGAATACATGAATCAGTGAGTGAGAAATTATTTCTGAGTTCTACCTTTAGATATTTAAAAAATCCAAAAAAATAATTTATACCAAGAAATCTTTTGATGGGAAAGGTGGTATGTTGTTATCTATTCACCCAATCTCCCAGATTTTCTACTGATTTTTCCAGTGTGACCCACATATCAAGCAAATACAATGATTCAACTGGACTGGATTCTGACTCAGAAAAGACAATTTTTTAGATAACTGGAGAAATGTGAACCAACTAGATATTTCATTACATCAATAAATTATTGTTTATACTGTTTTAGGATACTTATATATAATACTTATTTCTTTAGTCCTATCATCTGTTGGGAAATAAGATGATGGCTGTGATTTGCTTTGTAATATTCCAGCCAAACATCGAAAGTATAGAATAGTACAGACTTACCAGGATCTGCCTTCATACCTTGGCAAACAAATCCTTGTTGCTTCCTGTCATATTCCCCTTATTGCTCCCTGTCATATTCCCCTTATTGCTCCCTGTCATATTCCTCTTCTCATTCTCTAGAGAAGTCAGTCCGTTGAACCACCAGGAAGTACATACCACGGAAAAGGATTTGAATTCTTTGCCAATCCTCAACCGCTCCCCTGTCTCGCACTTTAACTGCCACCCTAATCCCATTCACTTACCATTGCAAATGAATTTTAGAACCATTCTTGCCAAATCCCCAAAATGGAAGTCAACGAATTATGTGGATAATCATTTGAAGAACAAATTTATATTGCTACGAAATACCTGATACACAATAAATATTAGATAACATATATTTTTAAACATTTAAAAATTTTCATTAGTATGTTTGCAGTCCATGTAGTTTGCAGCCATCTTGGAGAGCAGGTACATTAATACAGCATGGTTCTTCTTTCTAATCCCCTTCTCCTACCCTCCTGCCTCCCCGCTCCTTCTCTAAATCCCCTTTAAACATACATTTTTTAAAAATCAGCACTCTTTGGCCTTGGTAAAGCAAGACTTCATAGTATAACATGAAAGATAGAAACCTAAAGAAAACACTGGTAGATAGTAGCAATTTTAGGTAATTGTTTACAAAACAATTACATTTCTATAAAAGCTACTTGGCACAATAAACATAAATTGGGTAAAACATACATAATTGCAACAAAACCAATTGCAACAATATGGTTCATATTAAATGTATGAAGATTTCTTTCAAAATAGTAATAAATATACTAAAAGAAAAAAGAGCAAAGTACACAAACAATTGAGAAAAGAATGAAAGTAGCTAAAAATAGATGAAAAATGTTCAACCTCACTCATAGTTAAAGAACTGCAGGACCAGGAGATATAGCTCAGTGGTATAGCACCTACCTGGTCAGTGCAAGGTCATGAGTTCGATTTCAAGTACGGAAGGGAGGCAGGGAAAGAGGAAGGGAGGAGGGAGGAAGGGAGGGAGGGAGGGAAGGAGAGAGAGAGAAAGGACTCCAAATTAAAAGACACTGTATTTTTCACTTCTAAGACTGGCAAAGACAAGCCTAAAAGTGGGATAAGTCAAAAGAAATAACAGTGCCCACTTTTGGCCAAGAGCGAGGAAATGAACATTCTCATATATTACTGGAAAAAATCTTTATCAGTCCATCTTCAGAGGACTTTTAAAATTTTAAAGATTGGACAATTACTTTCATGCAACAATTTCACTTTTCAAGCAATCTGTTAAGAAAATAAATGGACAAATACTCCTAATGTTTATATAAAAATGTACCCCGAACTACTATTTGTACAAGTGAAAAGTAGAAAACCAAATGTTCTATACTAAGGGATTGGTTTACAAGTTACAATAAATTTAGTGACAGAGAACATTTATATACAATCATTACAGCTACATACTTGTTGACATGTCATATTTAAACAGGAAAAATTTTAAAACAATGAAAATTAAAAATACTGTATTAGCTGCACATGGTGGTACACGCCTGTAATCCCAGTACTCAGGATCACTTTGAGTTTAAGGCCAGCCTGGGCTACAAAATGAGTTCAAGGCCAACCTGAGCTACATAGTGAAACCTTGTCTCTAAAAGACAAAAAAAATTAAAAAATAAAAATACTGTATTATAAAGTATTTAGCATAGTGCCTGTCACAGTAAGCAAGCACTCAATATATTTTTGAATTATGTTTCATGAAAAATTTTGATTTACACATACAGAGAAAATAAGATGGTGAGGCTCTTTTCAATACTCAGCTTTTAAAAATATCAACATTTTGGTATTCATATTTTTAAAAGTTTGCAACTACTCCTGTCCTCCATACACATAGTTTAATTTTTACTAAATGTACATGAGGTAATGTACACTGTATATAAACACAGAAAAAAAAATCAGAAGAAATTTGCACCAAAATGTTAATCACCGTAAATTTTTTTTTTTTTTTTTTTTTTTTTTTTTCAGGGAATTTAACTCTGGACCTTACACTGGCCAAACAGTCACTTGTAAGGCTGAGCTGTATTCTCAGCCCTAGTCATTTCTTGTTATTTCATGAAATATATATACATAAATATGTATGATATATGTAAATGTATAATATGTGC
>NW_004955501.1:4054378-4083654 GCF_000276665.1 Chinchilla lanigera
TTGGTTTTTCTCCGGTACCAGGAACCGAACTCACGACCTTGCGCTTGCCAGGCAGGCACTTTGTTGCTGAGCTAAATCCCCAGCCCCAATCACCGTAAATTTCTAAAGAGTGATATTATGGATGATTTCATTTATCTCATCTTACCCATATTTTCTCATTTATCTAAAATGAACATGTATTGTGTAATTTTACCACCTAAGAGAATTCAAGTGAATACATGAATCAGTGAGTGAGAAATTATTTCTGAGTTCTACCTTTAGATATTTAAAAAATCCAAAAAAATAATTTATACCAAGAAATCTTTTGATGGGAAAGGTGGTATGTTGTTATCTATTCACCCAATCTCCCAGATTTTCTACTGATTTTTCCAGTGTGACCCACATATCAAGCAAATACAATGATTCAACTGGACTGGATTCTGACTCAGAAAAGACAATTTTTTAGATAACTGGAGAAATGTGAACCAACTAGATATTTCATTACATCAATAAATTATTGTTTATACTGTTTTAGGATACTTATATATAATACTTATTTCTTTAGTCCTATCATCTGTTGGGAAATAAGATGATGGCTGTGATTTGCTTTGTAATATTCCAGTCAAACATCGAAAGTATAGAATAGTACAGAATTTCAGTTCTGCACGATGAAAAAGTTCCAGAGATCTGTTATACAACAATTACACATAATTAACACTGATATTTGTACAGATTACACTTAATCATAATTTAGGTGGCAAACAGTTATATGTTTTTACCACAGTAAAAAAGAAAGGTTAGCAAGATGATGATAACTATTAATGGTAGGTAGTAGGTATACAAAAGTTTTTAAAATTCACCAATAATGATGCATCATATACCTTTGGTAAAAAGTCACAGAACAATTTAATTTTGTATAGTTTGCCAAAGGGAAAAGGAGAAATGTTTATGAGTAACTTTTCTGTTTTGGTAAACAATCAGGTAGTTTTAGTTCAAACAAAACTATCAGGAGACTAATTCAAATATCCTTCGTATGGAAACCAGATGTTAATTCTTTGAAGTCTTCATATTCTAGCTCTAGTTGCCCATCTTCCCTAACAGTGAAGCTTTAATTTTATGGCTGGTAATCACAATGGTAAGTTTACACAGTGCTTTTAGCATTTAGGTCAAAAAAATGCTGGTCTAGAAATCTCAAGATTTCATTTTCCTACTCCGGTTGCACACCTTTCTACACCTAGAAAACATCCTTTCCTTGAGGATGTGGGCCCTTCCTGCCACTCTGCGTGGAGTCACTCGCAGTAGGGCTATTCTTGGGGTCTACCAGACAACTGACATTTCAGGGGGATAAAAAAAAAAGCCAATACATTAAGAATTAAGACAGCAAATAAATTGAGACTGTTTAAAAAAAACAAACTGTCTAGCTCTCTCAATTTATTCAGTCTGTCTGCCCTCTCATTTTATAAGCTATCTATTAACCTTGCTGAATTTTGACATTAAACAAATAACACATGCAAACTGCATCTAAAAGAAGTACTGAGACAGCGTCAAGGATATAACAGATGAATAACACAAATATTCATCTCTTCATTTTCCTGTATGTTCTTGATTTTAACTGAAAAAGCAAAGGAGATGAATGTGTCCTAAGAAGCTACCCCTAAATTAGTTATCTATTTTGTGTTTGTTTAAGCCATAAATTCTTCACAAACGTTTCTCCCACTGTTCTAAAAAAGGTGTTTCCACAGCCACAAAGACCCCACTGTTAGTCAGGGTGCACGGCTTCAATGTGACTCTCGGCATCGTGTCCTAACAAGCAGACAACTCAGCCCAGGCCAGCATAGAAATGGAGCGAAGCACGGACAGGAGCCAGCATAGAAATGGAGCGAAGCATGGACAGGAGTGCCAAAAAACCAATCTCAGAGAATGGGAGACACAGAAGACAGAGGGAACAGAGACAAAAAGTGAAAACGTAAGGAGAGGAGGCAAGAGATCAACACAGGGAGAGGAAACACGCAGAAGAAAGGCAAGCAGGCATGAGAACAGAAGAGGAGAGGACAGAGACACCACACAGGCCTAGTTACTAAAGAGGACAGGCGTGTAAGTAGAGCAGCATGGGCTCACTGTACAAGAAAAAGAGCAGGGTCAGCAGAGAGAAGCTGGAACGATGGAACGGCCTCAGAAACTTGGACTGCAGTAGTCAGATTTAATCACAGTGTTAAAATGTCACAAGCCTACCTGAATTATCTCTGATTGCTCAGCCAGAGCCTTCCTTTGTGCCTCCAGAGAAGATACCTGTTGCTGATAAATCAAGCGCTGCTTCTCCCAGTCCAGCGACTTCTGACGAAATTCCTAAGGAGGCAATTAAGTTACTTAACTTGTAAGTGCTTCCCCTCACTGTCACCGCTTCCCAGCTTCACTTCTGCTTTCATCTTCCCCACCTCCCTGGGTATTCTCACACCTTTCTCCACAGCAGGAGCCCTACTACTCACTTAGCTGACAGACCGCACAGTAACACGGAGTCCCACTCACACTGCGCCCCTGGATATCTGTCTTTGTAAATTTAACACCCTAATGGTGCAATGCTAAGCACTAGAGGTTCACGATTATGTTCACAGATTTGCTGCCACCTAAGCGTTGCTATCATTTTCAAGGGACTTCAGAAAACTCATGCTCTGATAATTAAAATTCAAAATATGATGGCACATAACCCTGGCAATCTCAATTCTTATCTACACTCAGGATTTGAACAGGTACAAATAAATTTTCAGTTAAGTCCTGTGATGGCACAATTCTTACTTTTCAGTATGTAAAACTCAGGAACCAAGTACTGTAGATACAGACAGCACAATATGCTTTGATGGTCACATTTTTACAACCTCAACAGAACTGCAAAGAATTCACTAAACAAAAACTAAGGAACCAAGGACTCAGGAACCAAGTACTGTAGATACAGCGAGCACAATATGCTTTGATGGTCACATTTTTACAACCTCACAGAACTGCAAAAGAATTCACTAAACAGGAAAGTGTGTGATCCATTTTAACAGGTATTTGTAAGCCAAAGCCAAACAGTGCAAAATTCATGATGGATCAACAGCAGCTTCCAACTGCATACCAAGAAAATGAACCCAGTATGTATGAAAAGGGGGATAAACCAAAGGACAAAGAAATCTAATCTCTCACTGTCCTCTAGGACCTTCAATTCTAGATACCTGATTCTCTTTGTAACTGTGGAGAGCCAGATTTCTGACATCACTCATCATTCCCCCATTTCTACTATATATGCCAGTACTCATTGAAGTGCTGGGGATAACAATAGTTAACAAAATAAAAACTCTAAGCCCGCTCGCTTGAAGGGCAACAGACAACACATTCATCCCACAGTGTGTTAGAAATGCAATGCGTGTTTTAGAAATAACAAAACACAGAATGTGCACCGCGGAGAACTGCACATTTTAAACTGAGCAAGTAACACTTACTACGTAAATACCCAGGGAGATGGGGATGGAGCTGTATTACTGCACGGTCGGGGAACAACCCTACAGTGGAAAGACACTGATGTGTCTAAAGACAGGCAAAGCAGCTGGGGTGACCGGAATGGAAATGCCATCACCTGAAGGGGGAACTGGTGTTGGGAAATGGGGAAGAGAAAGTAAAAACCTTTATTTTGGACGTGCTAAGATTTACAGTTAAAAAAAAAAAACTTTACAGTTTTAGACTGTCCACTATAGTGGGGATGTGAAATAGGCAGCTGAACGTTACTCTGAAACACAGAAAAAAGATCACAGCAGGACATATGAAGAAAGGTCCGAATTCCAAACGTAAAGAAGCATGGGAAGTGGAGACAGTGGCTAATAAGATAGAAGAACAAGGAAAAACAGTTTTCACCAAAGTCAAGTCAAGAAAGTGTGCTAAGCAGGGGAACAGCCGGACCCAAAGCTGCAGATACCAGGAGAAAAATGAGAACCAGTTGGCTTTAGGAATATGGAGGTCACTGGTGACCAACATGCCAACAGCTTCTATAACGTGAAGGGTCAGAAGCCTTATTCCATGGGTGTAAAAAAATGGGGAAAAAGGAATTAGAGATAAGTATAGATGCCTAAAGTATTTCAGCAAAAATGAGAGAGAAAGTTGAGGCGGAAGCAGGGGTCTGGTATTTACGAGGAAAGAATATGGATGCTTGTAGGAAATATCCATTTGGGAAGAAAAAACTGAGCATGCAGAGAAAAGAAGGAAAACTGCTGGAGCAACACCCTGGGTAACGGAGGGGAGGGAAGGCAGGACTTATGACACAGACACAGACAGGTAAGTGGACACAGTGTTGGAACTCTGAACACAAAAGAACTTATCACCTGAAAGCGACACATGATGAAAGCTTGAGGAGAAAAGAGAGAGGAAGAGTCCCAGTGGAAAGTGGGCAAGCGAGAGGAAAGACAGTAGGATTCCACATAGAAAAAAGAGCCACATGGGGCAGGTAGACAACAGTGGGCAGGAAGGCAGCTGACCAGAAGTGTGGTTTTGCCGAGCACATACAATGAAGCAAGAGGGGGCGGGGGAGATGCAGGGAATGGAAGGAACGTGACCTTGGAACCTGAGTGGGGTGCAGACTGGTAAGAGAACACGAAGTAGATACGGAGCAGTGAAAAGGTACCAGAATTCAATCATTATAGAGATGGTTAATGATAATTGAGCCTCAAAGGCCTAGATGGGAGCTAAAAAGATGAGGATGATACACAAATAATAGTTACAAATGAGATTTTAGAGGGCTTGCAAATACTGCTAAAGATAAGACATAAGGAATAGAGACAGGGATAAGATGAGACTGGGAGGAAATCAAAATATATATGGAGGAAAGGATGCCAAGAAACCCAAAGTCTGCAGAAATATACACCTCACTGCCACGAGGATTAGGACACGAGTGACACTGGAGAGAACAGTGAACTGAGCTGAAATGTACGAGGCAGGGGAGTAACCTAGGAACCAGGAGATGACGGCTTTGGTTGTATGTATGTAGGCTGATGATATGAAAATTGGAGATAGGATTTTAGGAAAAAAGAGAAGGATCCAGAAGTGGCAATGAGAAGCAAGATGGATGTAAGGGGTTTGGCAGGGAAAAAAGGATCAGTGAAGAGGGCTGCAGGGGAAGCAGTATGGATCATCCTCACAGGCTGAGTTCTTCAAATGTACAAAAATACTGAGATGTAAAACAATACTAAAAATAAAAATTGTACTTTGAGGGAGTACCAGTATATTAGCATTTGTGGGTGACAGGTGGCTCAGAGTAGAAAAATTGTAAGTAGTTACATAAAGATGTTAAACAATGCTTCTGAAATTAAAATCAGCTAGGAGAGTTGGATAAAACGCAGATTTCTAGTTCCCATACCATACTACTAGACCAGAATCTCTGGGAGTCTAAAGGTACCCTGGGTAATTCTTACGTACAATGAAGAACTAACGGAGAAGACAGAAAGGGAGAGTGACGAACACAGGGTGCCAGGAGTGGCCGCCTCGTGCGGTTCCTTCATCTGCTCTTGGCAGAGTTGATTTACCACCTCCCTTTAAGTCCGCTAGGAAACCAACATATATAACAACCCTTGAGTCACTCAGTAAAAACAAGATCAGCAGAGGGAAAGGTGAACCCTCTTCCTCACTTACTTTGTTTCATCTTACTCCATAAAGAATGGCTATCATCAAGAAATCAGATAACAACAAGTACTGGCCAGTCTGTGAAGGAAAAGGAACTCTTCTACATGGTTGGTAGGAATGTAAACTAGTACAACCACTAGGGAAATTCCATGTGGAGATGCCTCAAAAAGTTAAAACTAGAAATCCCATTTGACTTAACTCTTCCCTGTCTAGGGATCTTCCCAAAAGATTTAAAGACATCGTATTACAGTAATACATACATACCCATGTTTATAGCAGCACAACTCATAATAGCTAAATCCTGGAATTGTCCTATATGCCCACAACAGGTGGATGGGTGAAGAAAATGTGGTGTATATACACAATGGCGCACTACTCTGCCACAAGAGATAAACGAGTCATTTGTAGGAAAATGGATATAACTTGAGACCACAATGTTAAATGAAATAAATCAAGACACAGAAGGTTAAATATCACATGGTTTTTCTTATATGAAAAGCTGAAAGTAAATATAAAAGAGCAAAATAAAAGACAACTAGTGGGAAACAGGAAATTAGCTGTTTTACAAATGGGAAGGGGATTAAAAGAGGGAGAAGAAAAGAGATGTAAAAAGAATTGAGACGTGTTATGTACATGTACCAACTCCCCACAATGAATGTAATCATTATGTATTGCAAACATGTACTAACAAAAATAAAAAATTTAGCTTGATTAAATGGATATCAAAAGAAAAAGAAAAAAAAAAGCTACATACTTTTACTAAGTTCCTAACATTTACTAAGTCCCAAGAAATAAGGCAAGGGTACTGCTCATATAGGATAGCTGTTAACTGCTGGTCTATATTTCTCAATGTTGGAGATGCTGGGGACCATAATCCTTTCCAGAATGCAATCCTAGGCAGGTTTACTACCTCTGGTTCCTGGCCTTAAATAAAAGTTTCATGCTCCATCATCCTGACAACCAAAACAAGCAAAAAAACAAACACATTTCCAAATGCCCTATGAGGGTGCCACTGCCCTGCTGAGAATTACTGATGGCTAGCTCCTGTTAACCACAGGGAACTAGGATGATAGGAGGACAGGGGACCACACGCCCCACCACTGAAATAGCTCAGTGGCAGTCCTGGAGATGGCAGAAAATTCATTCCAGGAAACAGCAGCATTAGAAATGGTGTTTTCTAACATGAAGGCTGACAATCACTACCGTGACTGTTACTGTGAACATACCTCTATTTTTCCATTTAACCGCTCAATCTCAGACCGATCTTCCCTGTAATTTCTGGTACTTCCTCTGAATTCCCTTATTTGCTTTTTCTGCAGTTTTTCATAGCTTCTCTTCAATCTACCTAACTGTGGAGACAGTGCTTTATTCTTAAAATGTAAGAATTAGTAAACAAACTGATATCATGAAAGCAAGTCCAGTGTCAACTAGTATTACTCTCAAACTAGTAGTTCTTAAACTAAAATACAAAACTAACAATTACATACGAAAAACAAACTCTAGCAAAGAAATATATTCAAAGAAAAATGAAATGAAAAAATAAAACAAAACTTTAACTTTTATTATAATGATTTTGTACTTAAAGACCCTACCACCCACCTTCACAATAAAAGCAACAAATAAAAAAATCTTTCTTCTGGGCCCATGGGTCCCAGGTCATGCTCCTATTCAGTACGCAGGAGAGGAGCGCTTTGGAAGCAAACTTAATAAAAAGCAGTTTTTCCCAAATTTGAATGAAACTGAGCTAATGGATAGAATTTCTTACTTTTTCTATTTAACCTCAAATGCTTTTTAAACCTTTAGATCCTCTAATATTTAAAATTTAGTAACTGGCTTAATTCAAAAATTTAAACAATAAATTTTTGGCATCAATATTTCAGAGTATTAAATAAAAACAGATCTATTTATTTCAGCTCCTCAACCAAGAAACATATTTTAGAATACCTGCTCTAGATAATATCAAATATACAATTAAGCAACATGTTATACCTAGATTCCAGGACAAAGACATAGATTTGTGCCTCTGTTCATGGCATGTAGAGGTGCAGTACCTTTACAGGGTAGAAACTTGTTCTCATCACAAAATTCTCAAGGGTTAAAGAGATAAACAATATATAACAGAACAAAAACTCTTACTTCTTCCTGCAGTTTCTTTAACTCCTGCTTATATTCCATGGCCATTTCTTGCTTGATTTTTTCATGTTCTTCTATCTGCTGATGCAACATTCCAACCTAAAAGCAGGGAAATGATAGTATTTTTCATTAGTAGCATTGAAACAATATCTCTGAAACATGAAAGCAGGAAATAAGCTTTATACTTACTTATAAAGTATGCTTCTGCATACACACACACACACACACACACACACACACACACACACACACACCACTTCTCTGGCAGTTGAATACCTACTTATTTAATAATCCATAACACTAAAAAAAAATGGAGACTAAACAACTGTTTCAGAACTTCTAGGTTTAGATGAAAACTACTATCTTCTGTTTGATTTATTCTCCCCAACTCTCTTCATCAAAAATACTCATGAAAAATTAATAGATACAAGGTTTCAGAAACTTTGGAAGCCAAGAATACTTTATAAAAAATCTATGCAACTTCAAGAATAATTTCATGAAGTATTTCTCTTGATAACCAGTTTTCCCTTCAAGTATTTCTTTTGACAATCAGCAGTATTTCTCCTGATAACTGGTTAGAATTTCATTTATTGATAAGTGGCAAGGAAACAGAACACAAGTAATGAGAGACTGGAATCTTGATAACAACATAGAATAGTAATAGTTTAAAAACTAGAAATAAACTTATAAGAATACAGTGGTAATGCAATCACAATAGAAAGATTTAGCAGACTTTTTTAATTTTATAAGTTAAAAAAGTTATTCTAAAGTTCAAACTAAAATAAATAAAGAGCGCATGCCTGCAGTCCTAGCTACCTGCGAGGCTGAGGCAAAAAGATCCCTGAACTTAAGTCTGAAGTCAACTTGGGCAACAGAGTGAAATGCTGTCTCAAAAAAAAAGAAAAAGGGTGTGTATGTGTATGTGTCTGTGTGTGTCTGTGTGTGTGTGTATCCAATAATGTGAAAAATTCTTTTGAACAAAGATCCAAGTAAATGTTTACCAAACGTCTGGATGGGAAGAAACTTTGAGAGATTAAAATTAATAAAAAGGTCATTTTAAAATGATGGATTTGAGCCAGGTGTGGCGGTACATGCCTGTAATCCTAGCACTCAGGAAGCTGAGGCAAGAGGATTGTTGCAAGTTCGAGGCCAGCCTTGGCTACAAAGTGAACTCAAGGCCAGCCTGAACTGCATAGTGAGATGCTGTCTGAAAAAGACAAAAAACAAAACAAAATGATGGATTTGACTACATAAAAATGTAAAACCTCCATATTAAAAAAAAAATCCAACCCACTACTCAGGATACTGAGGCTGGAGAACTGCTGTGAGTTCAAGGCTAGCTGGCCTACATATTGCATTTAAGACCAGCCTGAATTACAGAGCAAGCCTCTGTCTCAAAAAAAAAAAAAAAAAAATCCAATTAAAAAATTTAAAGTTAAACAATGAGAAAAACGTTTATAAAAGAAGGCTTTAAACTTTTAGTACATAAAAATTCTTATAAATTAATTTTTACAAACTATTATGCCCTTCACATAAAAACAATCCAAGAACAAAGATTCCCACAAAAAGATAAATGCCCAATAAACATGAAAAACTTAATGCCACTAATAATCTGAGAAATTTAAAAATTCAGGGGCTGGGGATTTAGCTCAGCGGCAAAAGCGCCTGCTTGGCAAGCGCAAGGTCGTGAGTTCGGTTCCCGGTACCGGAGAAAAACCAAAAAAATAAAAAAATAAAAAAAAATAAAAAAATAAAAATTCAATGGCATTTTATGTCTAAAAAATTGCAAAGATTTTATAAAATAAGACTTACATGGGTAAGTTTTTTTTGGAACCTAGGGACCCAAAGCCTACTTAGAAATATTAAAGTGGTAAGCTAGTAAACTGTACTTCTACAGGTCTAGTAAAAAAGTATGGAGATGTTAAAAATTTATCCATCAGAATGTCATACTTTTGTAAAAATTGCAAACAATGGAAGAAATCTAAATGTTTAAAAATAAGGGAACTTCAAGATGTATCTATCATATACAGGTATACATTCCTTACAATAAATGTTATCATTATGTACATCTTAAATGTACCAATAAAACTAATTTTAAAATATAAACATAAAGGAACTGTTGAATGAATACAATGAATGAATGTGCATCTACACAATAATATACTCAGTATTAATATACATCAGAATTAATCTACAAACTACTTATTATGTATAAATCATAAGGATATAAAAACTACACTAAAATCCCAATTTTGTAAATGATTTTTAAATAAATATAAATTTATATAGCTTAAAGGAAATATACCAAACTGTTAATACATGTTAACTCTATTTTATGGAGTTATGGATTATTATATTTTCTTCTTCATACCTTATTGTCTTTTCTGAATTTTCTCTAAGAGCTACTGCTTTTACAATACAAGATTTTTAAAAAGAAAAAGAAGAGACTACCCTTCAGTCCACCTATTTTGCTCTGATAAAGAGCTGGAGTATTTACCTGTTTAACACAAGCAGTTTTATTCATATTTCCTAGCCTACAACCTGCTGGAAAATAGAAAATTAGAAAGTAGAGGCACAAGAGGTAAGTTCAATGATCAGTAGATGTAAGCAAGAACTTTTAGCAAAAGCAGAAGGAAAGCAAGAGCAACAGATTACCTTAAAATGGATCTGTGTTTACCGTACAACAACCCATAAGACAATGCACACCAGTAATTACCATCATTCTTAACAAAGATACTAAGAGAAAATTACATTATATTTACTACATCTACCATGCCCCCCCAAAAAATAGCCCCCTAATCTCCCCTACACACCTTTAAACTTTCTGTTGACCCTCTTACATGTTAAACAAGTCAGCTCTGCAGAATTTTTAAAACTTTCAATGATTTAATAAGACCTCTAGCAGCACGAAGACTGACTGTGGAATCTTTAAGCCTAGCAAAAACAAATTCCTTAATGAATTTCTGTAAGTCAAAGACATGGAAAAAGAAAACACCCATCACCCCTTTCCCTACATTATTTCAAATCCCTCTCTTCGGCTCTCTTCTGTCACTAAAATCATCTATATCCCATGAAAACCCATACCCAGAAGAGAATGGTTTCCCAGCATGACCTATGACTCATTTGAAGATGCCTCATGAGTTTATTTTATACCAGTACCATGCTGTTTTTGTTACTATGGCTTTGGAGGTAACTTGAAAGCAGGTACTGCTTTAGCTTAGGATTGCTTTAGCTATTCTGTGTCTTTTGAGTTTCCATATGAATTTTTAGGATTGTTTTCTTCTAGTTCTATGAAGAATGTCACTGGTGTATTGAAGGGGATTACACTGACTCTGTAGATCACTTTTAGTACTATGGTTATTTTGATCATATTAATTCTGCCAATCTAAGCACATGGGAGGGCCTTCTATCTTCTGGTATATTCTTCTATTTTGTTCTTAAATCTCCAAGCTCCACTTCTTCTCTGGAGGTCCATGTGGCTCTAATGTAGCTTCTGTTACCCTATGACCTGCTGGGGTGGGAGATTCGTGGGCAGAATGGTTGGAAACCTAGAAGCCCAAAATGTACCATGCACTCTTGAGAATAAGCCCACAAGAGACCCCTAGAGAGTGAGATACCAAGGGGAGCAGAATCCAGGTGCTGGCATTTCAGCAACATCCTGCTGGTGGAACAGGCTCCCAGTCACTCTACCCAACCACTGGAAAAGGGAACCCAGCAAGTGAAATATTCACAAACCAGTGCAAAGCAAGGAGCAATCTATGAGAGGCCACTGTGGGTCCCTGGGAATTTGAA
Organism: Chinchilla lanigera; assembly: GCF_000276665.1. NCBI lineage: Eukaryota > Metazoa > Chordata > Mammalia > Rodentia > Chinchillidae > Chinchilla > Chinchilla lanigera. Next base: position 4,065,926 of record NW_004955501.1, read on the forward strand.
AACAATCACACATTTCCAGGTAGGGACCCAAATCTGAGTGCTGAGACAACCGCGGGCTGGAGGCTCAAGGTGAACAGCATTTGGAAGCCTGGAGAAAGATAACAGCAAATGACCACAAAACCATTTCTTGCTCATTCCTTCCTCATGCTGCAGGAGTGCTGTGCGCACTGCCCACAATCACCGGCACGTACCTACAGGGAAGGCCCCAACATCCCTTGCCAGAGGACTGCTGAAAATACAGAGCCCTGGAATTTCAACAAGTTTGTGGGTGAGAGAGTGCCTGAAAAAAAGACTGTGGGTGGAGAAACTGAGAATGGTGCCCAGGTCAGAGGGCATCTAGGGGTTGCACTAGGCAGAAGGCCTCTGAAGAAAAAACACAGAGGTGACTGCAGGACTTGCCCTGGAAGGAAAAGAGTGAGGAACAAGAGGTCTCTGGCAGAAGTCAACAGAGAAATGTGCGCTTGGCCAATTGTACCACCTCTTCCCCTCCCCAAATTAACTGACATGGTCGGATCAGGGGACAGAGACAAAGGCCTACAGTTAGCCAGGGCCAGAACACTGCGTGTGGTCAGGAGGCAGGTCCAGAGAGCCATATGGATGGACAAGGCCTTCTGCACAGAGGCAGGCAATTAAGCAAACCACGGGGGGTGAGGGCGGGCTGATTAGCTTGGAGTCCTGCGATCAAACTCAAACGGCAATATACATGGGACTGTGACAATGCTTTGTTTTTGTGCTTTTGCAATGGCATGAGGTTTTTGTTGCTGTTCTTTTTCATTTTTAATATTCTAATTTTTCTTTTTGTCTTTTTTCTTTCTTTTCCCTTTTTTCCCTTTCTCTTCTTTTTTCTTCTTCTTTCTTAACCCCTTATTTTCCCTCCCTTCATTCTAGCATATATACAGGAAGTATCTGTAGATGTGCAACAGAGAATAAGAAGTACCCCGAGGTCTAATTTAAATGGTACCTTTCAAGGACATGTGAGGGTAACCTTCACCACAACTGTGCATACAGGATCCAAACATTAAACACCAACAAATTAACAGGTTCCAACGATAGCACAGCTTCCCCCAATTTATATGTTTGCTGCCCTCTACATACCAACTCCTATTCCCAGAAATATTCTCCCAACTCCCTCCCTTACTCAAGCTAGAAAAAAATGCCAAGAGTCTGATTTCTCCGTGTCTAATTTCATCTATTGATATTTCTCTTCACTCTCCTTCTTACTGACTCACTCTTTTCTTTTCCTTTTTCCTTTACCCGACCCTCCACATCCCAGTCTGTCAGTAGCAGTAAAGAACAATCTGCAAGAAGCACTGATAAAAGAGTGAAATTGTTAAAGTAATTGTTAATGTACATGTTTAATGCATGATCGGATCTGTTAAAGTTCTTATAACCAGTAAGGAGTCTATCGTTGCAAAACAGTGGCTGGATCCAAGCCTAGTAAGCCAACTAAGTCAAAGAGGTACCTAAATACCAAAGTACAAACAAAGCAAACATTATATCCCTGGAAAACAGACACAAACTAAAGGGATTTCCATACCAGCAAAAAGTCTTTCCACTCCAGCTGATTCTCAACTCTCAGCACAAAAAGAAAGACAAGGAAAGGAAAAAAATGAGAAAATAAGGCAACAAAATTCCCCCAAAACTTCCAAATGCTCCAAAGTAGATCCAAGGGGCACTGATAAGAAAGAATTTAAAAGCCAAATAACCAAATTATTCAAAATGATAGAAAAGGAAAGAAACTCAATAAATTCAAAGGTGATATAACTAAACAGACAACAGTCATAATAAAATGGTCAGAGCAGGCTGGGGATTTAGCTCAGTGGCACAGTGCCTGCCTGGCAAGTGCAAGGTCGTGAGTTCAATTCCCGGTACTGGAAAAAAACCAAAAAATAAATAAATAAATAAAAATGGTCAGAGCACTTAACATATTTCTGCCAGCTTGAACCCCTGGTGGGACACTCATGACTGTCCCATCAGGTGGCCTGCACTAGTGGGAATACAAATGAATCTCATCATTTTTATTGGTCTCTTTACTAATAAAATTAATAAAAAGACTATAAATGGACTAAATCTAGTTAGTTACTTAAATCTGAATAATTATTACTCAAATATAAATGTTAATACTATTTATACCAATTAAAAATATGTCCATAATAGCCAAATTTATTTTTTTCATTAAAGTAAAAGAAATGTATTTATACTAGGGAATAGTTTATTAGTAATTAATTCTCTAAATTTTAACATGGATATCTTACAAGAACCCATTGCTGGTATATGTAATATACATTTACAAATGCTTTGAGTTCTTTTTTTCTTTTTTTTTTTTTTTTTTGGTACCGGGGATCGAACTCACAACTTTGCGCTTGCCAGGCAGGTGCTTATGCCACTGAGCTATATCCTTGGCTAATTTCATTATCTTTTTTGTTGTTGTTTTTTTTCCAGTACCGGGAATCAAACTCACGACCTTGCACTCGCCAGGCAGGCGCTGTGCTGCTGAGCTAAATCCCCAACCCTGCATTTACAAATGCTATATCACATTAGCTATATTATAATTTTTATATCATTTTAATGTTTTCTTTAAGGAACTGTAATATAATGACATCTGGTCTGCTAAATCAATGCCTTTCTTTGCATTGTTGTAATTCAAGACCCCCTGAGAAGTGATACAGCTGCCAATGGCCTAGTCATGCATGTACCACTGCTGGTTCAAGCTGCCAGAAATGACTGAGTTCAAATCAGAGCTGCCCGGGCAGTGAGCCATATGAATTACAGCCCCATCATGAATGTGTTAAAGATACAAATACAAAATTAGCAGGCTAACCAAAACAATTCAAATCATGAATGACCAATTTAGCAAGGAAATGAGTCCATGAAAAGGAACAACAACAACAAAAAAAAATCCAAGAGATAAAAATTTCTATTGAATATATGGACAGTCGAAGTGACCAGTGTGAAGACTGTCAGAACTAAAAGAGAGGGCTGATTCGTGTTACCACATACTCAGAGATATCATAAAAGCAACAACAGAATGGGAAAATAAATCCAATACCTAGAGATGACACAAAAAAAGACTAACCTAAGATTATCTAGAGTAAAAGTCAGAAGACAGCATGCATAATAAAAAAAAAATCTGTTTACAGAAATTGTAGTAGAAAACTTTTCAAGGTCCTAAAAAACAAGAACAATCTAAATCCAAAGCTAAAATGAGAAAGGTAATTATAAAGATGAAAGAAGAAATTAATGAAATTGACATAAACAATACACATAATCAATCAACTGAACAGCTAGTTCTTTGAAAGAATAGCCAAATCCTTAGCCAATCTTACCAGAAGAAGACCCACGTTAATGCAACTAGTAACTGTTTTGAAAATCTGTAATCCAATAAATTGGAGACTCTAGAAGAAATGGATACATTTCTAGATACTGGACCAATAGGATATAAAAACCTGAACAGGCCACTAACAGACAATAAAACTGAGGCAGTAATAAAACCCTACCAACTGAGAAAAATCCAGGATTTGATGAATTCACTGCTGAATTCTCTAAGAACTTTAAGGAGGATCTAACAAAAATATTCCTCAGAACCTTTAATGAAATTGAAAGGAGTACTACCAAGTTCATTCCTGGAAGATAGCATTACCTTGACTCAAAAATCAGATAAAAAATCAATTTAAAAAGAAAATTGTATGTAAATCTCTTTAAAGAATAAAGATGCAAAAGTCTTCAACTAGACACTGACAAACAGAATGCAATGAATCATTAAATAGGTCATACATCATGATCAAGCAGGCTTTAGGCCAGCAATGCAAGGCTAGTTCAACATATGCAAATCAGTAAATGTAATATATCACATAAACAGAAGTAAGGACAAAAATCACACAATCATTTCAACATGTGCAGAAAAAGTCAGAAAATCTAACATCTGTATATGATTTTTAAAAACCCCGAGTAACATAGATATATTTGGAGATATTACCACAATTTGATAAAAACCATTTATGACAAACCTACTGCCAATACATCAGTGGAGAAAACTGAAAGCTTTTCCTCTAATATCAGGAACAAAACAGTGATGTCCACTATCAGCATTCTTGCTCAACAAATACAGTACTTGAAACTTTAGCCAGAGCAAAAAGGCAAGAGAAACACACAGAAAGAAAGATACATATAGAAAAGGAAGAAGTAAACTGTAGTTATTCACAGTAGACACTCCCTTAAACAACAAATTCCTCCAGAAGACTCCTAGAACTAATGCACTCATCAGTGTATCAGGATACAAAATCAACACACAGGGCGGGGCATGGTGTTCTACACCTGTAATCCCAGCACTTGCCTGTAATCCCAGAACTCAGAAGGCTGAAGCAGGAGGGTTGCAGCAAGTTTGAGGCCACTTGGGCTACATAGTGAGTCCAAGGCCAGCCTGAGCTGCATAATGAGACCCTGTCTCAACACCCCCCAAAATCAGTAATGTTCCTATATACCAATGATCGAGCCACTGAGAAAGAAATTAGGAACACAGTATCATTCACAACACTCTGAAAAAAACTGAACGCTTAGGAATTAACCTAACCAAGCAAGTAAAAGACTTCTCTAATGAAAACTGTACTACTCTAAAAAAGAAACCGTAAAGAAAATGCGTAGATATCCGCCGCTCCTGGATAGGTAGCCTAACACTGTCAAAATGGTCCCACTTCCAAAACTGAAACGTAGACTTAATGCAATCAAAACACCAACAGCATTCCTCCAGAACTAGAAAACAACAACACTACACTTTATATGGAATCAGAAGAGATCTGAAATACCAAAAGTAATCCTAGGCAAAAAGAGCAAACCTTGAGGAATCAAAGTTCCAAATTGCAGGTTATATTACAAAGCTACAGTGATACAGACAGAATGACACTGGCACGAAAACAGACGCGTGGGTCTGTGGGACAGAACAGAGGATGCAGAAACAACCCCAGGCACACTCACTTCTCTGATCTTTAACCAAGGGGCAAAAAACATGTGCTAGAGAAAAAACTAATCTCTTTAACGAACAGTGCTGGGAATACTTGTTACACACTGAATCTAGAACACTGAATCTAGATCCATGTCTCCCACAATGTACTAAAAAAAAAAAAATCTAAATGTATCAATGACCTGGCTATCAAAACAAAAATACTGAATCTGCTGCAAGATAAAATAGGTAAAACTCTTGAAGATGTAGGCATAGGTAAGGATTTTTGAACAGAAACAAAACTACACAAGAAAATCAATAAATGGGATTACAGCAAATTAAAAACATTCTGCATAGCAAAGGAAACAACAGAGTGAAGAGACAAACTACACAATTGGATAAATTGTTGCCAACTTCTCTTTGGACAGAGGACTAATATCTAAAGTATATAAATAACTCAAAAACCACTCCCCCATAGAAGAACCAATCAAAAATTAGGCAACCTAAATAAATAAAAACGTATCACAGGTACAAATGGCCAATAAATACATTAAAAAATGTTCAACTTCATTGGCTATGAGAGAAATGCAAATTAAAATAATTGAGATTCCATCTTTCTCCAGAAAAAATGGCCATCATCAAGAAATCAACAATAAAAATGCTGGTGAAGATATTGAGGAAAAGGATATCTTCTGTACCACTGGCAGAAATGTAAACTACAACCACTTTGTGAATCAGTATGGAGATTCCTCAAAAAAGACAAAAATAGAAATTCTATTCAACTCAGCTTCTAGAAATGTTCCTGAAAAGGTTAGACATCATATTACAGTGATACATGCATACCTGTGTTTATATCAGCACAACTCAGAATAGCTAAATCTTGGAAGCAGCCTATCTGTTCATCAACAGATGAATGGATAAAGAAAAGGTGTCATATCGTACATATATAATGGAGTACTACTCACCTATAAGGAAGGATAAATGTGAACCATTTGTAGGAAAATGGATATACCTTGATACTATAATGTTAAGTGATATAAATAAGACAACAAGCTTAAATAATGCAGAGTTTCTCTTATATGAGAAACCTAAAGTACAAATAAAGAGCCAAATAAAAGATAAAATATTATAAACAGAAAGATAAATCCTCTGCAAATGGGGAGGGGAACTAGAGAGGGAGGGGTTGGGGAGGGAGGAGAGGGCAAAAAATAAAAAGAATTAAGATACATTCTATATCAGTACCCCACGATGAGTAAATCATTATGTAAAGCAAACATGTACTACTACACATAAAAAATAGTAACAAAGAAGTAAGTACCGCAGGAAATATAATTAATACAGCCAAGTGTTTTCTAGTCCCCTTGTATAATCATTACTTTCTGGTCTTCTCCAATACTTTTTATATAATAAATTTAATTTTATTGATCAAAAGAAAAACAGACAAATATCACAATTCTATAGGTCAAAGACATATCACAGAGGGAACATGCCCTGTAAGTGCTACCTAGGTCAAAAAATGCATCATTAGCAGTATCCCAGAAAACTTCACCACCTCTGTGCAACAATAGCTCCACTATGCTTCCCAGTGGTAACTATATTTTTCTATTTCATTGCTACTCTTTTAGAATTAGTGTGGACATTTCGATGCATTTCTCTTCTGCCTAGTAAGAGAACTGATGATTTATAGTATACGCTTCTGTAACACTTCCAATCATTTTCCAAACTTGGTACACAAAGTTAGCACTAGTAGCACTAGACACTTCCAATCATTCGTTTTCTCTGTGACTGTTCGACTTTTTAAATTTTTAAGAATGTGTTTTTACTTTTCTGGTGAGTATACAATAGAATCTACTATATTTTAATTTAATTTTAACTTCTGTTATTAACAAAAATTTGTATACATAGAAGAAATTTCTTCAATATTCTGAAATTTTCATGCAGACGTTTTTTACCTCCTTGATTAGACTGATGGTGTGGTGTGGTGTGGTATGGCTTTATTTTATTTTAAGCTTTTGAGAACGGAACTGCTTTCCTGAATTTTTTTCTGTTCCACTATTGGTGTAGAGTAAAGCAGTTCACTTTCTAATGTTCATTTTATATCCCGCTACATTGCTGAATGCATTTATCAGCTTTGAAACTCTTCTGATAGAATCTTCAGGGTCTTCTAAGTGCAGCATCATATACTCTGCAACCAAGGATAATGTGATTCTTCCTTTCCCATTTGCACCCTTTTTATTTTTTTCTCTTGCCCAATTCCTCTAGACAAAATTTCAAGAACTATATGAAATGAGTGGTAAGAGTGTATACCCTCACCTTGCTCCTTGTTTCTTATCCTTTCATCTATATTTTCTATCATTTTTATGTGTTTTACTCTGGACATTTTCTTCTGTCCTCATGACCTCTTAATCTTTAGAGCCTGAATTTCAGTTTTAAAATGTTCTTCAGTTCTAAAATTTCTACTCATCTCAACCTTCTTACAGTTTTCAATTATTTATTTAAAGTCTTGATCTTAGAAAATACTGCTATTATAAATTGTGAGCAGGATAATCCCAATATCTAGATCTGTCATGGGTCTGTTTCTATTTTCTATTGTTATATTAGTTTCCTTTTTTCCTTTTTGTCTGCTTGTATGATTGAGGTTATTTTCTGAGTGTGCACCATGCACTGTACTTGCATTAATTATTTTAAAAAATAATGTAAGACCTGTAATGATGTTTTTCTCCTCTGGAGAAAGTCTGAATTTGACTCTCTCTTCTTCCTGGAAGCCCTAACACTTCGGAGAAGACTAAGTAAAGCAGCACCGCAACATCATCTTAAACTGACTTCAGAGATTTAAATATTTGAAACTGAATGGTAATTTATTTCAAAAGAGCTTGGTTCTGTGTTGTGTCACCCTTATTCCATGGCTGCAGCCTTTTGCGGTTCCTACCCAAGGAAAGAGCGGTGCAGAATCAATCTGGAGCACCAAATGCTTGATTTCCTCGCCCTCTAAATCACCACGAATCTCATTTGGCCTTTCACCCTTTCAGCCGCCTTCTCTAATTTCAGGTCCTAACGGCCTCTCTGAGCGTCTAGTCCAGCCCAGATCCGGGCCTGGTAACTCTTCAGAATCCTGTTAGCACTTTACCTCAATTACATTTTAAAAAAATCTAACTTACCTACTTGTTCTAATAAGTAGATTGGCACAAACTACTTAAACTGCCATTACAAAGTAAGTCTGAAATACTCACAATTAACTAAAAACAAAATCTTATAGTCAACTAACCTTTTACTTAGGCCTGAAAAGAAAATACGAATTTCCAGATGGTAAGATCTCAAAAGTATAGTCTACCAAAACTGAAAAGTAAACTTATGAAGAAAGAAGACAGAGAATACAAAGAATCAAAAAAAAAAAGAATGTAAAAAAAAAGAGAAAAGTACAGAAACCTCTATACAGAGATGAAGGGAGTTCCCAACACGACAGCCATCTTTCTAGCTTCAAGGGTAACTTATCTATATTTGAAAATGGCTAAACCCAGGAAAGAGAACTCAAAATAACAAAAAGAAACAGGTTAATAAAAGGTTACTTGGAAGTAGGGAAAATACCAAATAAAATACCAAACAGTTAAAGACATTGAAATTGCTGCTTCAGAATAACAAGGCTTCTAAGTTCAGAGGAGTAGAGCAAAAGATTACGTTGTGTTTTTTTTTTTTCTCATGAGCCATGTAGACATATTTTGTTTTTCTATAGCAAGCATAAATATTAAATGTGAAGAAAAGATTTAATTTATGTACCAGTGTCTGGTTCATAATGGGAACTCACCAATATTTAAATTTCCTAAAGAACAAGAAAAGGAAAAAAAAGGTCAAATGCTAGGAGTAACAGAGTAGACATTAATTACAGAAATGACAGTCACATTGCATAGACGATAGAAAAAAAGGTGAAGTAACCAATTTTTTAAATCTGTAGTGCTTGGGGACTACACCTCACAGATGCTAGACAAGGGCTCTACCTCTGAGCTACACACAAAACCTAATTAATAGCTGTGAAGATGATCTCTAGTAGTTTTTTTAAAGTAGTTTCTTATATGCTAACTCAGTCTTCACAAGAGTACTGGGACACAGGGATATATCCAAATTTTGCACATTATGAAAAAGGCTAAAAGAAGTTAGGTTATTTGTCCAAAGCCATTTAGCAGAAAAAAAGGCACGGTCAAGATTCTTACCTGATCTACTAGGCCTACCTGTCCTATAAGGAGTGAGAAGATAACAGCAGTAGCAACGTTCATTAAAACCACCCAAACCCAAAAACTGTAATCAGAAAATGTCTAAAGCATTAACTTTCAAATGAATTGTTTGATTGTGTGAGCCTGAGCCACAGAGCGCCTATGAAGCATTATCCTACCAGCAGCTGGTGAGAGACAGCCACGAGAGACAGACGTGGCAAGGGTGAGGGCTACAAACAGATCCCTTAAGATCTCCTTGCAAAGTCTGAGTCGAGACAAGCAGGATAAGGAGCCTGCCTTGAGGTCAGGGTCAGCAGGGGCGGATTCCACCGAAGGTGATGGCACTGAGTCCAAAGGTCTCCCTGAGTCCCTCCCCTGCTATCACATCCATCGGAGACTGGTGAGCTGATGTTCTCCAGTGTCCCAACAAGGGTTGGGACACAACTCAGCTTGGACAGTTGCCAAGATCTGGGGTTTACAGATGGAGGAACCTCTGCAGCAGGGTCATCACTTCACAAACCCACAGGCTATCAAGTGGGAGGGGGAGGAGTGTCACTTGCTGGATGCCAAGACTCCAGGTACTAGAAGGAAATGCTCATGTGGAAATACACAGAAAAACACTGTGACCTGTTATTTTCTCCTTTGTTCATTTACTGTGGTGTTTGGAGGTTTTTTCCCCCTACTTTCTTTATCCTTTTTTTTCTTGATTGGTTTGTTGTCTTTCTTTTCTCTCTTTTTAGTTCCCCTATGTTTTTTCTTTTTTCCTTTCATTTACTTTGCTTTTTTTTTTTTTATTTCTCCTTTTTCATGCTGGGTTTTTCTATTACTTTTATGTAATATTATTGATTTCCTTTCACTCCTTAATAGTATACTTTATTTCACTCTTATCATCTCCTCAATTTCCCTTAATTTATCAAATTTTACTTTTTTCCATGCTCCCATTCCTCCTAACCTCTACCCTCACCAGTATAAACATTAAGCTTTATGAACCTATAGAAAGATAGTTACAATATGTTATTACTGTTGAATACTGTTCCACTGTTAGTGCAGCTAAAGTTGTTCCATTAAGTAGCTATTTACTGTATGTCAGTATCTGGTTTGTCTTAGTGTTTATAGTATGATCATACATGTCTTTTCTGTGGTTGAGGGTGGTACATTATTGGTTCTGGTTTCCCTGGGAGTCATAAACAATACTTTGGCCCATTCCCAGAGAACTGCGTACTGAGCCAAATAAGCTCCAACCTCCACTTCCAAATAAACAAAAGTGGCTGGATCCTGACACAAGCAAAAGCTAATAGTTAGCCACACCCAGAAGATATCTCTGAAAAGTAGGCGTTAAAAGGTCTCCATACTGGCAACAAAGCTATCCACTCTATCAACCTGCAAGCCTTAGCACACAAAAAAAAAAAAAAAACCACACAAACACACACACACAAAAATAGAAACATCAGAAGACAAAGCAATAAAATGATTCCAAAAACTCTCCACACCCCCAAACTGATCCAGAGGACATCAGGACAGAGGAAATCAAAGCAATACAGCCAAATTATCTGAAAGGATAACAAAGGAGATAACAAAGTAGGTCAAGAAGGTGAATTCAAGGTGAATTCAAAGAAGATGTAACTGGGGCTGGGGATTTAGCTCAGCGGCAAAAGCGCCTGCCTGGCAAGCGCAAGGTCGTGAGTTCGGTTCCCGGTACCAGAGAAAAAAAACAAAGAAGATGTAACTAAACATAATGATCAACAGATCTACAGAGCACACTAATAAAAATCTAGCAGAGCTAAAGAAAGACATGCAAAACATGAATGTCCGGCATAAAAAGAAGAGTTCATAAAAAAGTACCAAAGAGAAATCCAGGAGATTAAAATTTGTATTGAATGTATGGGCAGCAGAAGGGACCAGTGTGAGAACAGTGTGTCGGATCTAGAAGGCAGCGTTGTGGCTGGTCATCAATTAACAACAGATACCTTAAAGACAACAGGAGAACACAAAAAATGGATCCAGCAGCTGCGAGATGATGCAAAGAAGACTAACCTATGCTTAACTGGAATTTGTGAAAAAAATCTGAAAATAGCACAAAATAGATGAAACCTTAGTCAATTTTACCAAAAATGGAAAGGGACACCAGTCAATACATTGTGTATTTCCATTTCTAATAAATCAGAAATGGAAAAAGTTTCTCTTTTTTTTTGCTGCAGTACACCTTATTTATACAGTACTGTAATTTTTGCTGATTATACTGTATAGTACAGTACTGTAGTTTTATGTTGTTACACATTACTATACTTCATGGTAAGAGTTATGCAAGGAAAAGAAAAGCTGCCCAGCTGAAGTTTCCTTTGACCATTTCTTTGTTCTGAATATTGTAATGTACACAATTTCTCATCTAGCGACCACTTCATTTAGTGGCCTAGTCACAGGAACAGTACTTAGCTGTTAAATGAGGAATATCTCTATATGCAAATCAATACATTTAATGTATCACATAAACAGAAGGCAGCACAAAAGTAACATGATCATTTCAAGGGACATGGAAAAAGCCCTTGACAAAATCCAACAGCCTTTCATGATAAAAAACCACGAAGGAAAGAGGTACAGAGCTGGGCGTGGTGGAGCATGCCTATACTCCCAGCACTCGGGAGGCTGAGGCAGGAGGATGGTTGCGGGTTCAAGGCCAGCCTGGGTTACAAAGTGAGCTCATGGTCAGCCTGAACTGCATAGCATGACCTTGTCTCAAAAAGACAAAAAAAAAAAAAAAAGAAGAAGAAAGAGGTACAGAAGGCCCTCATCTTAATCTGGTAAAATCATTCATGACCAGCCCACTGCCAACATTATATTAAATGGGGAAAAGCTGAAAATTTTACTTTTAAAATCAGGAGTAAGACAAAGATATGTACTATTACCACCCCTATTCAACACAGTCCCTGAAACATTAGCCAGAGCAATTAGACCAGAGAAAGAACTAAAAGGGAGACATATAGGAAAGAAAAAAGTCTAATTATCATTATTTACAGATGATATGCTTCTCTACATACAAGACCCCAAAAATTCTACCCAATGACCCCTAGAGTAACCAAATTTAGCAATGTAACAGGATGTAAATCAACAGACAAGAATTAGTAGCTTTCCTGTACACTAGTCATGAACTAACAGAGAAAGAAATTAGGAAAACAACACCAGTCACAATAGCATCAAGAAAAATTAAATACAAATTAACCAAAGGAAGTGAAAGACCTGTACAGTGAAAATTTCTTGACTCAGAAAAAAGAAATCAAAGAGAACCTCAGAAAAGGGAAAGATAACCCTTGTTCCTGGATAGGCAGAACCAATATAATCATAATGGTCGTACTTCCAAAACTGATATACAGATTTAATGCAATCCCAATCAAAATAGTAACAGCATTCCTCACAAATATAGAGAAAACAATCTTAAAATTCACATGCCAGAATAGCAAAAGCAATCCTGGGCAAGAAAAGAAAAGCAGGAGGCATCACAACCCCAGATTCCAAGTTACATTACAAAGCTACAGTGATAAAGGCAGCATGGCACTGGCACAAAACAGATCCACGGATCAATGGACCAGAAGACAGGAAGCAGAAACAACCCCAGGCACAGTCAGCTATTTCATCTTTGACAAAGCCAGAAACACACACACCAGAAATAGCACCAAGAATCAACAGATGGGATCACACCAAATTAAAAAGCTTCCGTACAGCAAAGGAAACAACCAACAAAGTGAAGAGACAATCTGTAGAATGGGAATAGAGTTTTGCCAGCTATTCCACAGACAGAGGACTAACACTAAGAACATTTTAAAAAACTCCAAAACATTAGGCTCCCCAAAATAAAGATCCAATCAAAAAAATGGGCAACTGAACCTTGAGACTGTACTCTTAAGTAAAATAAATTGGATACACATATGTAAATATCACATTGTTTCTCTAGTGTGAAAAACTGAAAGTATAAATAAGGGCAAAAATGTGAAACAGATACTGTGAAATAGGAAGAAAATGTTCAAATGGGAAGGGGAACAAGGAAGAGGGGAGAGGGAAAGGAAGAAAAGGAAAAGACAAAAACAAGAAAAGAAGGAAAAAAATGGAAACAAACCTTTGGGAAATAAGGAGGGAAAGAGGGGTTGAAGGGATGGTAGGGGAATGGGGAAAAAAAGAATCAAGATATATCAGGTACAGGTACAAATTCCCTATGATGAATGTGATCATTATACCTAAAATGTACCAATAAACTTATTTTTAAAAAAAAGAGCAACCAAAATGAATAGACACTTCTCAGAAGAAGTAAAAGTAGCCAGTACATGAGAAATCAGTGATCATCAAAAAAATGCAGACTAAAACTACAAAGATACCATCTGACCCCAGAAAGAATGGCTAACACCCAAAAAAAAAAATCTAATAACAAATGCTTGCAGGAATATTGGGAGAAAAGAACTCTTCTGCATTATCAGTGGGAATATAAACTAGCACAATCACTATGGAAATTCAGTGTTGGAGAATCCTCAAAAAAACTAAAAATGGAAATTCCATTGGACGCAACTATCCCCCTCCTATGTATCTTCCCACAAAAGTTTAAACCATCATATTGTAGGGATACATGCATACACATGTTTATAGCAGCCCAATTTATAATAGCTACATCTTGCAAACAGCATATACATTCATCAACAGATGAATGGATGAGGAAAATGTGGTATTAATGCATGGAGGAATACTACACTGCCATAAAAAGATAAACCTGAAGCAGGCATAGGTAAATGGATGCAAACTGAGAACAAAACTGAAATAAGTCAGACACATGGACTCAAATATTGCATGATTTCTCTTATATGAGAAACACAAAATATATATAAAAATACAAGTAAGAGCAAAACAGAAGAGAGAAAGTAGGAAGTAGGGACAAGCTCAAATAGTTCTCCAAATTACACATTTCATTGTTTTGAAAATATTTTATATGCTGATTCCTTTCATTTATACTAGTTTATCTTAGATTGTTGAAAAGAAAGTTTTGGGTTATTATCTGTTTCTTTTTTTATAAGAATCTTTTGGGTTTATCTTTTGTACTCTGAGTAACTACTTTGAAGATAACCATATATACATTGTATTAACTGTGTTATTTTCTTATTATTTTATGAAATTGTGTTTTATTTCTCATAAAATAAAAAAGTTAGACCTCTCCCCATAAGGATCCAATAAAAAAAATGGGAAACTGAAAGGAACAGACACTTCTCAGAGGAAATACAAATGGCTAATAAAAGCATGAAAAAATGTTCAACACTGCTGGCCATTAGAGAAATGCAAGTTAAAACAACACTGACTCCACTTTCCTCTAGAAAGATGGCTTTTATCAGGAAATCAAATAATAACAAATGTGAGTAAGGCTGTTGGGGCAAAAGGAGCTCCTCTCTACACTGTTGGTGGGAATGTGAACTAGTACAACCACTAGGGAAATCAATATGGAGATTCCTCAAAAAATTAAAACTAGAATTTCCATTTGACCCAGCTATTCCTCTTCTAGGTATCTTTCCAAAAGAGTGAAAGACATCATATTACAGTGATATATGCATGCCCATTTTTCTAGCAACACAATTTATAATAGCTAAATCTTGGAAAGAGTCTATATGTCCATCAACTGATGAATGAGTAAAGAAAATGTGATATTTATACACAATGGAGTACTACTCTGCCATAAAGGAGGATAAATTTAAGGCATCCATAGGTAAATGGATTCATCTTGAGACCATAATGTTAAGTGAAATACATCAGACATACAGGCTTAAATATCGCACAGTTTCTCTTACATGAAAAACCAAAAATATAAATAATGAGAAAAATAAAAGGTAATAGCATGAAGGGAGATCTTTATAAAATGAGAAGGGGAGTAGAGATGGAGGAGGGGGAAGAAAGACAGGGAAGGGGGTTAAGAGAAAAGAAATGAAGACAAAGATGGAAATAGCACTTTTGCAAATGAGAAGGCACCAAGAGACGGAAGGAGCAGGGAAAGAGGGGAAGGTTAGATGACAAAAAAGCACGAAGATGTGTGAGGTACGTGGACCAGCTCCCCGCCATCAGCATAATCTCTTTGCACTGCAAATATGCACTAATAAACATAAAATTAAAAAATGAAACCCAGAAAACTGCTAAGAGAATATTTTTAAAAACTCAACAAACTTTTAATGAGAAAGAACAAAACTTGTTCATTGGTAACTAAAAAATATGAATTGTTTATACAAGTGCTCCTCCAAGCACGACCTGCAGGCAGCTGGATCTGGCCTCAAAGAGCAATGCAGGAGAAGATAACGGAGGTGAAGTAGAATGTAAATCAATTGTATTATGAAACACACCTCTCAGTGCTTACATAGCAAAGTTTTAGGATACAACGCAATGACTTATTCTGATTCAAGTTTTTTATCTCAGCACAGACCTTTCTTGAATAACAATAGTTTTAGTAATGGGCTAACTGCTTCTAGGACTGCACCTTTCAAACAAAAAAATGACAAAAATTTAAAAGCCTACTTTCTAGGCTGGGTGTGGTGGCACATGCCTGTAATCCCAGCACTCAAGAGGCTGAGGCAGAAGGATCATTGTGAGTTTAAGACCAGTGTGGGCAACAAACTGAGTTGAAGGCTGGCCTGAACTGCATAGTGTGACCCTGTCTCAAAAAGACAAAAAAACCCTATTTTCTACTTCTTGTACTATGTACTACTCAAATCAGATATGAACACACCTGAAAGAAGTGATTTACTACAACACAATTTTACAAAGCCATACAATAGACTGCCATTACTAGTGACTGATAAAAGTATACATTTATCAATTTGAGATATTAATTTGAAAAGTGTAATCACTGTCAACATCTTAATAAATAAAGCAGCAAACCAACAGCACCTGTACTCTTAAATTTCTTTTTATGTGCCCAGGCCAAACTTGCAGTCTTCAAATCCTTACCATGGAATCTGTCCCTTCACTTTTTCAGTTTCTCCTTTAGGCCGTAAGTAACAGTAGTAGCTCCCCTAACATTAAAACAAGGCCCAAAGAATAGGTTCAAACTTAGCCTCATAATGACTAAATAGTCTCATGATTACAAATATGGAAATGTCTTTCATTAATTTTAACACACACACACACACACTCACACACACATACATATATTGCTTTTCTTAACCAGGAAATCACTATCACGTCAACTTACTAGGCAAAGCTACTTTTTGTTTTATCCTAGGCAACTAAACAACTGGTAGCTAAGGTAGCTTTCCAGAAAAGAAGTATGGATTCTGCCTATATTGTCATTTCTAAAGAAAATATTCTTGTTCTTAAAATATATACTGAAGTACTGGGGGAACAAAAGGTCACAGTATCTGTAACATGCCAAACTGTTCAGCAAAAAGTAGGTGTATATGGAATATGGTTACACAGATAGGGTAAAATGTCAATAATTTGTGAATCTAGATGAGAGGTACTCAGGAGGTCACTCTACTACATTTACTGAACTAGATTTTACTGTGAATTTGAATTTCCCTAGTTTAAAAAAAAAGTTACTCTTAAAAAAAAAAAAAGTTACTCTTACCACAAGAAAGAAAAATCAAATATGCTCATTCTCTGATCACCTTTTTCATCTCTGCACAGGTATAATTTTAAAATTTGTATTCTTGTAAAAGCATCATAACACAGAGATAAGTGCACACCTATGTTTATAGTGCACAATTTCTAATAGCCTCATCTTAGAAACAACCCAAGTGCCCATCAACTGGTGAATGAATAAAGAAGACGTGGTTTTTTTATATGATGGAGTACTACTGTGCCATAAAGAAGGGTACACTCAAGACATCCTGGAAAATGGATGCACCTTGAGTCTTGTCTTGGTTAGTTTTCTCTCATTGCTGAGACAAAATACCCAACGCCCAAAATGAAGGAAGGAAAGGTTTATTTAGCTTACAGTTTGTGGAGGTTTCAGTCCATACTTGGCTGGCTCCGAGGCAGAAGGTAGTAAAGCAACAAGAGCAAAGGGGGGAATGGCAGCCAAACAGCAAACAGCCAGAGCAAACCAGGGAATGGTGGCAAGCAGCTTCTTTCCCTGCCTTACTTTGTAAACAGGCTACCCCCACACCTCAGGGGCCGTAGCTCTCACATAATCTCCACGCCCTCCTCTTCCACAGGCTCAGGATGTATACAAAGTAAGCACTCTGGCTTCCTGCTGAGTCACTTAGCCAAACCTCTAGACTCCCCAAGTTGACACAATGTATCAACCATAACACTCCATCCTTTGTCAACTTGGCAACCAGATACATTTCTTTAAACCAGTTTCCAGATACAAAGACATGCTATTACATTAGAACCATAACATTTCCACCCCCAAAGACTCATGCACATGCCTTTATGCAAAAGGCATTTAGTCCACCTGCAAGAGTTGCCCAAGTCCTAACAGCTGCAGCATTGCTGAAGAGTCCAAGTCCCAAATCTCTGAGATGAAGGCAAGCTCTTAGCTGTGACCCCCTGTACAAATGAAAAGTTAAACACTTCCAACATTCAAAGGCACAAAATAAGCAGTACCATTCCAAAAGGTACAAACAGGGGGA
>NW_004955501.1:4085129-4088477 GCF_000276665.1 Chinchilla lanigera
GCAACAAGAGCAAAGGGGGGAGGGGCAGCCAAACAGCAAACAGCCAGAGCAAACCAGGGAATGGTGGCAAGCAGCTTCTTTCCCTGCCTTACTTTGTAAACAGGCTACCCCCACCTGAGGGGTGTGTAGCTCTCACATAATCTCCATGCCCTCCTCTCCCACAGGCTCAGGATGTATACAAAGTAAGCACTCTCGCTTCCTGCTAAGTTACTTAGCCAAACCTCTAGACTCCCCAAGTTGACACAATGTATCAACCATAACAAGTCCATACTCTTAAGTGAAATAAATCTGACACATCAAGCATTAATACCTTATTGTTTCTCTCCTGCGAGAAAACAAAAATGCAAATGAGGACCAAAATATATAATAGGTATTGTGAAATAGGAGGAAAATGTTCAAATGGGGGGGGGGGCGCAAAGGAGAGGGGAGGGGGAAAGGAAAGAAGGGAGAAGTAAAAAAAAAAGGAAAACATGAATACAAAGCTTTGTAAAGGGAGAGGGGTATATGGAGGGGAGGTGAGGAGGGGTTGAAGGGAGGGTAGAGAAATGGGGAAGAGAAAAGTTGTATCATGTACAGGTACAAATTCTCTATGATGAATGTGATCATTAAGTACATCTGAAATGTACCAATAAAATCTGATAAAAAAATAATAAAATTTGTATTCTCAAAAGATCTACCTAATTCTTAAAATACGTTTCAGTTAAACAGCATTTTCAGAAATCAGAATTTAGTATAACAGGACCAGGTACTGCTCTGACCAAAAAGCAATTGGTCAACCATCAGAAGAGTCTCTGACAAGCATAAGAACATTTTTATCAAACCTAATCCTTTCCTTGTTACCTGAAACATTTCTAAACTATTCTTGATAAGCATCAGTCAGTGTATACTGCTCATGGAAGTGTACCTGAGTAAGCTGGGAACAGCCTTGATGAGTGCAGGGGCTTACGATTAGTGTTTGCCTGTAACTCTCAGTCCTTCTGAAGTGACACTTACGCCAGAAACTTAAACTACATATAATTTTAAAGAATTTTCTTAAATTTGTGTGAAAGGTAACAAAAGAGACAAATTATAGAATCTATAACTCAACTTTGTTTAATTAGCCATACAATAAGGCCAACAAGAACTTCCACTAAACTCCGTGAATGTTTATACGGCCTTATATTATAATGAAAGTTACGCAAAGATTTGTGATACCCTTTTACATGTTCTTAAACAAATTATGGATTATATTTGACCAAAGCAAAATGATCCTGAAATAAATATTAATATTCTTATATACTTTCATAATGAATTTTCTTTATAAAAGAAACCATTAGAATGAAAATAAAAAATAAAGAAACTAATTTAGCACACAAATGCTTTCATAAATATTCAAGAAACATATGTAACATAAAGGGTAAGGTTAAAACAGCAAAGAAAAAAAGTGATTCAACTGCTTTACCTCTTTGTGTTTCACATCCAGCTGATTCCTAAGGGTCTTAAGCTCCCGATCACGGATGTCCAGGCACGTTTCCAGAGCATGCGTCTGCCCTTCCCATTCAGACTTTTTATGAGCCACCATTATGTCAATCTGTTTCATGAGCTCTTGTAGTTCTGCCTCACAGGATGTCAAAAATCCCCTATAAAAAAGAATATACCATTAAAAATACAGAACATATGTGCAAGGGCTGGGGATTTAGCTCAGCAGCATAAGCGCCTGCCTGGCAAGCGCAAGGCCGTGAGTTCGGTTCCCGGTACCGGAGAAAAACCAAAAAAAAAAAAGAAAAAACAGAACATATGTGCAAGAACTTTTCCATCTTTCACACATAAACATATTGCAGATTAAACCTACCTGAAGCAGAACAATGTCAATTAATAAACTACTAGAAGCAAAGAACAGGGTTTCTGAGCTTTTGCTTTTAACACATTCACAACAGGACTGTAATTTGTATGTCTCGCAGCCAAGTAGCTTGAACCACTGGTGGTAGATGCATGATGGTCCCATAGGGCAGCTTTTTATTAATTTTATCAATAAAAACACCAATGAAAGTGACTAAATCCACTTGTACTACCAGTGATAGAAGCCACATGATGGAACAATCATGCAAGTATCACAACAGGTTCAAGCCAGCAGGAACGTGTCAATGCTTATATTAAAATTATTTATTTTGTAGAATATTCTCTCTTTCTTCGATGAGCAACCGAAAGCCTAAGGCACTGGATCAAACACAAGACTGATGTTTTAGATCTGGCTTATATAGTGAGACTCCCACAACGAGCTCTTTCGCGGTATTTTAGGGAAGCTTTCAGGAAGCATCCAGGGAAGCCTATGTCACACTCTCACCTAGCCGAAATAGAAAGCCTTAGGAGCAAGCAGGAAAGCAATAGCACAGTTTCAAAAGCTGTTTGCAGAAATGTATCTTTGAGCCATATTTATTTAAACGCTTTCCACCTTATTATTTGAAACTTACAGCAACCTCCTTATTACTGTAAACTTCTTGATGTCTTTCCAAGTTTCAGGAGATGCCAGATATTGCAGAGGAGAAACAGAGGTGGGCACAGATGTATTAGACTCAAAGACATTTACAGGAACGGTCACGGAGGGTTCTAACCACTAACCATGAAATGCTTTTTTACAAAAGCATATATTCTTCAAGTCACAGAACCTCTTCTATTTTTGTTTTTCAAGAGTAGAAAACTCAAGCAAGAGTCCAGCTTCACAACGCTAAGATGAGACAAATACCTGGAAGAGACACATTGTCCACACACGCGCGTGCACAGATCAGCCTAGCTCCTGCACAACACCTCTTCTTCTGTACCCAAAGCACAGCAGGATCAAAAGCACAACACAGACATCCTTTTAAACTGCAGTGAGAAGCACAAGGTCAAAAGACACTTACCCACCATGCCCCTGATTTTGTATTCCTTCCAACAAGGCCTCCATCGCCAAGTCCCCTGTGCTGTGGCAACTGGGAAAGCAGGCAGACAGACAGAAAGAGAGGAGAAAAATCACTGTGTAAGTTCTAACCTTCCAACTTCAGCTTAAGAAAGTGAATGAAAACATATGAATCACAATGAGAAAATGCAGCAGACTGTAGAACCAAAGAATATCACAAGAAATTTAGAACCAAATACATTTCACATTAAATGAAGATTAGCCTGACTGCTATTGATACTTTCCCTGAATAACTAACTGTCTACACCAAATTCTTAGTATAAAGATGGCAATAATGTCTTCCTACCAGAGGAATACTGACCAAAAGAAAAACCTACAAAGAAGAGGAAGAAATTGGGGTCACACATATCAGAGGAATATGTAGCTTTTTTTTCTTTTAAAAACAGAGATGCGGGGCTGGGGATTTAGCTCAG
>NW_004955501.1:4088597-4095588 GCF_000276665.1 Chinchilla lanigera
AAAAAAAAAAAATGGCAAAATACACTGAGGTTAAACTCCCTGGTCCATGGCTGGCAATCTCATCCCAGGGAGAAAAAGGCCCATAGCACTTCCTGCAACACTCTTCCTCCTCTAACAGCCAACCAAGGGGCGTCGCTCATCTCTACTTGATGGCTCCTCCTCCTCCACAGATCGTTGCCATTAAGGTTACAAATTATATAGGAGTTGAAAACAAGTTTCTGCACATCATGGTTCTTTATTCAAATTCTTATCCCTCAGAGGCGAAAAAACAATTTTATTCATCTCTGCGGCCCCAGAGTCCAGTGTGGCATTTCAACATAGCATCTGTATGCTTTTGGCTGAACTCATTTTAACTCCCCCCGTTTCACTCACCCTCACGCAAACCGCTTGTGACTAAGGGCTACAAACAGTCCAGCAGAAGAAGAGGTGCAGAGACACAACAGATGGGCTCCCTGGTCACACCATGGAAAGGACAGTGACAGTAAGAATGGAAAGGCGATTCTTAGGTTCAGAAGTGCCGATGTGTAGCGTGGCAACAGTTTTTCTGCTCTCACCACAAGTCTCCAAATGTTCAACGCCAATCACGTTTCACACCTAAGGAACTGCTCTGTCTTCTTTTGCTTCCAAATTACAACCTCTAGGTGTGGAGTTCTCCCCTTCTGTTCTTATGCCACGTGTAAAATTACGGGGCTCCAAGAGCACATCCCTCTATTCAACAAGTAATTCAGTGTTTCACTAGCACTGCATAAATAATGAAAGACACGCCCTTTCCAAGGAAGTAATAGCTCAGCAAGGAAGAAAAACACATTAACCCAAAATGCTCCCCCAAGGTGATAAATGTGCTCAGAGTGTTAGAGAGACAGAGTGGAACGAGAACACTAGAAAACAAAACCACTGCACTTTGTGTGCATTACTTGCAAAAATAATGGCAAGGAGGAGTAAGCTATTTACACACTAGTATGGCAGGGAAGATTTTCCTCTGGCTGGTTTACCCCACACGCTTTCACCAGTATCACACAAAATATACACCAAAAGCACAAGATTCCTGTAAGCTATAAATGGCTTTCATGTTGTCCCCAACCTTCTCAATGAGCCAAAGAATTAAGAACTGTAAACGCCAAAATGTGTGATCAAAGGTTTGGGTCACCTCCTCCCGCTTTATGTCGTACTAATTGTACCTGTCAGATTTTCATCTTGTAGTTCTCACATTTCAATGAGTTTTCTTATGATAATTCTGGTGTTACCTTTTTAAAAAATAGGTTCAAGAAAAGTATTTAACCAACTAAATCAATCTGATTAAAAAAAGAAGAAGAAGAAGAAAAAGATTCCCACGTGTCATTCCACTTTCTCAGAAACTACAGTAACAGTCAAATTACAGTCCAACCCTGGTTCCCTCTTTTGGTCCATTTCAGGAGAGCAGAACAGAGTCACAAAGCGCTAGATGGAGACCCAGGATATAGTCATGCTCTGCAACTAACCAGTTCTATGAATTTGGGTTTCAGTTTTGTAGGGCATGAACAATAATCTCCACGGGCTGGGGATTTAGCTCAGCGGCAAAGCGCCTGCCTGGCAAGTGTAAGGTCATGAGTTCGGTTCCCGGTGCGGGAGAAAAACCAAAATAAATAAATAAATAAAATAAAATCATAAATAATAATAATAATAATCTCCACGGTTCCTTCCACTAAAATGTCTCGTGCAAGTAGCATGATCTTGACAACCATTCATGGGTATTTATTAAATACTAGGAAAATGCCATTCTTACAAGATAGTGCTACTATAGCTATTCGAAATAATTGCTACTAAAACTATTCTCCTGTAGACTATCTTAAGCAGAAATATATTTAGTAATATATAATACAATAATATATTTTTCTGGATGACACTGTTATGTAATAATTAACAGCATTTCCAATACATGGTGAAAATCACTGAATTCTGTGCTACTCTAACCTGCATTGTACACTTCATCATTTTCAATCTTCACAGCACTCAAAAAACAGGCACTATGAGGAAACTGTGAAGGGTTAAATTACACAGAAGGGTTAAATAACTTGAATATGGTAATCTATAAACTAACGTCCTGGGATTCAAATTTAGGCAGAGTGCCTCTCAGGTTCAACAAATGTGCAATCTTTATATATCTTACTAAACCCCAGATCTTAAAATACATCAGCATTATCTTCTTTTGGTTTAATAGGGGTTTTTTTTGGTAAGAAACAAAATTAAACTTAAGCAAGGCATCACCATATAGCCACCAGGTGGCAAGAGCATAACAATAAAACAATCCATGTGAGGAAAACTGCCGCTTCAAAAACCAAAATAATGGTCTAAGACCAAGACAAAGATATTGCTGTTTAAAGCGAGAGGGCAGGGAACCAGCAACATCCTCTGTAGAAAATACACTTCTAATGTGAAATGTGTTTCTTCAATAATACCTTCACCACCTGCTTGAGTAGGTACAGAACACCATATGTTCTCATTCCTGAAAGTCAGACAATAGCAGAGACTTGTGTTTTCTGCAGACCTTGGTTGTCCAAGTTTTTCATAATACATCACTGATTGCTTCCCTAACCAACCTAACCCTCACTCAACTCTGTGCACAACCTCACGTTTTTTTCTCTGCAGTTCATGTGACATACAGTCTGTGTCACGTGATACCTAATTATGTAAAGTCAGATGTCCTTTGTTTAGAGTATTAAATAAAATTTAACTAAAACCTGTATAATAGTCTGCTTCTCCTTGCTACTACTATGAAAAGCTAACGTGGTTAAATAGAAGCTGTGTAATTCTACAATTGCTGCAGTCTTCCTCATGCTTACATTTTGACCAAGACACCAACAAGCAGAACTTACTTAACTTGCTCTCAAATGAAGACTGTCTCAAGTCAGTAAAATCTCAAGTTGAATGGTTAAAAGAAATACAAGGTTTTTAAATCAAGTCTAGGAAGGAAGAAAAAAACACTTACACCTTAGGGGAACAAGATACACATAGGATGTCTGATAATATGCAGATCTTTGGTATTCATTCACATACCGCATTTTAAGAACTGGAAAATGCTTTAGCCTCTTTTGATCTCTTCATTTTACAGATCAGGAAAAACACTACAGCTATTCTGCTTTATGTCTACATGTCCTCCCAATGCCTCATGCTCTCATAGGGGGACTTTTGGGGGGTGACTGGATTGTGGGGGCCTGACAATCATCAGTCCACAGATGTGTTTATAGCTGAATGCGATGCTGGTGCCAGGGATTTAGCTCAGCGGCACGGCGCCCGCCTGGCCAGTGCAAGGTCGTGAGCTTGATTCCCGGTACCAAAAAAAAAAAAAAGTGATGTTGGGAGGTAGAACGCAGTCAAAGGGTCCGGGTAACTGGTGTGGCCCAGAAGGACCTATCTCCCTCTCCCACTTCTCCTTGCACTCTCTCTGCTTCTCCTCCACCGTGCCCCTGGGCCACGGTGCCCTGCCCTGGAACCTCTGTAAACTGTGAGCCAAAATATCCCCCTCCTCCCTCAGAGTTCAGGTGTTGGTATCTTGTCCCCGTGACAAGAAAGTAACCGAGCATACCCAGAATCAAATGACAAAAGGGCACACAGGGGAAAATAAAAATTATGAGTAGATTGAGAGTAAATTTTAACAAAAGAGCAGAGATATGCCTAACCTTCAAGTCTACTTTAAAGGAGGATCACAAGCCAGGGTGCTGATGCACACCCATAGTCCTAGCTCTGTGGGAGGCTGAGATGGAGGACCATGAATTCAAGCCCAGCCTGAGTAACTTAGTGAGACACTGTCTACAGATATAAAAGAAGAAAGGAAGAGAAAAAAATCCAAATTATTTTAAAATCCCGAGAGATTTGTGGGGATGGGGGAAGGAGAGAAGCAAGAGTAAAATGATCAAGATGCAGTATGTATTAGACACCAGTTCTTCAAGATGAACCTAATTTTACCATACACATCCCTGGTGGTATATACACTAATACCAAAAAAGAACTGCAAAGAAATCCGAAGGACTATTTAAGAATCATATTGTTAATAATAAAATTGGTATACTATTAATTGGAAAACATTACATATAGTACAAGGAAAAAAGTAATTGTATTAATGGTAGTAGGTACTGTACCAAGGTTTTCAGCAAAAGAGAAAAAGTTACAAATAATCAAATATTTTAAAGCTACAAAATTAAATTTAAATTGAAAATAATGTGAACTTTATATATACATATATATATATATATTTTTTTTTTGTACTGCGAATCAAACTCACAACCTCGTGCTTGCTAAGTAGGTGCTGAGCTCCTAAGCTGTATTCCCAGCTCTTTTTTAAAAAAACATACTTCCCAACTTTACACTATGAATCCTAAATCAATGCCCAACCTAGTAATAAGAACACCTCTCCCACCTGGACTGTGCTCTCTAAATACCAGCTTCCACTCAATAAAACAAGAGTTTTCTGGAGTCCAGAGAAGTATGTGGCAGGAACATGTTTCACCAAAAGGCAAGGAAATTATCAAAACTACTGGTTATATCAAGTGGAAATGGAGCCAACTTAAAGGACTACCACTAGCCAAAAGGAAAACAATTTGAGTATCAAAAATAAGATCGCAATATACTGAAACAGTTTAGCAAAGCATGGCGGCATATGCCTGTAATCTCAGCAATTGGGAGGCTGAGGCAAGAGGATTGCTAGAAGTTTGAGGCCAGTCTAGGCTACAAAGTGAGTTGTTGAGACCCTGTCTTAAAAAAAGAACAGTTTTAATATATTAAAGTCTGTAAGTTCATGATAATAATTTAAAAGGCCTAACCTTCACGGTTACCTTGAAGGCTGCTAGGCCACCACCTCATTACTGTAATCTGAAAAGGGAAGAAAAGAATTAAGCATATTTCTTGCCTTTCCTGTACAAACTGTATTTTAGGGTAGTCAAATGAAGGAAAGCTCTTCATAAAAGATTGATAAATACTGAAGGAATGACAAAACTAGGAAATCACCGTTTTGCAATCCCTAATGTAATAAGGGACAGAGGCAAACCACGCATTTCCGCACTAAGCGAAAGGCTCCTGGGCAACCTCATGCAAGATGGATTGGGTGACACCACCAGAACCCACTGCTTGATCACAGCATCACAAATGCAGCCAACTCAGACACTGCGTCTCCCTGATAATGAAGGGCAATAGATAGTAATTTTCATAATATGGAATTTATACCTATGAAACTTTCCTGCTCCTCCAATCAAAAACCAAGTTTCAATCTAATCAGTTTCTCCATCACTGTGGTTCAACAGAACTTCCTGCTACTATGGAAATATTTTATACAAAACTGCTCCAACGAAAGCCAGCAGACAATCTGTGATGACCAAGCAGCCAGAGCTGGCTAAAGGCCGATGGTACAATCCTAGATCTAACCCTGGCTGAGAAAACATAAAGTGAACAGAGGTACATCCGAAAGAACACCGTGTGTTACCGTCAGCTAAACTTAGAAGGACAAGGAAAAAAAGGAAGTGTGAAAACTACAGATAAAGATTTGAAGTGTGTATCAACCAAATCAAACAGCTCTGTGGGATTTGGGTCTAAACTAGCCCCTGTAAAAACTTATGGAACAACTGAGGAAATATGAACCTTGGCTGGATACTGACGCGATGGAATTTTTATTAACTCATATATGCATGGTAATATTGCAGTTTTGTAAAATTGAAAACCTAGCTCTTGTACAGGGGCATTTAGCTACAACAGATTGGACTACTGATCACCTTCTGCCACAACAGAAATGAGAACACTAACTGGAAAGTCTTCCACCTTTCAGACAGGAAATGACATCAGTAAAATTAACATACGCAATTTTTGAGACAGGATCTCCCACTGCAGTTTAAGATGGCCTTAGAACTAAGTAGCCGAGGTTTCCTCGAACTCAAAATAACCCTCCTGCCTCAGCCTCCAAACTGCTGGAATTACAAGCGTGGACTACTACGCCCAAGTTTTACAATTTTTAAACCCATGTATTTTAAAGGAGAGTATGTCTGAATGTTTATAAATCTCAAACCCATTTCAGTGTCACAGCCTTTTTTATTATATTCATCAACAATAATTGTATAGTCAAAGGCAAGTTCAGAATAAAAATTAGCACTGTATTCCAAATAGGAAAATACACATTTATCATATTACTAAAGTACAGCTATTAAGTGTAAATGTAAATATCTGGAGGCAGTATGTAGTCAATGAGCTTACGTTTCCTCATATAAAACTACAGGGTATAGCAGGGCTCGCCAGTAATCCCAGCACTCAGGAGGCTGAGGCAGAAGGATCCAGAAGGATTGCTGCTAGTTCGAGGCCAGCCTGGGCTACATAGTGAGATTTTGTCTCCTAAATAAAATTAAAATTAAAATAAAGCCTGGAGTGATGGTGGGCTTGTAATCCCCGTACTCTGGGGTATGTGGGCAGAAGGATCACAAGTTCCAGCCCAGACTAGGCAATCAGCAATTTATCAACACCTGCTCAAAAAAAAAAAAAAAAAGGCTGGGCATGTAACTCAGGGCAAAGGCCCTGGATTCAAAACCAAAAAAAAAATACAGACATGCAAGTATAGTATATGAGGAATTCTATAAGTACAGGGCATCTAACTACAATACTGGGTTATTAAATAATTTTTTTTTTAATTGGCCTAAGGAATTGGGCACAAGGCTCTGGGAAAGCTGTGCAAGTAGGCGCCCTGCCATGCAACTACAAACGAAAGCTAGTGTGACATCAGACTACTCCGCTGGCTGTTAGAGACGAGGAAACCACACAGAACCTTGACTCAGTGTCCTCAAGTCCCGTTGTAATGCAGTTACACTAAGAAACCGTCCTAAAAACCTCCCCTCTGCCATTCGCTGTGGCGCGCCCTCAGTGAGCTCATTCCAGGACTCAGTCCTTCGCGATCCCTTGCCATCTCTTGCAACGCTAACACGCACGTCCCGGCAGCACCCGCCCCAAACGAGAAAGTCTGCACAAAGCCGGAGCCGGCTGC
>NW_004955501.1:4095696-4110220 GCF_000276665.1 Chinchilla lanigera
GGCCTCGGGGAGGGCCCGGCGGTCTGCGGGCTGCAGCGGGAAGCAGCCGCGAGCCATGCGGCCGGGACACCAGCGGCACCACGGCGGCCACTCCGTCTGCGGACCAGAACAAGCCCGCGCCTCGCCGATCCTCCGTGTGCACGGACGGTTACAGGTCGCCCCCAAGCGCGCCCCCGAGCATTCCCGCCGTTACCGCAGGCCGGAGCGCGCACGCGCGTCGCCGCCAACCTTAGGTCCAGCCTTCGGCGTCGGCACGTCCGTTCCGCCCACTGCCTCTTATTGGTACAAAGTCTTTTCTTGACCTCCCCTCCGCACAAGCGAGTGGGCTCATCCACATCCGGGGACTCTGACAAACATCGGTGGGTCACGTGATGCCGAGGAGCGGTCCGGAGGTACCAGGTCCCGCGCACTGGATGAGGGTAAGGGTTTTTCTTGCCCGCCTCCTAGGTGTAGGAGGGGCGGAACACGTTCGCTCCCCAGTATTGGGCTTTCTTTAGTCCTGGCAGCCGAGACCCTCAGCTCGCCGTAGCAATCACTTTCCTTACTCACGCAACGCCATACGTAAAGGAACATGCATAGAGATACTAGACCACCCCCGCTGCCCTACTACATTTGGTATGTCCGGCCTCGGGGCCGGAAGCGGTGGTTGTGGGCCGTCTCCCGCGCTGATGCAGACGGTGGTGCCCGGCGAGGGTCATTTGTAGGGAGACGGAAAAGGCTTCCTTTCTCCGATCGTAGAAATACGCGTTTACAACGCTGTAAAATATAGAGCCGGGTAAAATGTGCCACTGTCTCGGGAACACACGCATCGCATGTCTGAAAAGCTTGTCCGGATGATGGGACAAGCTCCCCAGTACTGTGCCCTTCGCCCGGGGGTCTGTGGGACGAGTGAAGTGGATCGTAGCCCCCCTTTCTCAGCCGGGGACTTACGGGACGCCTCCTGAAGGAAGCGATCCGGGAGCTGATGATGTGAGTTAAGCGGAAAAATAGAGAAAAGGATATTGCTCTCCTTGAGGCTTTCCTTTGTAGAAGGGAAGTGTTCGGGAAAGTGGGACTGCTGTCTTCGCACAGTAAATGTGACCCGGGCATTGCCGTCTTGACGCTTCAGCCCCTTAAAGACAAAGCGCCTGAGCGCCCGACCCTGGAAGTGGACTGTGGACCCCGGAGAGCTGACACGTGCGTTGTATTTGGGAAGAGATTTTAGCGATGAGGGCAAAAGGCTTTTAAGTGCACAGGCAGCAGGAGGCGTCTAAGAGACAGGTGGGAAAAGATAGAGCACAAAGGACTAAAAAGGCCTGTGAGGGAATCATTGCAAAATTTACTCCTAACAGTTGGAGACAATAATTCTCTTTCACAAGGCTGACCTCATCTGTCTACTGCGTACAGTTAGGACAGAACGCCTGCTGAGGCTGGAGCCATCTGAGAGAACTTCATTGAAAGGGGAGATCTCTGGGCCTGCGCGGGCCGAAGTGTGAAGGGTCCCCAGGGGGCGCAGCTGCAAGGACAAGGGATTGGCACAGGATGGAGGAGACCTTTTACAAAACACAGAGACTCCAGGAGTATGACAGACTGGGTGAAGACCCCTTGTGTGTGATGTCCTTCAGACCTGCCCCTGCAGCTTGTTTTGAGCAGTAATACCAAGTTCTGAACAGAGCATGAAGACTTCCTCTGGCTCACTGGTGGCAGAATTATCTGGGCAACTTTTACTCCATTTTTGCCTGAATCCTTATTCCAGGGATGAAACTGTCCTCTCCCCCTCAACCAGGACACAGTTAGTGCCTAGCTCTTCGGGCTGGCTACCTTGCAGCTACACTATTGTATTCAAGCCCAACCGGGTATGACAGATTTGGATTTCACCTTCATAGATCGTTTCTTGCACGAATCTCCATAGTCTCCGAAACTAGGAGTAACGTGAGTGCCATTGTCCAGGCCTTTAGAATTCCTATGTTAGGTTTAGTGTGATGCCTAGGGTGAGAGGCAGGACCCAAGTTTAGAAACAAGAAACCCAGAAGTACTCTCCAAGCTGAGCAGTTACAGCTGTTCAGGAGAAAAAGGAAGAATCAGCCGCGGTCAAGGGCCTGAGTAAGCATTGTGATCACTGGGACCGGGCATTGCAGGGCATAGGACACTAAGTCAGGAAAGCAGAAGGAAAGCAAACAAGCAGCTTGGGACTGTGCCACTGTTGTCCACCTGGAGAGTTCACGCCTTCCAGAGTTCAGCCCAGATCCTTTGTAAGGAAGGAAGCATTTTCCTGAGGCTCATTTGCCCTATTCTTGCCTTGAGGATTTGTGTCAGCCTGTGCTTGGTCACTTTGCGTAGCCTAGCTCAGAGTTATCCTAGTATATCCATTTAGATCCTTGGCCTAAAAATACTAAGATTTGAACCAAGGCAAACGAAGACTTGTGTAAGAACAGTGTGAGAAGATCGAGAGTAGCTGTAGAGAATGTTTATCAGGCATTTATGAATCGGGGACTCATCCAAGGCATTGTAAACAGGGAAAGGTAAATGTGCAAGTTAAAAACTACATTTAGTTGCAATATGTCTGAGGGCTTTGTTTAAGAATGTGTTGCCCTTTCGTCACACTCTGGGACACTGGTCTGTCAAATGGACTGTGTTCGTTATACACTGTAAAACATCTGTCAGCTGAGCCGGGGAAGGACTGCGGTCTATAAATAAGTTATCACTTGACCTCCACAGGTGAGCCTTTCTTTCCCAGGGTGATAAACCAAAAAATAGTCCGAGGTAAAAAGTCTGAGGAATCCTCATACTGGATATCCTTAGTCTTTGTGTTGAAGAAATAACTTCTTTGGCTTGCAGATCTGACAAGATCACAGCTGCAGGAAAATGGATAGTGAGGTACAGAGAGACGGGAGGATCTTGGATTTGATAGACGATGCTTGGAGAGAAGACAAGCTACCTTATGAGGACGTTGCAATCCCACTGGTAAGTTATAAGGTGAGCTGAGGATGCTGGGTTAAAATTGTCAACTGGAAAACCTCGCAGAAGGGCTATCGGGGGGAAAATAGTGTGACAAAGAAATCAGGTGGGAAGCTGAGGCAGAAGGATTGCAAGTTTGAGCACATCCTGGGCAACTGAGTGACTTAGCAAGACTTGTCTCAAAATAAAAAGTAAAAAGAGCTTGTGCTGTAGCTGAGGGTAGAGTCCCTCTATTAAGTCCTCAGTACACAATAACGAATAAGAAATCAAAAGCTGTGACATGTGCTAGCAGCTTCTTGAGAGCACCTAGTCTACCTGTTCATTTGGAGAGAAACATCTAGCCTACCTGTTGCTTTGCTTCAGTTAGGGGTGGTACCTGAGCTATGTTCTGTCCACCACCCCAACCTAGATGTAAACCAAATAATAGTCTAGTACGTGAGAGGGAGGAATGGTAAGCAGCAGTGTGTGTTTCTTGCTTCCCTTGTGGCTCATCAGTCTGTTGAATTGGGTTTTGGTGGGGTTTTTTTTGGTTTTGTTTTGTTTTTGAGACAGGGTCTTGCTTAACATTTCTAGACACTGACATGCTCGGAACACCCTTATGCTAGGTTCACAGGAAAATATTGAGAGGATACCTGGCTTCCTGGCTTTTCTTCTTTGGCATTTAAGCCAACTTGGAGCATTTCTTTTCTTTCCTGATCACTAGAAAACTTCCCTGAAAGGACTTTGATGTAATAACTGATCCAAAATCTTTGCTTATACAAATGTTTATTAAAAATCTTATTTATGTCATAGAGCTCTAACATAAAATAGGAAGAACAGGGCCTGGGGACTTTGAAGTATACCAGCCGCAGGAGCAGTTAATACAGTAGGATTTATAGGCATATCGTCTGCTGCGGCTAATTAGCAGACAAAATATTCATCTCACCTACATTTATGAACAAAGGGGAATAATATGTTCCGTGAATTCTGTACATATCAGATAAGTTCGTGTTTGGGAAAATAGTCAGAAGAGCAAACATAATAAAAATGGTAGCTGCCATTTACTGAGTATTGGTTTTATGCACTGGCCTAATGTTGAAGACTTACATTATCGCTAATCCTTAAAACAACCCTGCAAGGGAAGTGGTGTTATCTACATTTTGCAGGAAAACAGGATTGGAGATGGAGATTTGCCAAAAGCCTGGGAACTGATAAGTTGGATTTTGTACTAGGTCTGTGAAGCTCCATATCTGTCTTACCAGCTTTTACTTCCTCACTCATTTCTGTGAGGCCTACTGTGTGCCATGAGAGTGTGGGTATCTAAAGAGGCAATATGTAGAAATACATGATAATTATATAGGTTCTCAGTGGGGTGTGAGTAACTGTAGAGTCTGTAGAGTGGTCAGTTGCCTGGCAGGCAGCAGAAAGGCGTCAGAGAGGATGCAGTGTTTAAGCCAGGTTATAAGGAATGGTCAGAGGTCCAGTTGGGGTCGCTGCAGATACATCAGCAGAAGAGATGTGCACAGGTCTAGGTCTTAGAAATGCTGTGGGAGATGGTGAGATGTTCAGGGTGGATGGAGAGCACCTTTGCCATACAAGTTCACAGAAAAATTGGTCACACACTTGGAGAGGGATATTTGTTGCCACCCTTAGACCTCTTCTGAAGATCTAGAATTGGCTTTCAGAAAGTCAGTTTAGCAGCATTGTTAGGGATGGCCTGAAGTGGAGAAAGGGGTGTGAAAGACCAATTAGGAAGTTACTGCAGTGATGTAGGCTGGGGAACAAGGCCAGAACAAAAATCAAGAAAATGATGGAAACTTACTGAATTCTGGAAGTGTTTATAGCATGATTCGGGACCATTTATGTGATAAGAAATGAGGGAGAGGGAAATTTCCCTAGTGACTTCCAGGTGGTAGCCTGGCTATGTGGCTAATACATATCTTTTCCTTTGCCTTGTGATTCTCATATATTAGTTAGCTTCTGCTGTGTAACAAATTGCCCCAAAACTTAGTGGCTTAAAACAGCTTCTCATTTCACAACTCAGTTGAGAAGGTCTTCTAGTCTGAAGGGCTCTGCTCATTAATGGAAGGCTTGCTTATGTTGAAAAGTCAGCCAGTAACCTGCCTAGAGGTTGCACAATCTAGGAGAGTCTCATGCACATAGCAGTTAGTTAGGAGGATGTCCATAGGTGATGGGTGACTGGGCCTTGGTGTCGTGGTCGAACAAGTCAGCCCAGATTTCAGAGCAGCAACAGAAAGAACAGCAGACCCTCATAGAGCCTAGGCCAGGAGCTGGCCCACTGGCACCGTACCTGCGTCCTATTTCTGATGGGAGTGGCTGAGAAGAGCTCCAGCCATTTTTGCAGTATATTGTCACAAATACTTGTGGGGTTGATACTTTTGTTTTTGCTTTCTAGGTCTTTATACAATTTTATGTGTTGGTGTTCATTGCAACAAACTATAGTCACCCATGAAAGACATTATTTTAGAAAACATCTCACAAACAAACAAAATTAAGCAGAGTTGCCTGCTTCTGAATAAATAATTACCTGAGGGCCTGTTTATTCTTTATTGCCAATAAAGAATTATTAGGGCTATACTTTCTTTTTAGGAAAGTATATTACTGCTTTATAGTAAATGATAACTCTTTCCAAACTGCAAGTATGTTTGAATCTGAGACTTACATGTGTAGAACAGGATGTATATAATTCAAATACACTTGTACATACTGTAATTAATGTCTTTTTTTTTTTTTTTTTTTGAGACAGGGTTTTGCTATGCAGTTCCAGGTTGGCCTTGGACTCGCTTTGTAGCCCAGGCTGGCCTTGAACTGTCAGCAATCCTCCTGCCTCAGCCTCCCAAGTGCTAGGATTACAAGCATGTGCCAACATGCCCAGCTATAAATATCATGTAATATATATTGAACATAAGGAAGAAAACGTATACTTAAAAATTGGAATTTGTTGAGAAATCCGTTGAGTACTAAGTAACAGATTGCTAAGCCAAAAAGTGTGAGTTCATATAACTGAAAAGAGATACATCGGTATCCATTACCTCTGGCACAAAATAGTTTCACTAGTAATAAATTTCAGTGTAAAGTATAAGGATGTGATCCCAGCATCTAGCCTGAGTGTGCCCCTTGGCTTACTATTTTAAGAAAATGGCTGGTTGGGTGTGAATTGTCATTTGCTGTGTGTTGTGTTGCTCTCCTTCACCACTAGGGGGAGAGCTCATCTATTATGTAACCTTTTCTGTGTCCCTGACCAACTCTGCCTTCATGTAACTTAGGCATGGTGGTTACAGCACAAGTTTTGGTATATTCCTTTGACATCAAGTCCAGTATTACTTGACAGTCACCCCTCCAAAAAGATTTAGTGTTGGTAACTTCTGGAGTATTAAATAACCCAGATAGTGCTACGCACTTCATCAGAGTTACCACATTTAATCCTCTGAGAAGTCCTAGGAGGTGGTGGCTACTTTTCTTTCCCACTTGTGCAAAAGGAAACAAAGGTCCCAGGGCTTTGAATGCGTTGCCTAGTTAACCTGGAACGTGGTAGGCCATGAGCTTGTTGCCTCGTTGGCCTCTCTGCCACGCTGTCTCCTGCACAAACTCCAGAATCCCAGTGCCCATTTTCCTACAGGCCAGCTCACCTCTGAGCAGCTCATGTCATACTTTCCTCACATCTGTGTATTTTGGATCTGTCCTTTTGAATACATGTACCAAATACGCCATCTGTTCTCCAGAACCCACAGAGTTTAATCCTGAGTACTTGAGTTTTAAGAAAGCTCTTACAGATCCTTGCTCTGAGTGTCTGTTGTACCTTTCAGAATGAACTTCCAGAGCCTGAACAAGACAACGGTGGCACCACAGAATCTGTGAAAGAACAGGAAATGAAGTGGACGGACCTGGCCTTACAGTACCTCCATGAGAATGTCCCCCCTGTCGGAAACTGACTCCTGGCTTCTTATGGATGGATCTTTCAAAAATATAGTGATACAAAATGTTTTCTTTCAGGTTCCTCATTCAAATCTCTCAGTAATAAAATTAGCACTCAAAAATGGACATCCACCTGCTGTGTAGCAGGAATGCAGAATATTTGGTTCTTTAAACCTAAAATTTTTTGCTCTCATATTTGGTTAAATATTTACCTTTAACTCTGATTTTGCATTGCTGTCATAATTTAACACTTCCCAACTACTTATATGTGTCCTGTGACACAGAGAGTTGAAAGTGTGAGAGGGGTGGGCAGAGGGGAAGCCAGGCGTACGGAGAATGACCAACTTCTCACGTCCCCCCACTGTGAGAAGTCTTGTAAGTGGATGTGACCTGTAGCTGTATATGCCTGTATTGATACATAAGATTCACCAGGGTATTTTCAAACTTTGCTTAAATTTGTGGATTAAAAAATTCCCTGATAGTTAGCCTCCGCTCGCCACACGGCTCCCTTTGGTGCCAGGAGACAGAATCTTTGGCTATTGGACCACTAGGGTTATCCATTAATGGCATTTCTTATGTCCTCAGTACCCTTGGAGATATAACCAAGACACCATGAAACATTTGTCCCTACTAAAACATTTATAAGAATTTGTAATTTGCAGAACACACTCATGTGTATTTATCTCCTGGAATTATTTCTTTTCTCTTTTTTCTTTTACTGGGTCTTCTGTTTAGCTAGCTTTTAGGAAGAAGTACATCACAACAGAGGTGAATTGATCTTAGGGTTTCAACTGGAAATGCAGGGCTGTAGCAGTTCCTGCCTTGCTTTATCAGTGGTCCTGCCTAGAAGTCATTCATCTTCAGAGTAAAAACCCCAGGGCACCAAGAGATAGCCTAAGAGAAAAGTTCAGGAAAAATTTTATGCTGAAAGAACACTAAGCTTTTTGGAAAATTCAAGCACCAGTGGGTATTCTGTCACCCGCCTGTAATGCCGGCACTTGGAAGCCGGTGGCAAGAGCATCGCCATGAATTCAAGGCCAGCCTGGGCTACACGGTAAGGACTTGTCTCAAAAGAAAACCAAAAACCCGAGAGAGAGCCACAGTGTTCTCATTCTCATTAAATATCTTTTCTGTACTTGTGGTATGTGATATCTAACACACTAGCCTGTAGGAACTTCCCAAGTTTTTATTAATCCAGCCCAGTGTTTTTGTTAATCCAGCCCAGCCTTTTCCTGGAATAGCAGTAGACCGGTAAAATATAAAAGTCTTCCTGACTTTCTTTGAATTTAAATGTGATGCCCATGAAACTGCTTTGGGCTTTTCTGCTTGGCTTATGACCTCATCTGACAACTGTCCTCCCAGCAGGAATGGCCTCCTGGGCCAGGGTGTGACCTGAGGTGCAGTGGCAGGACTGCTTCTCAGTATCAGGAGCTGGGTGCCCTGGCTGGGCTGGGAAGACAGCAGGGGCTCGAATCCGTCCGTCTAGGACTGGCTTGAGGATGGCAGCCTCGGAGGCCTCCTGCTGCTGGGTGGCTCTCCAGCCGTGTATTCCAGACTGCCCAAAGGGAGAGGTGTCTGCAGAGGGGGCCGGGGCTGCTGCGGCCTTTGCTTCCTGCCAGCCTTCCAGTCCAAAGCGTTACACAGTTGCAGCTTGGCGCCGCTGCAGCTGTCTTGAGTCCTGGCAGCCACGATTGCTCCCAGTAACCGCAGCTGGTTTTCCCTGCACCGTTTCCCAGCAAACCAGAAATAGAAGAATCCGTCAGAGTGGTGTGTGGACCTTTCCAACCCGACCCTGGCTTCCCAGAGCCTCCGGACTCTTCATACTAGCTCGAGGTAAACCAGGCGCATTCCTGCCAGGATGAAGGGCTTTGTGTGCCAACCCCGTAAGCACGCCTTTCCTTCTGGCCCAGATGGTGGGAATTCACCCGGTCTTGGTGCCCCCTGGAAGCACATTTCCGTCAGTCCCCCGAGCAGTTGCACTGTGCAATCCTGGGTCGTTCTGTAGTCTCAGACGCTTTGGGGCCAGCCCTCGTTCACTAGGGTGTGTTGTCCTGCAACGGCTAGCGCTGTCCTCCGGGCAAAGTGCCGTGTTTGGTGCTGGGGAGGCAGCAGTGAACAAAGTAAGCCTGGCTCCCACTTCTCAGAGGCTTTCTTTATCCGAGGGTTATAAATATTAAGCCCATAGCCGTACAGATGTATGGTTTCGGATTGTTCATCCCATATTAGGAAGAAAAATAAAGGATGTGCCTTAGGTGGGGCCTAGAACCAAAGCCTAAGGCAGTGTGTCCTGTGCAGACGCCCTCAAGAGAGCCGGCGGGGGAAGCAGCAAGCAAAGATGCCGACTCAGCTGCAGCCTCTTGGCCCAGTGCTTCCGGGAGCTCTGGACTGTGATGGAATCAAGAGTTTTCCAGCCTTGAGTAAAGGGGCCAGGGTTACCGACCGCGGATTGTCAGCCTTTGGCTCTGACACGCCCATCACCCCCCGGCACTCCCCTCAGCCCTCTAGAGGAGCCTCAGCCAAGTCTTCAGCAGCCAGTGCAGAGGCTGGGAAAGGCACCTAGATACAGTAAGGGGGACGTGGGCACCAACAGTGACTGCTGCAGGGTACGGAAGAGCCCAGCGGGGGGGGGGGGGGCTGATGTACCCTGGGTAATCAAGGTAATCAAGGGGAGAGCCGGTGATAAATAGCTGTCAGGCATGTAATAGGAACTGCTAATTTTTGGTCCTGAATTCTTTCCATTCTCCAAGGAAGTAGCCAAGTCCTTTGTGCGTCCCATGCACAGCAGAAAGCGGACATGGTCCCAGACAACCTGACCGCTTACCTGTGAAGCAGGGAGAGCGGGAGGGCAGGGGCTCTGAAGCCAGGGGTAGTAGAAAACGTGCCCCGTTTGCTAGCGCCACCCTGACGAGACGGTGGACTTCAGAGGTTTGTGGTTTCTGAAGTTCAACACCGAGTCTTCCTGCCTCCACAAGACCTCCAAACATTGGCGTCACCTCCTTCTAGGGACCCCTCAGACTTGGCGGTAAGGAGCGGCGAGAAGAGCTGCAGTGGGCCAGGTGGACTGAGGACCGGATGTCCTCACCCATTTTCCAGCTCGCTCATGAGTGCCTTGAATGCTATGAGAATTTTAAAAGGAGATGGAACAGCGGAGTGACCACACTTCATTTCGGTTGCGGTGCAGCCAAGTGGGACCGAGCAGATTTAATTTGGTTAGAAGATAATAAAATGCCATATTTCTTGTACTTGCCTTCCACTTACTTTTGTATTTTTTGAGACAGGGTCACTATGTAGTTCATGCTCACTTTGTGAGTCTTGAACTCACAGTGATCCTCCTGCCTCGGCCTCCCGAGTGCTGGACTTACAGGCGTGCTCTAACTCTCCTTCCATTTACCAACACTTCACTGGGGACTGGGCTACAAAATTCAGATCTGGCAGTCTCAAGGTCAGTGTTATCTTGCCTCAGGAACAGGGAAGCACGCACGGCTGCATGCCTGCGGGCTATGGACTATGGATGCATGCCCCTTGGCTACAGGCAGACTGCTGATAACCCAGCATTCCTGAGGAAGACAGCATCGGCTGGGACAGTTGTCAAAATACGGGTATCTGGGTATGGAGAAAATCTGGTTCCTCAATGAATTTATTCCTTAACTACCCAGTGTCTACAGTGGCTATTCCAGGAAACTCAGACTACACTAGACCCTGTGCTTCTTGCCACTAATAAAAACAGGCCAACCTGGGGGTAGCCAAGCCACTGCTCTAGAGGCAAATCTACTCCCAGTCCCCCTCTGTACCTTGAAAATTGTCTCTGTTTTTCTTTACTCCCCATCATTTCCCCAACAGGTAACTGAGGGTCTGATCAGGCCTTCGTACACTTAACAGATGGGTAGGAGAATCTAGGGGAAGAGCTGGAAGGTGAGAATTGATTACAGAGAGAGGAAACTGTTAAAGCCATCACTAGCCAGATGGCTGGGGAGGCAGGGGTCTTGTTAAAATGTTTCAGAGTCATTGAGAAGTTTTAACCAGAGATGAAAGAATAGCTTGGTGAATTTTTTTAAAAATCTAAGTTACACTGGAGGATAGATTTTCATGGGAAACAAATTAGAAGAGCTTTATATTGGCTCAAATGAGAGATGGTGGCTTGGACTAGCAAGATGGAGACAGAGGTAGGGGGACTTGGCTCTTGGAGGCAGAATTTTCCAGGCTTGCTCACTCTAAGGTGTATTTAATAAAACCAGCACCCCAATCTCAGTTATGTGGGTCTATCAGACTTGTGTGTCAACTAAATGATGTGTCAACACCTGATGACCCAGGACTGAGTTCTCTGAACCAGACACAGGAAGCAGATACAACTTGTGCCCTCTGGAAATTGTGTCCAGTATCTGCCTGTCCTTTGAACCCCACCTTAGCCCCACCTCTTCATAGTGTAGCAACAAGGACAGCTCTGAATAATCAAGCACTCCCTGATCTCTAGCTCTTTCATACTTGGGGCGGGTGGAGGGCAGGTCATTGTCCTCTTTGATCAGGAAATGGTGATTTAAAGTTAAATGCCTTGTTCCAAGTTAAAGTTAACTTGTTTCCTGTGAAAGGATTTATTCCAAACCACTTGAACAGTCAGCGTATTCCATCCTGGGCTGTCAGAGCTCAAAGCTGTGCCCCCTCACCAGACTTTTACCTCTGTGAACCCTCTGTGGCCATCTCTTTTGGGAATGGGAAGAAAATCCTATCAGGACACTCAGAACTTCCAAATGTTGACTTTTTTTTTTTTTGAGACAAGGCCTCCCAAGGTAGTCCAAGATGGCTTAGAACTCACTATATAACCCAGGTTGGCCTCGAATTTGCAGTGATCACCTCCTGCCTCAGCCTCCCAAGGGCAGGGATTATAGGCATGCACCACCACGCCTAGCTTCTTGACTTTGTTTCTATGGTGGAGACAACTGAAAGAATTTTTATTAGAAACCTGGGAGACATGAAACATTTAAAAATTCAACAGCTTATTACCAAAGTCATCTATAACTCATAACGTTGCCACCATGAGTCATATTATTGTGACTGTTTTTTATATAAGGTTAAATCCAGCCTAAGGCGTGTTACAGTAGTTTAATGCTAATGCCACGTGGAGTCCAGCAGGGGGCGCCCAATCCTTTCAGAAAGTTTGAATCTTGCCCTCAAGCTCTGAAACTGAGCATAGCTTGGAAGTGATTCTGCCTGTCAAGCCCGGGTAGGGGGTTTTGTACGAAGATGCAGTCCTGCTGGGATTCTGATTGGCCATGCCTGGACAGAGTAGCTCACCTTACTGGTGGGTCCTCACTAGTGCTTTGTGGAGGTCCCGGTGAGGGCACACTGCTGGAGGGCTGTCTAGAACCTTGATTTACAGAAAAAGATGGCCAGAATCAGGAATTCTGCCTGCTTGTGACCCCAACTCATACTCAGGCCTGGGGCTCTTTCTTGAAACTATTTCCCACCTACTAATTTTGGAACGAAAAGTCCACACTCTCATTTTGCCCTAAGCCTCCAAAATTATTATGCTAGTCCTTGAGTCTATGGCAGTCACTGTGAGGATTCCGTGTTGGGCAGTGACTGCCTCAGCTGAGCAGAGGCCCTTGCCTTGGAACTGACAGTTCAAGGACAGCAATTGATGGCAGGTAGGTCCAGGAGAAGCAGCAAGACAGAGGCAGACCACTCGGCTGGCCCTGGCGTCCTGACAGGGAGGTTGCAGTTCCTCAGAAGACCTCCAGGTTAGTTGATGAGATCTTTCTTGCTCAGTTGACCAAGCTGCCTGTCAGTCTCGCTTCCTGCAAGCCAGCTGCTCCGACCCTGGTGCCTGGGATGACAGACAGTGGAAGCAGTGTGGCAGGGTTGGGCCTGTGGGCAGCAAGGAGTGCTGGGGGCAGTCCTTGCCTAAATTTCACCTGGCTTGTGACCAATGGCTACAAGGCCTTGGCCTCCACCACCCTCTCTCAGACCAGAGCCTCTGCCTGAAAGCTGTGAGATGCACAGTTACAGAGCTGGGAACAGCTGTCAGCTCGTGAGTTCACTAGTTGTATTCAGCCTAAAGGATCCCACTCGGGCTTTGATTTTAGTTTACCAAATTGTGTTGAGCCATGTTATAAAGAAAGGTGTGTTGTAGGTCAAAATAGCCAGATAATTACAGATTCTTATATTTTCAACTAATATTCTTACCAAGCACCAATTGTGCATACAGACACACAAATACAAACATGCATGCGCACGCATGTGCACACACACACAGATTTGTTTCGGGGGGGAGAGGGCAGGCAAAGGGTGGAGAATTTGCAAACAACCAAATGACTGGAAAGGAAGTGAGGGAGGTTGATGCAGAAACCCCAGTTATCCCATGCCTTCGCTGATGACTCAGACGTCCTTTATCATGATGCCACCACCCAAGGGCAGCAGAGGTTTTCCTCCGCCCGTGCCACGGTCGTGATTACGATTCCACCCTTACACTCTTCTGGCCTCTCTCCCCGCACTTCCTCCCTGCCGGCCACCTTAGTCTCCACAGCTCCCCTCCCGCTCCGCTGAGCTGACAGAGTGGTGCTCCGGCTGACATCGGTCTTTCTGGGAGGACACCCTCAGGAAGAGCGAGGTGACAGCACCCCTGCCTCTGTACTGGTGGGTTGGCTGGCTCTAACATCTGCCCCTAGGGCCCCACACAGCCTGGCCTCCCCCAGCTCAGCCCAGATTGAGGCAGGTGGGCCCACCAGGTGGGGCTGGTTTTTTCTGGTCCTTTCGTCCCAGCTGCTGCATTCTTGGGCTCTCTCTCCACCCAGTGCCTACTCTCAGGACTGTATGGGTATTAAGAGACAACTCCTGCCTCTCCATTACCTCCTGCTCAACCATGGCTGCCCTCCAGCTAGAGAAATGAGGCACTCACGAGTCTGAGTTTTTAGCCCAAAAGTTCAGGCACTAAGGGACCAAGGAATACAGGAAAAAGGAGTCCCAGGTTAGGTTGGAGAGTCCCAGGGGACTCTTGGCAGGTGGCAAGGGCTGGAGCTCCGGTCCTCTCTCTTCCCACTGACTCTGCATGTTTATCTTAGGTCTGTCTTTCTCTGAATTATTCTCTGTGGCTTCTTGTTTCTCCCTTCCTTGCTGTTTTTGTCTCTTGCTGTTATTCAAGCATTTTCTAAATAACTTATTCTACACATTAGACCTGTCTCTCTTCTTTCATATGGAAAATATTTCTAAAGAACTCAGATCAAATTCATTATCACATTTTGTTTCACATAATAGTTATCTGGGCTGGGGATTTAGCTCAGTGGCACAGCACCTGCCTGGCAAACGCAAGGTCGTGAGTTCGATTTCTGGTACTGGAGAAAAACCAAAAAAAAAGAACATGTCACATAATAGTTACTTATTGTTATGGTTTGTGTTTGGGTGTCTCCCCAAATCCTCATGCGGTCATGGGGCAGGCTTTTAGGATTTGATTGATTATGGGTGTGAGAGCTACACCCACCCTGGGGTGGATAGTTTGCATATGTAAGGGAGAGGAAGAAGCTGCTTACTGCCATTCCTCCCTTTTAGTCCTTGTTGCTTTTGCTGTGTTCTGCCACCATGAGCTGTAGCCCTCTGCCATGTGCCACTCTGCCTTGTAACCTGCCAAGTATGGACTGAAACCTCCACAAACTGTAAGCGAAATAAACCTTTCCTTCCTTAA
>NW_004955501.1:4112035-4144120 GCF_000276665.1 Chinchilla lanigera
GAAATAAACCTTTCCTTCCTTAATTTTGGGCATCAGGTATTTTGTCCCAGCAATGAGACAAAAGTAACCAAGACACTTATTTAATATTACACTTAAGTAGAATGCATACAGGTGCTACCAAGTACAATGGCTACATGTACAAACCCTGGAGACATGAAATCCTTTCCAGCTACAGATTATTCCCTTTGCAGAACCTCCAGTCTCCGCATGGAAAATGCTATTGACAGTACTGCTTACCTAATGTGTTTCCATCCATCCATCATCCATCCATCATCAATCCATTGTTCATCCATCCACCCACCCACCCACCCATCCATCCATCCATCCATTTATCCACCCATCTATCTATCTATACACCCATCCATCTATCCACTCATTAAGTGAGATAATACAAGTCAAGTGCTTAGTATTGCTCCTGGCACATGGTAAGCATTTGATAAATATTACCTCTTATTTATTATCAATGTCATAAAATATTTAAGCATTTCAAAGGAATTCTACACTGACCACTGAAACCACAGAATAATTTCATATGGAAAGAAGCCTTCTCAAATAACCTGCAGAAATGATGTCACACAAGAAAAACAACAATGAATTAGGAAGCAGGAGACCTGAGTTCAAGTTCTATTCCAATATTTACTGACTGTAGGACTGGTCTGCCAACTTCTCTGAGCCTTCCCCCAGAGCCAGGGAGTACAAATGTATCCAAGACAGTTTTGTAATTATAAAGAACTATACACATTTAAGTTACACATTGTAATTTATTTACTACATAAATTTATAACTATATTCTCAAATTCATGCTTCATTTAGTCGTTAGTATGTCTGTTAACTTAGTAAATGCATATGCAATCTAGCTTCCTGTAAATTTGCATAAACATGTTTTATAACATCTAGAAAGAAAGACAACAAACTCTTGGCAGTAATTACCTGTAGGGATAAGATTTGACTGGCTTGTGGTGGAGCTCCGGAGAAGTCTGCAGCAGGATTCCTGCTGACTGTGCTGACAGTTGGGGAGAGGACACTAACTGGTTGTGGGGTCCCAAAGCAACGGGAAGCTGGAGAGAAAAAGCTACAAAGAATGGCTTTCACCCCAGATAGCTCACTTGAGATGTTAGTAAGAATTGCCTCCTCAGCATTCTATAGCCATGATGAGGAGGAGGCCAAGGAGAGAAAACAAAGAGACCAAGAAAAAGCAGCTGCTTTTGCTGCACCACTAAGAGAAACAGGTCCCAGGTGTGATTCCCGGGGCTCCAAGAAGAACTCGACAACTGCATTCATCTGCTACCACTGTTAAAAGCCAGGCTACCTCAAGAGGAACTGCCCTAAGAGGCCCCATGGGCCATGCCCTGGATGCAAAGGAGACCACTGGAGATGGGTCTGCCCTCTGAGGTGGAGGCCCCAGAGCTCAGACCCATGCTACCAGTTAGTCCAACAGGAATGAGAGGGCTTGGGTTATGGTCTGCCTTCTCCCTCTGGCCGGACCGTCATCTCCATCGAGGAGCCCTGGGTAATCATGACTATGGAGGAACAAGAAAACAGCCTCTTGCTAGACACAGGTGCAAGTCTCTCGGTCCTTCTTTTCAATCCTGGCCTTCCTTCCAGCCATCATACCTCAGTGAAAGGAGTCACTGGTGAGGAGGTAATATGCTATTTTTGACAAGCCTTAGGCTGTAACTCCTTAATTGGTCCCTCTTGCATATCTCTGTCTTCCTGAGAAACCACTCTGAAGATACCACCACGTATTACAGCAGCCATTGATATTTTCCTACTAATCTATCCATAACTGTGTAAAGTTTGTAATGTTCCTATCCTATTTCATAAATGGATGTATGTTTATTATTATGTGTTTCCTACAACCACCATTGAGAAGAGTTAATGATTTTTCAGTAGGTCACTCATGTATAGCTCTATTTATTTTCTTTAGAAGCCACTTTGAAGATACCAAAGTATAGTACAACAACTCTTGATAATCTCCTACCTCTTTTGTCTCTAACTCACTATTATTTGTCTATTTGTTTTCCTGAGAAACTATTTTGTAGACAATAATATGTAAAATGATAACCATTGATAATTTCCTACCATTTTGTCTGTAATTTGCTAAGTCCCCCCTATTATTATGTTATCCTTCTTTTATTCTTTAAAATAAAAAAAAAAAAGAGTAAAAGATTTGACTGGCTGAGGAAGGAAACTGACACATCTTACTTTATATCCTGAAAAAGTGGTGGAGTCCTGGACAATTCTTTTCAGATAATCATGTAAGTATTGTGAAATCCAGAGAATCATTATTTGTTAAAAAAAACAAAACAACAAAAAAAAAACGCCTATCCTCACTGCCTTTAAA
Organism: Chinchilla lanigera; assembly: GCF_000276665.1. Lineage (NCBI taxonomy): Eukaryota > Metazoa > Chordata > Mammalia > Rodentia > Chinchillidae > Chinchilla > Chinchilla lanigera. Next base: position 4,114,380 of record NW_004955501.1, read on the forward strand.
AAAAGATTTGGGATGTGTATCAAAATTTATGTCTACAGTCAATAACTTTCATTCCACTGCTATTCAACAGTAGCACCAGCTCTGGAAGATATGGTCAATTGTGGGATTCTGCCTGAGATCATAATATGTGAGACCAGATAAGTCAGTTGTGTCAAGAGCCATAATATAAGAAGAAAATGGGCCATGTGCCTGAGGTATAATAAATAGTTACTATAAAGAGAGACACCTAGATGGATGAGTGGATAGATGGATGGGTGGATGGATAGATGGATGGGTGGATAAATGGATGGATGGACGGATGGATGGGTGGATGGATGAATGACGGATTGGTGATGGATGGATGATGGACAGATGGATGGATGGATGGATTATGGATGATGAATGGATGAATGGATGAATAGACAATGGATATATAGAGATGGTGCCATTGAAGATGGGAATCAAAGGAGAAATACATCTCCTACAATTGAGGAAATTCAAGAAAGCTCTGTAGAAAAAGTAGTCTTTGAAAAATTAGAATTGGGTAGCTAGAGAGTAGAAGGAGAATTGGGAAAGATGCCTCATAGTGATGACATTTTGTCATTTCTGATTCAATTCCAGTTTTTCCCTCCCTTCCTTTCAACTAAGAGGCGTGGCTGGTATGTTTGGCAACATGTGGGTGCATTTCTTTGTTTGTCACAATGACTGCTTGGGTGTCAGAGAAAACTGCTGCATTTAGTGGGATATTGGCCAGGGTCATTAAATACACTGCAACAAAGAATTGTTCTATCCATTCACTAACAGTGACCCCATGGAGAACTACCAGCAGGTGAGGGAAGCATCATAAATAGATTTACCATGTCATAAAGAAATTGCTGACATAGACGTCTGCACACATTTTCAGCCTCTGGCAGCCAATTCAAGTGATATGACCTCCCTTCTAGAGAAGAGAGCAAGGAAGTAAGATTGGCAGCCCACGGCCAGGGGCGGGGGACTGCAGAGCAGGGGGGCTGGTCAGCAGTGTTTCAAGCTTGGTCTTTCAGAAAAGGGGGTTTAGTGACAAATTTTGATTAGGGGAATAAACTTGTCATATGTGTGCTTTGGGAAATGCCAAACCCCTATTTTGAAGCTTTTAGGTAATATAAATATGCAGTGATAACAAGTTAATTTTTAAAAACTATATCCTGGCTTTACTTCAGAAAAAGACAAGGGGTCTTTTTTTTTTTTTTAATTCTCCAAATTTAAAATATGTTTTAAAAAACAAATTTTTCAAATTCTTCTAAAACAATAGATTTGTCATTTAAGAAAAGGCAGCCAAGATAGATTCTTACCTCATGTCTCATGTTAGAGATGGCTCCAAGAAATAAACATAAAAAATTTATGAAAGTATTACAAGAAAATATAGTTGCATGCTTAAGGACCTCGAGATAGAAGCCTTCTCCTATGGTGAGCTGTAAAACCCAAGGACCAGAAAGTATACATGCCCTTTTATTTTTTTAGGTGGTACCAGGAATCAAACTCATGACCTCATGCATGTAAAGCATCATTGTGCCACTGAGCTATATCCCCAGCCCCAGAAAGTATAAAATAGTTAAACTTCATATTTCTACCTGACAAAAGATATAAAATTAAAAGAATAGAGGTGGCCATAGTATACACAGCAAACAAAAATTCTTTTCCAGATAACCCATAAAAACTTCTATAAATTAATGGGAAAAAATATTATAACCCAAGTAGAAAAATGGGCAATGAGTAAATAAAAAAATTCACAGAAAAAAAGTCATTAAAAAAGTCATATCATAAAAACCTGATTGTGGCATATATCTCAGGCTGACTTACTGAGCTCCATCCCGCACCCTGCAGTTTGCCCTGCTGCCTGCTGGATCCTGGCGCGCCAACATCTGTAATTGGAAAGCTCCCTTGGAGCCAAGCTTCTGTATGTGGCCTGGCTTCCTCCAATTCAATACACCCTCCACATACTACTAACCAATGGCAGAGAGGCTTTGTCCTTGATTTTTGCGCTTCAGTTTGAGTTTTTCTTGCACCAACAAAGGCAAAGACTTCAGGGACCAGACTACATCTGATCTTCAGCTATCACGTTTGTTATGGATAAGATGTGAGCGTCCGTTCTGCATTTGATGCATTGTGTTCCTGGAGCCCAGGTATGGCTGAAGCCTCCTGCTTTCCAGGCTGTCAGTTCTGTCATTGAGTCCCACTTTCCCAATCCTAGATTCCAGGTACAGATGTACAAGAAGCTCCCTTAGCAGGTCCACTCCAAGCTGGAGTTCTAGGGGTCAGTCCTAGGCACTCAACCTAGAACTGCAGTTTTGCCTCATCAGACATTATCACAAATGCACAATTCTAAATGGTAAATCTCTTTCTCCATAAACCAGAATGACTTCTGCCTTCTGTAGCTGAACTCCAACATGTTAACAAACATGCAAATTAAACCAGAAATGCTTTTATTTCTCATTCATCAGAATGTCAACACTTAAAAAAAAAATCGAAGGACTCAGTGTTGGTGAGGGTGAGGGAAAAGGTGTCTTGCAGGCTGTACATCTTGCAGCAACTGTTCTGCAGAACAGCTGGGCAGCATCTATGCAAAGGTTAAATATGTATCACATCCAACCTAGCAACTGCAGCTCTAAGTATCTGTCAAAGAGATACAGTGGCTCATGTCCTTCAGAAACTATTTCCCAAGGGTATTGATTACATCATTGCGAGTTATGGACAAAATAATAAAGAACTGAAATATCCATCGAGAGAGAATCATTAAGGAAATTATTCTGCAATCGCTCTTTGAAATTCCCTACAATAGTCAAAGAATGAGACCAAACTAAGTTCTGATATGAAAAGATCTCAGACATCTTTCCAAGTGAAAATTCACAATGCAGTGTGCATAATGTGATCTAATTTATGTCTCAAAATACATAGGACAAAAATTTATTTTTGGATCTAAACATATGCACATCTGCACAAACACAAAGTTCAGGAAAAGGATGGGGAGGGTGGGAGGAGGAGGGGTCTGTGCCTGGGCTTTGCTTTACTCTGGACTTCTGTGGTGTTCGATAAAAATATATTCACTCATTCTGTAGATATATAAGTTGAACACTTTGAAAACACTTTATAAGAAAGATTCAACTTTCAAATATTATGCAAAAGACATATATCTATTCAGAAAGGGAGAGGTCGGGGTAGGGAGAGAAGACAAATATGAAAAAGTGTAGTGCTTTTCGAATCCAGGGCAAGAGAATGTGCATAATTATTGTGTCCTAGTTGTACAACCTTTCTGTATTTCAAATGTTTCTTGGTAATACAAAGTTGGAAATAAAAACGCTTTAAATACACATGCTTGAACACACACACACTTCTCCTGCGCAAGCAGATTTTTCCAGATGTGGAAGCACAGCCTGTGGCTTGTTCAGCTGCAGTTGTGGCCAAAAGGTGTTGGCAATCCTCCTTCCACCCCTGCCCCATCTCCCTGGAGCATCTCCTAACCCCGGGGGAGGATGTCTTCAGTCACCTGTGGAGGCCACATCTGCACTAACTGGGGCAGACAGTTCCCCCGAGGCACTGGAGGTCCTTGGCCTACTGGGGAGAGAAGGACCCTGCCCCTCTTCCTGCCCCTTTAAAGGAACGTGCCCCCTTGGTGTGTTTGCAGTCTTGCTAGTGACTAGGACAGGAAGCCTGCCATGGACTACTCCCCACAGCAGCCCCACGAAGAGCTAGGTGGCCACTGGTCAGAAAAGGACCTGGCTCCTTTAAGGCTATACCAGGGGTCCCTGAAAAAGACTATTCATTGGTGCTGGCTCCTTAATTTGGTATTTGCTTACTCCTAAGATAGCAGTTTGAGGAGACCTGGAAAAAAAGGAATTGCAAAAAAAAAAAAAGAAATTGGAATGTTAATGAGAACCATCTGGAGTGTTTTCCAAGGGTGTAATGTTTGGTACAAGAAAGTAATTCCCCAGCTCAAATGAAGGCAAAAGAAACTGTTGTTTTGTGCTCATAGCTCCAACAAGATGCCAGAGAACCACCTAGGCCAGAGCAGGTCACAGGGGAGCGGGCTGGGCAGGGGCTTTGGGAACGGCAAAGCGGCAGAGCAACAGAGCAGCCTTCCTGGCCCCGAAACACTACGAGGAGAAGGAATGCTTGTCCTCTGCCAGGGAGACTTTGAGGGATGAGTTGTGGTGGGCCCTTGGCCAGTGCTTGGAATCTGGGTAACTATGGAAACAGGCAACAAACACAGGGTGGAATTTCAGCGTTTGCAGCCAGGCCAAGGAGGAATGGGAAAGTTCGGAGAAAGTTCTTTTCTTTTAATTCTGAGGACTGGGAGAAGACAAGGAGAGAGCCCCGGGGCTCTGAATAAGCCAGCAGCCTAACAGAGTCACAGGAAGCAAGTCTAGAGTTTTGGTTTATTTTTTATTTATTTATAACGCATCACGTTCCACCGAGAATTCCATAAGGACCTAAAGTCAACCCAATGGGTCGTACCCAATGTTCTCCTCCAGCTAGCAGATGACCAGCTACAATACAATCACTTAGCATGAGCACAGTTGCTCTTCTCAGGGACTTTAGTGCATCATTGTAACTTCACACAGCACTGCGGTCCAGAAAGGGGACCTTCTGGGTGGGAGACAGAAAAGTCATACAGCCAGAATCACCCACAAACCAGGAGCTAGTGGCCTCAGCCTAAGCCCGGCCCCCTTGCAACCTGTCATCATACCTGTAATCTTTATTCTTGGGGAGAAAACTGAGTAATTACAGTGGCTGAGATTTAAGAAGAGCAAAGCATTCTACATTGGTAAGTGTGCAAAAGCCGATACCTATGTCACTGCAGAAGTAGACATGCATTCCCACCTCCAGCACATGGCCTTGACTGAGTGGGAAAGAATATGTGTAATGGAGGACACACAATTTTTGCAGTTACTAGGGAGAAAAATTAAGGCAAAGAAGCCACAGACTCCAGAATTTTCTTCCCCAAGGCCTGATTTGGAAATATAACTGAGACAGAGTGCAGACTGGAAGCCTGAGTCCTGGCTACTGGTACGAGGTGCCTTCTTGACATGTCCCAGGAGCCCAGAGGCAGGCCCACAGGTCCACGCTTCAGTCAGAGGGTGGATTTGGGTGAAGCGGTGTGAATCAGCAGGATCACACTAGGAGAGGGGAACGAGAGAGGATTGCAAAGTCTGGGACCAGAGAAGAAAAAGTGAAGCATGGATTGGGGCTCTTCAGCACTGAGATGAAGATGGTGTGGAATCCATTCTGGTTTCACTGTCTCAGCCACCAGGAGTTACGAAGGAAGCTTCTGTTGTAAAAGGAGAAACAGACTCAACAGTTAAGAATTTGCAAAGAGAGATAGTTTTAAGCCGGCGAAGTTACATAAGCTTATAACAGTTTGAAGAAATCATCTTGAAACTTCATTAGCAAAAAATGCCCCCCAATAAGCCAACAGGAAATAAGAAATGCAGAAATTTCTGGAAATGGCAGGGTGGTTTTATGTTTGTTTTTAAGGTAGAAAGAAGTTTTTATTTTATTTTTTTTAAAGAAGTTTTTAAGGAAAAAAATAAAAAGGAAACCATGACCCACTTAAGGATAGAGTTTCACTAAAACTAATTTGAGACCAAGAGGCACCAGGTAAGACTGAGCAATGGGGGCTGAGGATTTAGCTCAGTGGCACAGCCCCTGCCTGGCAAGCTCGAGGTCATGAGTTCGATTCCAGGTACCGGAAAAAAACAAAAACAAAAAAACAAAAAAACAAAACAAAAAAACCACTGAGCAAGGAAGTGCCTGCCTGGGCGGGAGCCTCCGTGTGGTCTGTTGGAAGCACACAGCAGACCCAAAACTACAGACCCAAAGCTGGGAGACCAAGCCACTTTCACACTAAAGACAGAACTTAGTTCACTGAAAAGTAACAAATCTGCATGAGACTGTCCACCGTCCTATGGAAGCTGAATTGTGGAAAAATTCAGAAATCATTTCAGCACTTAGCAATCCAAGGATATTTACTATTTATCCTGAAATAGTTGATATTCCCTAAAGTTCTGCTTTGTGAATTTTTATCCTGAAAAACCCCAAGGGTAGGGTGTCATTCATTTCTTCAGTAAATATTCTTGACAACCTGCTGTGGTATTGGAATATTGCCCCTGGGACTTGATACTATATCTGAATTTTTAATATTAAAATGCAGAGAGGGCTGTGAATGTCTAGGCTTCCCATAGAATGTTGAGTTTCCTACCTTCAAATACTGTAAATGCTATGCAAGCTTCAAGAGGCCACTGCCCATTCCTAATAAGAACCTTCTGCCTATGATTCATAGATTAAGCCCTATAAATGGCTTCATGCACATGCTCAAAATACGTGGATGTGCAAGAGATGTGAGAGCATTTATGTCAGTGTGCATCTATCTGCTCGTGAGAAAGTGTGTGTGGGAGGGGAGGAAAGAGTACAAACTGTTTTATTTTAAAAAGCAAAAGGGTAAACAAAAACTCCATATACATCGTTAAAGAAACTCTATATACATCCATGTACCACGGAGCATTTTCTTCATCATTTGTTATACAAATGGTCAATTTTTATGCCTGTAACATGGGACCCCTTTCTGTCTTTTAAATTATTGTTGCCTAAAGTTAATGAATGATCCAGGTTATATTCTCCTTAAAAAGAAAAAGAGAAGAAAAGAAGGGGAGAAAGAGCCCATTGGGTGTAGGGTAGAAAGAGGAGGGTAGGAGCCAATGCATTTCATTCCTTTAGTCCTTAAGAGATTTCCTTGGCGGAAACCAAATTGTACTGACAGGAAGGTCCCTGCTGCTGGGGGCTCCACACGTGTATGTCATTGGCATAGCCTGACTGAGACTATGGGCTGCAGAAAGACTGTGACTACCCAGGGAGCCCGCGTCTCCATCCTGAGAATGTGTTCTCCAGGAGAGGTGTCCGTTCTGAGCAATTCTGGAATGTAGTAGCTACAGAGTGATCAGAAGCCTGTGTACAGACATGCTCCAAGTGAGAAGAACCATTCATGTCCCCACACTGGTCCATCCCCGGAGCTTTCTTCCAGCTTTCATGGGAAGAAGCTGCCAGAAACGTCAGCACTATTGGTGTAACGTTCTGTGCTGTGTGAGACTGAAGAGTATCTTTTCAGCTTTTGCGGAAAAAAATGCCTCTGTGAAACTGGAGTCGTCAACAATAATAATTCTGATGAAAACTAGGCACCAGAACATGCTGAGCTCCATTCTATTGGCCATCAGCCACAGTTGGCTCCCCGCCAGCCCCAGCCAAATAAAAGACCTCTATTAAGGAAACAGGTACCATGTATCATTGTACCACTCAGGATACTTTCTGCTGCAAGTAATATGAAACCTATCTAAAAAGAGTTTAAACAATAAGTAGGTTTATTATTTCATATGATCCACTGGTTGATTAATTCAGCAATTACATGGCATCACCCAGAACCCAAGTTTTTGTGTCTTCCTCAGCTAGGACTCCCCACAACCACCACGGTTACAAAATGGTGGCTGTATCTCTGACAACATATCCTCCTTGCAGAGCAAAACAGGGATTACCTTCTCTATTCATTCAGGTTTAGGTAAATGTCCAAGCCAGAACCATTCAGAGCTTAGTCGAGAAAATGAAAGAGCTGAGCATCCCGCGCCACCACAGACAAACACACACACACTCACACACACACACACACACACACACACACACACACACACGGTGGTGAGTGCATATCTGAGAAGGACCCAACAATTCTGAGAAGAATCAAGCCAAAGACAGGGTGGAACAGGACGCAAATGTCATGCTGAACCCACAGATGCCTCTGGTCATTTTACCTACATGAACCAACAAATGTCCTCCTTGACCCAGTTTCCTGTTACTTCCAATCCAGGGATCTTACTCATGTACTTTGTCAAAATAAAAATTTGCCAACCTTAGACTCTGTTTATTTATTTACTTACTTATTTACTTTTTTAAAATACTACTGATTGGGATATTCTACAATGACCTGCCCAGTACTCTTTCATAAAAACTATTGAGGTCATGATAAAGAAAGACTGAGATATGGTCATAGACTGGAAGACACTAAGGAGACACAATAAGCATGCAAACCATTGCCTTGGACTGGCTCCTGGAATAAAAAAAAGACCTTAAAGAAAAAGCTGACGAAATCCAAATAATGCCTGTGTTTGACAGTATCGTACCTGTGTTCATCTCTTAGTGTTGCCATCTGTACTGCACTTCTGTAAGACGCTAAGGAAGCCAAGTGATGGATAAAATTAGGGCAAGTCGCCTGTATTTGCAACTTTCCTGTGAGTCCAAAGATGTTCTAAAATTAAAATTTAAAAAAAATCGTATTACTGGTCATTGATACTTCAAAATCTAGTAACCATGGATAAGTCCAGCTTCTTTAAGTCACAGATAAGAATGCTAAATACCACAAAGGTTGAGGGACCTGCTCACAGTCCCTGGAAATTCATATCCTAGCTGAGCCCAGGACCCAGGTCATATCCCTTGGATGCAGAACTCACACTGCAGCAAGGTACCTGGGGGGCCTTTTGCAGAGGGTTTAGTTCCTGTGGAAACAGCTCCTTTCTAAATACACATAATTCCCTTGTGCGGCTCACCATATTAGCTTGGGACTATGACATTTCAAATTTCATTTTTCACACTGATAAATTACACCATTATAGCAGTCCAAGAAGGAGCTGTAACATCACACACATGGAATTTGTACTAGAAATTTACGGTACCATATGACCAACGGATTAACATTAACCATAAATAGGAGCCATCACGTTCTCTAGTGTCTGCCAATCACATCTGCATAAATTAAGCAATTTCTGAAAGGCAATCTGTGAGAAATGTCAGTGCAGAATAAGCCTGAACCACAATATTTTAAAGACAGATTTGAAGGGGATTATATTTCAAATAACTAAGATGGGGTGAATACGATATGATCTGGAAAAAAAAACTATATTAGGTGACTCAAAAAGTGGTCCTAGTGATGATAAGTACTGATGTCAAAGTTTCATCTGTAACATTTGGATAAAATGTGTTTCATAAAATGTGAGGGGAAAAAAATCAGAATAAGCCCAGGCCTTCAAGAGCGATCTGTGTTGTCATGAATTCCTTCCATGTGCTTAGAGCTCAATAATACAGCTTCTGGGTGAGAAAATGTTCCTTAATCTGAGCAAAAGAGAGATTACATCGATCTACCTGTTTTCCCCCAAACCACACCAATCTTACCCTCTAGGATTCCTCCTCCTACTGTGCTTCTACCACCCCAGCCCTGGTGCCAGGAGCCAAGCACAGAGGCCGCCATGGCACTTACTCCTTCCTCTCCTCCTTTGCTCCACCCAGTAATTATTCCCGCTCCATCCTGTGAGCACTGGCCCTTGGGCAGAGTCCAGGCCTCCTGCTGGAATGCTGCTGATCATAGAATGTCAAACCCAGGGACCCCTGAGAAACAGGGACTGAGATCTGCTAATTAGCACCCTTCCCCATAATTGTTGGTGACCACTGGAATTATCTGATCAAAGCCATGACAATATTTCCCCTTCCTTGGCACTTAGATGATTTAGGGCACATATCTTGATAGAGGATAAAGCCACAATTTCTGATGTTGGCTACACTATCCCTCATTAGCTAATGGTTATATGGCAGAAGATAAAAAATGATCTTGACAGGCAAGAGTAATGTGCCCCAAATCACAAAATGTAATTTAGAAAGAATGTAGGCAGTGCCCTACAGTTAGGTTCCTGTTGTAGTCAGGGTTTACAAGGGAAACAATTCAAACAAGACACATAATTTATAGCATTACTTTATAATAGTCACCCGAAGAGGCAAATACTGAGGAGTGCAGGAGATCTGTCCACACACTAAAGACCCAAAGAATCCAGCTGAGAGCCTAGATCCCATGGCGGTGTCCTGCACAAGTCCTGCTGAAACCTAGAGCCCATGACAATGCTCCCCATGGATCCAACTGGAGGCCAAGAGCCCACACAATGTCTCTGCAAGCCTATTACAAGGATCTGCATTGGGAAGGCCCAAAGGGCACTGGTGGAAGCTAGAAAGTCTGTGCCAGCGGGATGAGGGATCTGTGCTATCAGGCTGAGGGGTCTGCACTGGAGCCAGAAAGCGACACGCAAAGTGAGGACCAGAGCTCTCCCAAAAAGTACCATAGCCATCCTCAGCAAGAGTGAGGTCCTGAGCTCACCTGACAGTGAGGACAGCTGAGTTCATATCAGGAAAACCAGTGCAACAAGCTTCTCCAGGAGATTGAACAGCACACCATCTTCCCCTCTGAAGCCAGGAAATGATGCTCAAAGTAAGAACTAGAGCTTCCCCAAAGTGAACCCTAGCGATTCTCAGTGCCAACAAGGTCCCAAGCTCCTCTGATGATGAAAACAACTTGGTTCATATCAGGAAAGCCAGCATGACAAGCCCCTCCAGGAAAACAAACAGCCCCCCAATTCTTCTCCCCAGTTCTCCTTTTCATGCTGTTGGCACAATCCTTGGGTGACCGTCCACATCCAGCACCGCGTTGATTCTGTCAGCTGGATGTTTCAAGTTAACCACCAGTGGGGTCACTCCACCACAATTCCAGAAGTGCCCTGCAGAGGTCCAGGAGGCAACAAGTGACAACAGGGAGACCAGAGGCCTGGTCCTCAGGAGCTCCAGTTCTCTTCCCAGCCCGCCTCCCACCAGCTGGCTACATTTGGACAGATGATCAGCTTTACTGGGCTACAGTTTTCTCTTGTGGAAACGATTCTTCATGTATTTCCCAGATTTCAAACAATTCTTTGCCAACAATAGGAGGATCCAATAAACTGTGGGACATCCTCATGACAGAATATCATGCAGCTGTTACAAGCCCTCTGTTTCCAAAGAACACTTTATATGTGTGAAAGTGCTTGCTACATCCTGTAAGTTAAGTAAAACGCAGGAGGAAAAAATTAAGTATGGCTTACAGTACTCCTGATGCCAAAAGAAATAAGAGCCTAAAAGGGGAACAGGGAAGACTAAAAAGAAGCACCAAACAGGTCCACTTTTTGTTATTTAAAGTTTAAAATCACATTTATTATTAGAAAGGAAGTTAATACTTGATTTTTAAAAAAAAATTCCAATGATATACAAGTGTAGATAATAAAAAGGTTTCTATTTTCTCATTTCACTACCATGCCCCAGATGTAAACTCTACTGGTACTGTGAAATAATTTAGATTTTCCAGGTTTGAAGATGAATTTACTAAAAGCATTTGTTTTTCAGCACAAGGGCCTTCATGTTGAGCTACATCTCCAGCCCTTTTTATTTTGAGACAGAATCTTACTAAGTCCCTAAGTTGCCCAGGCTGGGATCAACTTGTGATCCTCCTGCATCAGCCTCCGGCAGTGCTGGAATCACAAGTGTGTGCCAATACACCTAGAAGCATCCTTTTTGTAAGCAATCTACAGAAAGAAAACTAAAGTATAGTTGACTTTTATTTTCTTCATGCAATTGAATGACTTTTTGAAATTACCTATGGCAAATACAGCATCTTTCTAGTAACAAAACAAAAGATGGCTCTTCTGTGAAGCAGGTTTCTCATGGAGCATAATCTAGAAGAATATGCAGCTCCCCAACCAAACTGCCATCAATGTTGCAGGTTGAGATGAGACGATGCCCTGGTTTCCACAGTGACTTAACTTGCCAAAGAGGAAAGTGCTGGAGCTCTCCTGTATAAGGGAAATGAGAGTATGTCCTGGTCCAGCCTTTCTAGGCAAAGGGCAGGGGCGGGAGGTGAATCAGAAAGGCCATAGCTTGTCAAGGAATGCAAAGCCATCAAGTCTGATGAGACCACAGACTATGGCTGAAGAAAGAAAACTGTGACAAGAAGGTAACATGACATGTTACCCTGGAAAAACCAGTGAAAACACATTCTTTTTTTAAAAAAAAATCATATCTTTTTCCAAAAATGAAACAACAGCCATACTTTTGATCTGTTTTAATCTCCAATGCATTTCTAGTTTCTGGACTTTGGTCCCTAACAATAAGAACAAATCAGGAAGGACCTGGAACATCTTCTATCTGTTGCCAGAAATCAACAATGTTCTTTGGGATGTGTGAGGCCGAGAAAGCAGAACAAGGAGCTGACTGAAAGGGTCCCTTGGGTGGAGCTGTGACCCTCTAGCATCAAATGAAGAGTGACAAACACAGCTGACTGAAAAATTTTGGGTTTGTGAAAGGCTAGAGTGCAATAACACTCAAGAAAAAGTTAATGTAGAGTATAAATAATATAATTGAAATTTTAAAACAGTGCAAATAATATGGATTTCTTTGGTACTAGGGATTGAACACAGGGTCTGGCACAGGCTAGGTATGTTAGCTTTTCATCACTGTAACAAAATACCTGAAGAAATCAACTTAAAGAGGAAAGATTTATTTTGCTTCATGGCTTCACAGGGTTCAGTACATAGTTGGCTGGCTCCATTGCTTGTAGACCTGTGGTGAGATAGTAACGTCTCTGGAGAAAGGGATGTCTCATCTCTTGGCATCTCTTAGCTTCCTCCAGGAAGCTAAGACAGAGCATAGCAGAGCCAGAGGGGAAATGACTGATAAAAGCCAGTCTTCAAAGCTATGCCCCTACCTCCATGCCCTGCTTCATCTCAGAAGGCCCCATCTCCTAAGTTTCTACCACCCCCAACAAAGCCAGTAAATTATGATTCCATCAATGGATTAACCAACCCATTGATGAAGTTAGATTCCCTCATGATCCAATCACCTTCCAAAATCCCATCAGCTGATCACTAAGCCCCAGCCCATGGCCTTGGGGGACATTCCAGATCACAGCCATAGCACTGGGCACAGCACTGTACCACTGAACCACATCCTCAGGCCTGGGTCCCATGTTCAGTGATTTAACAGTAGGCTTATTTTGTCATTCTATTTACAAAAAAAAAGACAGCTACTCCCAGTATAAATCTTTAAAATGTACAAATTGTGACTGAGTCATGTAAAGCTGGGAAGTGTGGTCACTGTACCCATAGCAGGGCCAGTTGAAAGGACCAGAGGTCACATACAGTGACCTAGCAGAAAGGGGCCTAAAACTTGCCATGTCTGCTGGTCACTCACAGAGATGGTTACACAGAGCTTGACTGTGAATGCCAAGAAGGCAGCAGAACTAACTGCCCCAAAGATGACAACTGCTACCGAGATGAAAGTTCTTGATCCGTAGAGCGGAAACCTTCAGATGAGCAAGCCGACCGCAAAGACCCATCTGTCCCCACGGTGGCAGAGCAGAGGGTCAGGTAAGCTAGCGTGTACAACTTTAGGGTCCATCATTTCTGGAAAAAGACACTTCCCTTCATAAAATAAAAATCTATACCAACTCCATTAAAATTGGAACTGAGTGATCATCAGTCTCATCCTCGGTGGCTTGGATTTGAGGTACAGTTCCTGGTCTTGCTCAGAAATCCACAGCTCAGGGTGGAGGATGTACCTCAGTAGTAGAGCATTTGTCTAACATGTGTGAGGCTCTGGATTTGATCCTGAGTAATGTGCACATGCATGTGCACACACACACACACACACACAATTCACAGCTCACATCCCATGGTCTTGGCCATATTGCAGTGAGACCAACAGTATCAGTAGGATTGGTTTCTTCTTTTAAGCTAAAATGCTAAAAGAGAACTTAAATGAGATATTGGAATAAAAGTAAGACTAAAGTTAAGAACAGACCAAATAAAGGGCTGGGGATTTAGCTCAGCGGCAAAAGTGCCTGCCTGGCAAGCGCAAGGTCGTGAGTTCGGTTCCCGGTACCGGAGAAAAACCAAAAAAAAAAAAAAAAAAAAAAAAAAAAACAGACCAAATAAACAAATTCAGGTACTACCATTTTCATAAATGTTAAAACCGCTTAGCAATCAGCTTTATAATTACTGTGATATTTTAGGTGTTTGGTTTCTTAAAGTATTTATAGTACTTAAGAAAATTAAATACAGTTGAACTTTAGAATATCATAAAGGTCTAGAAAATTAAATAATTTTCAGTAAATGGGTCAATAAGTCAATTTAGGTCAATAAGTTTTTGATTAAGAATTCTGTAAATATTGCATGAATACACAGAGAAATATGGAGCATTTAAAGTTAACAGAATTTAACCATTTGATAAATTCAGAACATTAAGTGAAACAGTAAACAGAGTATAAGAATAGTAATACTTGAACAGGAACGCCACAAGGACCCCAAGCACTCAGGAGGCTGACACAGAAGGATTGCCAATAGTTCAAGCCCAGCCTGGACTATATAGCAAGACCTTGTCTCAGATAACAACACAACAACAACAACAGAATAATAATATTGCTCCGTAGACAAAAAGCCCTCACATTAATGACTTTTTTATGCATGTGCAGGGAGCTCAGGCTAAACTTTGTTGGAGACCCCATTGGTGGAGCCTATGGCACTAGAATGTGGGAATGGGAGGTGCAGAAAATCTGCCTCCATCACCATCTGAGGCCTCTCTGGCTCTGCCAGAGGCAGCAACCAGTCGCAGCTGGTCGCAGGTTTCCACAGGTTTTAACCTGGGACTAGCGGTGTGATGCCCTTCTGCAGTGAGACTAACAGTATCAGCAGCACAGAAAATCCTCCTGAACCTCAGACACATTAGCTCTGTAAGAGTTTCAGAATATGCCTGAGTTCTGCTTCCACCCCGAATACCGTGTGGTATTTCCACCAAAGACAAAATACAAATAAACACATTAACTCTCTGGACACTTCCTGCTTTATTTCAGCTGGACAGACATGAAGAAGAAGGAAAAGATGAACTGAGATTGCGGGCCTGGGAACTTTAATTGGAATAGTACATAGAGAAATATTAATTTAATTGTACCCCAAACTAGTACAGTGGGGCATACTGGCTATTATCAGAACTGTAGCTGAGTTAGAGTGCTGTTATTTTGCCCCCGAAGTTTCTATTTACTTTTTAACAAAATGGCTGTATCTGCCGCTGTCTGGGGGAACCACCTTCCTCCATGCCCAGAACATCTGCTCCAGGTGCAGCTGATTGCATCCCCTTGGTCTACCAACAGGAGTATGATCCTGATGAGTCAATCAGAGCCTCACATTTAAACTCTGATGCTAGTCTGGAGCCCCATGTGGAAGGATAGAATGAATCTAACACAAAAGAAGGCTGAACCAAAGACAGGGAGAAACCAGCCTCTGGACCAAGGCAGTCCTGCAGCATTAGCTAGACTTTTTTTTTCTTTTCTTTTTTTTGAGACAGGGTCTCACTACACAGTTCAGGCTGGTTTTGAGCTCACTTTGTAGCCCAGGCTGGTCTCGAACTCGCAACAATCCTCCTGCCTCAAGCTCCTGAGTGCTGGGATTACAGGCCTGCACCACCTCATCCGCCTTAGCTAGACTTTTTAATTGCATGAGGCAATCAATACACATTTGGGCTCAAATCCATCTGATTTGGATCTTCAGGCATTCTTACCAAATGACTGCTAAGTGACACAACTGTATCTGAGAGCTTCTAAGGAGCTGGAAACTTCACCAGGGAGGATTGCTTAGGAACTAATGACATTATTCTGGGGAAGAGAAGACTCTAAGACTGTAACTCTCTTCCAACACCATTCGGATGAATGTCCTACAAAGGAACCAGTTTCTTCAGAAGGAAGGTAACACCCCATTAGTGAAAGAAAGCAGTCCAGTGGGGATGACCTTGTGAGAAGGATGTTGGATCTGAGATTCTTTGACTGGGAAGGAAATGTAAATCTCCAATGACTCGTTCGAATTTAAAAGTCAATACAGTTGTATTCTTTGATGTTAACACATTTTGTATAATTGTATAGCTGTATTCAATCATGTAGTATCAAATATTAGATGTGATTTAATAGTGTTAGTCAATTTAAACCCATTTTAGTCACTTTTTTTCCAAAAAATACTGCCAGATGCTGATGTTCAATGCAGTTTCTTTGCCTGTTCAGTTACAGAAAGTGGTGCTCAGCTGTAGAACGTACTGTACCTTTTAACACCCGATGTGTACATCCATGTAATAGAAAGGGCAACAATAAAATAGCAGTCCTAAAGAAAGAGTATGGCAGAAAAAGAGCTGTAAGCACAGTCTTATTTTCTTTGTTGTCCAGAATACTTAAATTCTTGAGCCTCCCACAAATCGGAAGCTAAATAAAGCAACACAAGTTTCCTTTAAAAGTCAATAGAAAGTGGAAATAATCACAAGAAATAATGAGTAGAGGAACTGCGAAACTGCAGAGCCCTGTTTTTACTAGGGAAATTTAATGTTAGCTCTTTGAACCTGACTTACTCTGTAGCTCAAGACTGCTTTCAATAAGGAAGCCAGAGGCATTACCGGAAAGGGTAGGACTAACCTCTTCCCTGTCACATAACATGAATGGTTTAAATGGGAGTGCTACTAGTTAGCTTGGATTGCTGAGTTTATAAAGCCACTTCTGCTCATTTGGCTGATGTGAGAACGAAGCACAGAAGAGACGCTCCATAAGCTTGGCAGGAATGGGAAGGTGTAGACAGACCCCCAGAGATGAGGGTGTGTAACTGTGAAAGTGAGTAAAGTCCACTCTGGCCTCACAGCTATCACCAGTGACCACGCCAGAAGCAGGGACAAGAGTGAGCTACCTAAGGGTTGAGCTGCCAGGGAGCCCATCACACACGTATCAAGATGTTGGTTTGGTTATTTTCACCACATAATCTGACCCCTCTTCTCTGTCCTCGTCCTCTTCCTCCCTTTTGCTGCATGTCAGTCACCTGAACCTTCCTTTGATTCTTCAAATGTTCCTATCTTCCTTGAAAGCTTTACCCCTAGATCTTGGTGTGGCTGGCCTTTTGGGATTGTTCAGTATTAGTTCAAATACTATCTCTGGTGAGTTCTTTCCTACCTGCAAACCATGTTTCTGCCCAAAGAGAACCCACCCTTCCATAACGTCATCCTGTTTTACTGTCTTTCTAGAATTTATTTCTATCTTTTCAATTTCTTAATGGCTTGTTTATCTTCTTCGCTTTACTTTCCATTAAAATACAAGCTACGAGAGAGCAGGGACCGTGCCAGTTTTGTTCATTAACACATCTTCCATTCTTAGAACAATTCTTTGCAAATGGTATATATGTCATAATGTTTGTTGAATGAATCAGTGATTGGATGATTATATCCTTTTCCACTTTGATATTGGAGAAATTTCCTCCCCTATCATGTTTCCTGGAAGACAGAAAGTATAAGCAAGTAAGTCAAGCTCAGAGATAGAGGAGACACTTTTGTTGAAAATACTCATTCCTGGAATGGCAACTTGCCCCTGAACTGTCTGTGTCCTGAGGTAACAATGAGGAGGTAACACAAGACTATCCGGAGCTCAGCCCCCTTTGTGTGTGCACCTGACATGTTCTGTAACCTTGTTTTGTTAAAAAGCTGTAGCTCAGCAACAACCACCCCAAGTTCAGCCTCCCATGTTTTCAGGCCACACTCTCTCTATTGGTCCTTGGTGAAGAGCAGACAGAGCCTCCCTTCTCCGCAAGTCTTGAACTGAACATGACTGTCCAGTATGTCTATTGTTTCCCCTGGTATTGACAAATAATGATTTGCTGGCTTGCTTAGTGCCTGAGATAAAGGACAGAGGGTGGCGTTTAAGTTATGAGTGCATATCATTAGAGCTGGGCTTGGGCCACCTTCTAAAGGACTTTGCCCTTTGGGGAAGTTCTTCCAAAACCTTGGGAGGCAGGGATCTGTAATTATTTAAATGAAAGAAGACAAGGGAGGAGTACACTTTGGAATGTCACCTTGCAGGCTTTCCTAGACTGAGACATAATCTCAGGCACCCTAAATATGCTGCCCAATGCAGATGAGCTGACTGCAACCTCCTGGGGAAATCTGGGTGCAGGGTATTCAGGAACAGCTTTCCCATGGAGAGAAAACAGAACCACCTGGCACCAGGAATGACATCTCTGGGGGCAAAGTCTAGAATTTTGGCTAGAATACTAAATTGTTGGGACACCTTTTGTTTCTTGGTTTGCCTTTATAGCTGCTAGAAGAATACAAATGTGGTCCACCTTGCTTTCACTGACTCATTTATTCTTCAGCCAGTATGATGGGGTACCTAGAATGCTTCAGACACAATTTTTCATTTGATTCTGAGGAATCAGCTCTGCACAAGACAGACAGGGTCCCCATACTCACAGGGGCTGTGTTCTAAAGATGAAGACAGACATGGAAGAGATATTTGCACAAGCAATTAACAGCAAATGAGGATTTAGTCTAGAAAAGTTGGCCAAATAAAAGACAGCCTCACTGCTGGTGCTGTCTCTGCTACACTCCACCTGCTAGAAGATGCTGCAGGTGGCGGGCCCTAGTGGTGAAAAATGGCCACAGGAAGGAGAGAAGCCCTGGGCCTAGATCCCAGACTCCCCACGGTTTTTAAAGTCTATAAGTGCAGTAACCAAGGGTCTGCACCTCTGTCCCATTTCACTCCCTGCTGAAGTCACAGTTTGTGGGTGAGTGCTCTGGGCAGGCTGCTGTTGGTACACCCCACTCCTGAATCACTTTTACTTTCTCCCTGTCCGCAGCCAGAACTACACATGGCTTTTCTCACACAGACATCTTCATGAGCTGTGTCCATTCAGACCCTCCAGGAAGCAGATGCCAAGATGGAGTTGAAGTGCGTGAGATTCACTAAGGGAAACAGCTGTGGAGGATGAAGGCAAAGAAGAAGCCAGAGGAAGGAGGGAGAGTGTGCAGATGGTCGTGCGGTTCTGACTCCCATGAGTGGAGCAGGAGAAGGAAGAGAGAGGGAGTGGGAAGTTTGCCAGAGTGGCACAGCACTGAGGTGATCCAATCAGCCTAAAGTGGAGCTCTAGAACACAGTCGCTTAGGAGAGGAATCCTGCAGCTGGCAGAAATGGTCAGACCCTGGTGCCTCTGCTGTATGCAGTCACTGGCTATTCCTCCCAGAGAGTGTGGCCTCTGCCCAGACATGGCAGCAGAGCCTGCAGGGGCTCAGGCCACAGCTATTGGCTCACTCATTTCCACTGATGGCTCCCTCTTGAGCAGAATAGAGTGACCCACATCCAGGGCTGCCAAGCAGGCTGGCCGGTGTTGGTGCTTGCACAGCCTGTTCTCCATTACCTGACTGACAGCCAGGGGAGGGCCACTGTCAGCACAGCCTCAGACCTCCAGGGAAGACTGTGGTGGTGAGATGGGGAACGTGGGCACTGGGCTGAAGAGAGATGGGAAACACTGTCAAAGCTCCAATGGTGCCAGCTGCCATGGCTGAATGGACAGCCGAGGGCTGGAAATACAAGAGCTGGAAGGTCAGCAAGCCTAATGCAGACAGAGCTGGACAGGAGGAAGGGAAGGGTCTCACCGCCACGGACTTCTTCAGAGGACAAGCCAACCAAGGGGAGGCAGGGCAACCCGGGCTGCCTGTTCCTCATTTATGGGCAGTCCTTCATATTAGTTTAACATCTTGTCTTAGCCAGTTTTCTGTTTCCATAACAAAATGCCCAAAGCTGGCAACTTTATAAAGAAAAGATGTTTGTCTATCTCATAGAGATTCAAGACCATGTCTTCTACATTTGCTTAGCTCTGGTGAGGGTCTTATGGTGGCTGGCATTAGAGTAGTGAATGTGCATGCAGAAGAGATCACAGGACAAGACAGAATGAAACTAGGCAACGGCCGTGCTGGTTCTTTCTATAACAACCCACTCTCTGAGGAACTAATCTGCTGTGTGAGACCAGCATTAATCCTGTCTGAGGTCAGTGCCTCCGTGACTTAATCACCTTGTACTAGGGTCCATTTCTTAAAGGTTCCACTAAAACCACCACCCTGGGGATCAAGCTTCCAGCAAATATGCCTTTAGAGGAAAAATTCGAACTATATCCGAGTCATAGTACAACTCCTGCTGATTCCAGGTATTCTCCCCAGGTAAAATCTAGACACCTGCCTCTGTAAACATCTGCCCATCCTTCTGGTCCTCAGTAGGTTATTAACTGATGTTTCTCTCTCTCTCTTTCTTTCTGAAAACTCATCTTCAATTTCACATCAGTTGTTAAGAGGCCCTTGGGCAACCAAAGATCCTATTGCATCATGCAATAGTTAGTTGAGTATCTTACTCAATTAAATAAAGTCTCTGTATCTAAGGTCCAAAGATAAAACGAAATTGAATAATACTGGCCCAGAAAGAAGAGCCTCATGCTTTCCAGCATGTCATGTATTACCAACACAAGCCTAAGCATCTGTTCTCTTGTTTAGCATCATCAAGGACCCAGGGAAATGTCTCTCCAGAGTTTTTATTTACATTCTTAAAGCAAAGGTGACTGCCTGACAGCTGGGAGGGTGCAGTCTTGGAAATGGATCAGTGTTTCTGGTTGAAGATAAAAGTATCTAAATCAAGAAAATGTCCAGTCCATCTCAGAGAGCATGAATGAATTAAATAACATAATCCAACATGGCAGAATGTACTTTTCCAGCCCTGCTGATCATCTACCTTCCTGCTTCTCTTTCCGCTCTGACGTGTGATGGCAGAGGCCTTTGTTAGTGAGTACTGTCTTCCTGCAGTTGTGTATGGTGGCTAAGGAACATTTTGCAATATTAAATAATCTACACGTTGGGGATGGGGGTTTAGCTCAGCGGCAAAAGCGCCTGCCTGGCACGCGCAAGATCGTGAGTTCGGTTCCCGGTACCAGAGAAAAACAAACAAACAAACAAACAAAAAAAAAAAATCTACACGCTCTTCAATTTGTTTGTAAGATTAATTTATCATGTTGAAGAATATGAACCTACATTTGTGCTCTTGGCCTAAACCCTACAAATGTTTAAGGATAGACCTGAACAACAGTACCCTGCTTACCAAGCAGAAGTCAACAAAAAAATCAATGCAAATTGGGCCACAGTTCATGAAAACATTCCCATGATGGATCATTAGTGAGCAGTGGTGATTATCACAGCAGAGTTCTGTGAACACACCGGGAAGGCACTGGGTCCGACACATTTGGCTCTAGTAATCAATCTTTGCCTTGCTTTGTGTGGTTCCTCTGTGGGCTGCAGGGAAGGCACTGTGAGGAACAGCCCTCACCCCAGGATGCGGCAGCCTTAGCTGCAAAGGAAGACTTACCTCTTGTTCTACCCTGGCCCTCCCAACCTAGGGAGTCTGGGCTTACCAAGATGCCAATAGTTTGCCATAGCTACTCCTTAGATGTTCCCAGAAGTTCTCTAGTGCCATCCACATGGGCTCTGGAACAAGACCTCACACATGCTTCCAGACACCATCCTTGATCATCCTGGGCCCCAGCATTGCTGTCCTTTCTGCCCAATATCTTGTGAGAACAACTCTGCTAGTGGCTATGTCTGAGCCCTGCCAGAGCACTGCTCCAAGGCCCAGTCTAGGGACTTGTGTCTCCCTCTAAACAGACTGCCCATCCCCCAGTACTGCTCCAACAACCTGCTAGAGAGTATCCCAGGCTGAGGTGTGTCTGCAGACTCCCTTGCGGCACTGGGTTCCAGCTCCCAGTCACCCCTCAAGGACTGTGTCCTTTCCCCAAGCCTCAGCCTAGCTGTCTACTTTCACCCCACCTAGCATCTAGGAACCTTTGCAGCGTACTCTGAGACACAGAGGTCAGGTACCTCCCTTTCCCCACCACCAGGGGGACGTTCTGTGATACCTTTCCAAGTAAGCATGCTGTCTGTCTCCAACAGGACTCTTTTGAAGTAGTCATTTTCCTCAACGTTTAAAAAAAAAAAAAAAAGACCAGCCAGGAGTGGTGGCACATGCCTATAATCCCAGCACTCGGGAGGCTGAGGCAGGCGGATCATCGCAAGTTTGAGACCAGCCTGGGCCTCAAAGTGAGCTCAAGGCCAGCCTGAACTACATAGCTAGGCCCTGTCTCAAAAAGACAAAAAATAAATAAATAAATAATAAATAAAAAAATTTTTTAAAAGACCATACTAAGGTCCATCTCCATGTAATGATCTATTACACACTGATAGCCACTGGAGCCATCTCTATGTCAACTTGTCAAAGGTGGGCACACTCAGGTGAGCAAGTCAGAATCAATACCCACCAGATGTCACACACTGCTGAGAAAAGAGTCCTCAAAACCAACCACTGCAGCCTTCCTGAAGGAGACTGCCCTGCCCACAGACATGAGAGATGTCAGGAATGCCATCAGCTTCATCCTCCAATTGTAGAGAAGGGCACAGACTTGACTGAGGGTCAGTCCGCAGGTGAGTAGCAGGGCACACACTCTGACTCAGGGCACTTTCCATCACAGAAAACCTGTGGACTCTGCTCCCAGGAGACAAGCCCACACATCTTTGATAAATAGGAAGGGACTTCCAGGGTCTTTCATCACCTGGAAGGAGGACTGTTGCTAGAAAGTGTGGGCAGGAAACACTGGACAGTCATCAACTGAGCTGGCTAGATCCAGGCTTGTTTGGGCCTAGAGCAGAGGGAGGAGCTGTGAGGGCAGGAGGGAAAAGGCCCAGGAGAATCCCTGGCCCTGGCTTCCACAGCATCTGCAGTTTGTCTCCACCTTCCTGCATCCACACTCTCCCCACGCAACACCTCCTGGCCACCCACTGTCTCATCACGGGGGCCTCCCTCTGGGAAAAGCCAGGGCAGGATGGGAAGATGCTCACGAAATGAGAAAGAGACAGTAAGGAAGATACACAGAGCACCTGATACAGCTCCCAGGGAGAAAGACCTCCAGCTCCCACGCTGGCTGTGGAGGACCTTAGAGCAGTGTCCTCAGCTTTGGCAGCACGCTGAACCAACCCAAGGAGCTTTAAAACACAGACACACAGCCCACTCCACACTATTTTTTCAGTACAGACTGAGCATCAGGATTTATAAAATCTTCCTTGATGATTCCAATCTAGCCAAAGTTGGGATTCACTTTAGCAAAGAGGAAGGCTGAGCTTACTTCACATTGGCTTCTCTTTTGCAATGAAAAGTATATATTATTTAGGGTTTTTTTTTTTAAAAAATCAAACCTTTTCCCCACTCACACACAGAAATACCAGTTTTTCCAGCGTGAGCTGTCAGACTTTCTGTTGTGATCCCCTCTTGGGGATCCTGGACCTCTTCTACAAATGTCAACTCTCCAGGCCTCAGATTCTTCACAGTCCTATCCAGTTCCCCAAATCCCGTGGTGTGAGGCTCCTTGAAAAAAAGTTTGAAGTCACCATCGTTGTGGTCTTTTTAAAAGCTCATCTCTCCTTTTTAGCTATGCCGGAGTAACTGACACCAGATGTGCCCTCGTGCTGTAAACAGTGAGAAACGTGGACAAAATATATGAAACAGCTATTGCCAGGTCCTGGACAGCAAAAACTGACAGACCAGGATCAAGCAGAGCTGGGAGACAAACAACTGATCCCACAAGTGCCCTGGCCTTCCGCAAGGAGCCACTTCTCCAGACAGTAGTGCAGAAAATGAACACGAGCATAGTATTGCAGTCATGCAAGTTAAGTGGGCAGAGATCAGAATAAGGGGAGGCTGAAGCAGCTGGAATTTATGGGACAGAGTAGTGGAAAGGAGAGAACTCTGAAAAAAAAGAGCCAGAAATCTGCCAATCCTTGAGTGTATTCCTGAAAACTGAACTGTGCCTGCCTATGTGCATCGAAGTACTTGGGATCTGTGCACCGGACAATCCCCAAAGCTTACACAGGCTGAGAGATAGTAGTGATCTCACCATAGAGGGCAGATGTTACTGATCACCCACAGAATTCACGCCCCTGAAGCAGTTTCCTCTTAGTAATAAGACTAATAAAATAGATATGAAGCAAAACATGAGAGCAAATTTTTAAAAAATTGAGCTGATTCAGTTTCCTACATACATGTCAAAAAATTCAATATTCTTTAAAGAAAAAAAAACAAAAGTCACCCACTTAAACAGTAGACAACTGTGACACTCAATAAAAAATTATAAAATGTGAAGTAGCAGGGAAATGTGACCCATAACTGAGGGAAAATCTGTCAGTGGAAACATAACTGAAATGACACAGTTTGGAATTAGCAAAAAAGATATTAAAATAGCTATTGTAATATGCTAATATAGGTACAAATGAAAGTAAATTAAGATTCCCACTGGGATGGCGGGGCCTGTGAGCAGAGAGAGTCCACACTCTGGACTTCTTCTGTTCTCTCTGGGACAGTGTCCACACCTGGCACTTTGTCCATTCTCTCTGTGGGACAGTGGGGTTTGTAAGCAGAGTGAGAGTTCACTTCCTCCACTGTCTCCGGGACAGCAGGGTCTTTGAAAGGAGTGTAAGGACACATGCTTTGTCCAGTAGACTGACAGGAACCCCAAGACCTGAGACCGAGGACAACAGCCAGGTCTCAGGTGCACAGACACACACACACCTTTGGAGGGCAGAGTAACCGGTGAGACCAGCAGCTCAGAAGTGTCTGAAGCAGCATCCAGAGCCAGCAGTTGGACTCCAGAGAACTCCACCAGCAGAAGCCCAGTCCCAGGCCCTCCATCCAGAGGCCAAGATCAGCTCCATACCCAACACATTTCTGGGATTAAATATAGACACTATCACAGAACTGTAAGCAGCAGAGGTATTTTACTACTTTCATTCTCCCTTGTTTTCTGATTGGCTATCCTTCTCCTGTCTGGTTGGATGTCATCTTGTTTTCTTCTGTATTCAGTGGTTATTTTTGTATTTGAGATTTTTATTTTTTCTTTTTCTATTTTTCTCTCCTTTCTTTCCTTTTTATTTCTTTTTTTCTTCTGTTCATTTTCATTTTCTTTCTCTCTTCTTCTTTTAAATGTTTAGATTTCTTACCTTTTTTTCATTCTCTTCTATAGATTCACTTTTTCTCTTTCCTCAACTACTTCTTGAATTTAAATTTTCAAGTGAGTAAACATTGTCTGCCCTTTCTGACTACTCCTTCACATTTATTCATTCTTTTCCTCCTGTGCCCTCCAGGTTCCCAAAACTTGGGTAATCATCCTTTAACTTTCAGCTCTGACTCTACTATATTTGACCTCACTCATCATTTTAGCCTATCCCCTAACCATCTTAACCCTCCTGCTTATAACAGAAGGGTAAAATCACCTAAGGAGAAAATCACTGCATACTAGTGTACAGCATATGTTTGATATTGTTATGTAGTTTTAGAGTTTACTCCTCTGGTCAGAGGTAACGAGTTAATGGTTACCATAGTTTATCAGTAGTTAAATTGCACTTGAAACTATTGTTATTACTAACTGTACTATGTTATCCAGGATGTCATACATGTTACAAACAGTTTTTCTCCCCTGTATGATAACACTGTGACTGTATGAGGTCAAAATCAGCACCACAGCCCAGTATCAAATGATTGAGAGGTGAGCCAAATAGTAACCTTGCATCCTTTACAAATTGAGACGTTCTAGGGCCTTAGGATAGCTATAAGAAACCACCTACATCTAGAAGACAGCCCTGAAGAACAGACATCCTCTAGGGAAACCTAAATAATAGTGATAAAGCTATATATCATAAGAAACTGGCAAGTATCAACATAAAAAACAAAATAAAAAAGAGAAAATAGAAAATGTCAAGACACAGAAGCAAAATGCAACCCTAGAACACCAGTCCACTGAGCATAAGCCCAGAATTCAGGGAGAGAGATGAAACTGGAGATCAAACACTGGAACATTCTGAAATGATAGCAGCAGAAGTGAAAAAATAAGTGGAAAAGGCTATGGGGAAAATAATCTCTCAGGTGTAGAAAGAAATGATGCTTAAAATAAAAAATATTAAAGAAGACATAGATAAAAGAACAGTTGAGCTTGGAAAAATGATGGAAACAAATAATGTCCAGCATAGGAAAGAAATGGAATCCATGAGAAAGATCCAAATAGAAATCCAAGAGATTAAAACCTCCATTGAAAGTATATGCAACAGATTGAACAAAGGAGAGGATAGGATTTCATATCTTGAAGACAGAATTACAGATAATGATAATGAAAAGAAAGACATCTTAAAATTATCAAGAGACCATGAAAAATCAATCCAACAGCTACAAAATGAGGCAAAGAAGAATAACATAAGATTGATTGGGGTCAATGAGAAAGCTAGAGACAGCACAAATGACATTTTTGAAAAAACTCTTCACAGAAATAATGGCAGAAGCTCTGGGGATGTAGCTCAATGGCTTAGGTGCCTGTCTAGCCATTGCAAGGTCCTGAGTTCGATTCCCAGTACCAAAAAATAAAAGAAATAATGGAAGAAAACTTCCCAAGTGTGGATAAAGAATTCAACATACAAATAAATGAAGCATTTAGAACTCCAAACATTCTTGACAAAAATAAGCTACACCAAAGCATATAATAAAGATTCCAGAAATTCAGCACAAGAACAGAATATTAAAAGCTGTTAGAGAAAAGAAACATCACCTATAAAGGAAAGCCCATCAGAATCATGGTAGACTTCTCATTGCAGACCCTCAAGTCAAGAAGAGCTTGGAGTGGAGTATTTCAAGTCCTGAAAGAAAACAACTTCCAGCCCAGATTGATGTAGCCTGCAAAACTATGGAGAAATTAATGTAGAGATAAGGGACTTCTATGCCAAAAAACAACTGAAGAGATTTATGAACACCAATAAAATGCTACAAATAGTACTAAAAGATATTCTAGACAGAGATAAAAATGACCACAATTCCAAGAACAGCAGAAACCACCAGGCGCGGCAAGCAATTAAACAGAGGGAAAAGACAGTGAACCAACAGCAGGAAAATACCACAACCAAGATAAACCAATACATATCCGTCATAACCATCAATGTAAATGAGTTCAACTCACCAATCAAATGAAACAGACTGGCAGAGTGGATCAAGAAACAAGATTCAACAATATGCTGTATATAAGAAATACATTTAAAACAAAAAGAAATTCATAGACTGAAAATCAAAGAATGGAAAACAATCTTCCATGCAACAGGAACCCAGAAAAAAGCAGGAATAGCTATTCTTTTTGCAGACAATGTCAATTTCAAACCAAGAATGATCAAAAGGGATAAAGATCACTACATACTTGTTAGAGGAAAACTTCAAGAGGAAGAGATAACAATCATTATATCTATGCACCAAATGCTGGAGCACCCAACCATTTAAGACTATTGTTAATAGACATGGAAAATCAAAGAAGCAATAACACAATTTTAATGGGAGACCTCAATAGCCCATTATCACAAAGAGATAAATCAACTAAACAAAAAATCAGCAAAGAAATAACAGAATTAAACCAAACCTGTGAACAAATGGACTTAGTAGATGTTTTTAGACTGTTCCACCCAACATCATCAGAATACACATTCTTCTCAGCTGCACATGGAACTTTCTCTAAAATGGACCATATACCAGACCACACAACATGCTTAAGTAAGTGCAAAGGAACTGAAATTATCCCATGCACAATATCTGACCATAGTGCAATGAAATTAGAAATTAATGGCAAGGAAACTGCAAAAACTCTATAAACACATGGAAATTAAATAATGACCAACTAAACAGCCAATAGGTCATAGATGAAATAAAGGAAAAAATTAAATAATATCTACAACTAAATGTGAATGCAGACACAACATACCAGAACCTATGGGAGGCAATGAAAGTAGTCCTAAGAGGAAGATTTATAGCAGTGAATTCTAACATCAGGAAAAGCAAAATGAGCACAAATAAATAATCTAATGTTATACCTCAAGCTTCTAGAAAAAGAAGAGCAAGACAAATGCAAAGCCCATAGAAGAAAGGAAATTATAACGATCAGGGCAGAAATTAACACAATGGAAACCAAGAAAACAATACAAAAAATTAATGAACTGAAGAGTTGGTTCTGTTAAAAAAATAAATAAAATTGATAAACCCTTAGCCAACCTTATCCAAAAAAAGGAAAGAAAAGACTCAAATTCATGCATTGAGGAAAGATAAGGGTGAAGTCACTACAGATCCTGTGGAAATTCAGATCATCAATACCTATTTTGAAAATATTTACTCTCATAGGATAGAAAACACACAAGAAATGGAAAGATTCCTAGATACATATGAATTACCCAAGCTGAATCAAGAAGATATAAACATTCTCAATAAGCCAATATCAGTTAAAGAGATTGAAAATATAATTAAAAACTTACTAATAAAGAAAAGCCCAGGTCCTGGTGCATTCACTGCTGAATTCTACAAGAAATTTAGAGAAGAGATAACATCAATACTCCTCAAACTCTCCATGAACACAACCCAAAGCTCACAGGAAGCACTTCAAAGAATCAAAAACTGGGATCTCATCCCATTAAAAAGTTTTTGTACTTCAGAAGAAATCACCAGTAGAGTGAAAAGACAACCTACAGAGTGGGAAAACAAATTGGCTAACTGTCCCTCAGACAAAGGACTTATATCTAGAACATATAAAGAACTGAAAAAACTCAGACCCCCCCAAATTCAAAGACCCAATCCAAATTCAGTAGCATGGCTGAATAAAAAGTCAACACTCAAAAAAGAAATAGCATTCCTGTACAGAAACAGAGAGAGAAATTAGAGAAAACATACCTTTCATAACAGCATCTAAAAAATGAAATACTTAAGAATCAGTCTAACAAAGGAAGTAAAAGATCTATATAGTGAAAATTAAAGTACTCTGAAAAAAGAGATTGAGGAGGATTTCAGAAAATGGAGAGATATTGCTTGCTTATGGATAGGAAAAACCAACATTGTAAAAATGGCCATACTCCCAAAATTGTTGTGCAGATTCAGTGTAATCCCAATTAAAATACCATTATATACCTCATAGATCTAGAGAAAACATTCCTAAAATTCATCTGGAACCAGAAGAAGCCTAGAATAGCAAAGGCAACAAAGGAAAGGCAGGAAACATCAAAATCCCTGACTTGAAATTATACTGCAAAGCTACTGTGATAAAATCAGTATGGTATTGGGGAAAAAACAGACCCGAAGATCAATGGAACAGATTAGAAGATGCAAACACAACTACAGACACACTCAGCCACCTCATCTTTGACAAAGGGGCCAAACATGTTCACTGGAAGGAAGATAGCCTCTTTAATAAATGCTGCTGGAAAAACTGGCTCTCTGCATGCTGAAGACTAAAACTAGACCCAAACTAGACCCATGTCTATCACCATGCACTAAACTAAAGTCAAAATGGACCAAAGATCTAACTATTAAAGCAGAAACACTAAATCTACTGGAGGAGAACATAAGTAAAAATCTTGCAGACATAGGGCTAGACAGAGAGTTCATGAACAAAACCCAAACTACATAGGAAATACTTCAAAGAATCAACAGCTGGGATCTCATCTTCTTGAAAAGTTTTTGTCCATCAAAAGAAATCACCACAGAGTAAAAAGAAAACCCATGAATTAGGAAAAAATTTTAGCCAACTGTCTCTCAGACAAAGGACTTATATCTAGAACATATAAAGAATTAAAAAAAAATCAGGTCCCCAAAATTCAAAGACCCACTCCAAAAATGGGCATCTGAGATGAATACACACTTCTCAGATGAAGAAATACAAATGACAAATTAAATGTATGAAAAAATGTTCAGTATCATTGGTCATTTGAGAAATGCAAATTAAAACAACACTGAAATTCCATCTCATCCCAGAAAGAATGGCTATCATCAAGAAATCAACCAATAACACAAGCTAGAGGGACTGTTGGGGAAAAGGAATCCTTCTCCACTGTTGATGGCAACATAGACTGGTGCAACCACTGTGGAAATCAGCCTGGAGACTCCTCAAAAAATTACTAGACTAGAGATCCCA
>NW_004955501.1:4144630-4163472 GCF_000276665.1 Chinchilla lanigera
ATATGCATGTCTAAATATATATATATATATAGGCACACACACACAAGATAGCTAAGATAATTGTACTACTAATTTCTATTGGTCTATTGAAAGGAACAGTTAATGTTTAACTGATCAATCTTGCATGCCTATATTTTGTAATCTGAGCAACTACTTTCAAGATAAGAATAAGTAATACAACAACCATTGTTGATTTCCAATCATCTTGTTTTAAAATTCTATGTTGCTTTTATAGTTTTTGTGATGTTACGCTTTTGTCTTTGTTTTTGTTATTTTTTGTTCTTTTCTCTTTAAAATAATAAAAAAGAAAAGAAATTAAATATAAAAGAGAACAAATAGAAATTCCAGGGATTAAAAATGTAAACATTTTTATTATGTTATTAAAGGCTAGAGCTTTTGCACTGAGCTCCATCCCAGTCCTTTTTATTGTTTTTATTTTGTGATGGAATTTTATTGCTAAGTTGGGCTTGAACTTAGACAAACTATCTTAGATAAATACCAAAGATAAAAGTAATGAATTAGAGGGGCTGGGGATTTAGCTCAGTGGCACAGCACCTGCCTGGCAAGCACAAGGTCATGAGTTCAATTCCTGGTACCAGAAAACAAAACAAAACAAAACAAAAAAATGAATTAGATTGCATCCAAGGTAAAAATAGTTTTATTTATTGAAAGATGCCATTAAGAAAATGACAAAGCAAGACAGAATAAGGGAAACCATATCTGACTAAGACACACACATACACACACACCTGACAAATGGATTATATCCAAAATACATAAAGAACTTACCAATAAGAAAACAAACACATATGGGCAGAAGAGTTGAACAGACACCACAAAGACATACAAATGATCAAATTCACATGAAATGATGCTTAACATCTTTAGTCAAAATAAAATATAAAATCGTAAGATACAAAAATTCCCTCATTAGAAGAGCTAAAATTTAAGAGTTTTTTTAAATTTATGATTGCCAATACAAAGTGCTAGCAAAAATGTGGAGCAATTAGAACTCTCATGCTTTGCTGCAGGGAATGTTAAATAGTACACACGTTTTAGAAAACAATTTTGCATCTTCTGAGAAGTTAACCATACAGTTATGCTATAATTTAGCAGTTCCACCTCCAGTGTATGCAAGCTTTTGTATGCAAAAGCTTATGATGGTTTCATTTATAATAGACAAATACCATAAATGACCCAGATGTCCATCAGCAAATGAAGAGATGAGCTCTCCGGGGCATTATCTACACAATACCCATGCTGAACAATGAGAAGGGAGACTCTCACCAGCGACATGCACAGAAACACGTGGAAGAATCTCAAGGACATTATTTTGAGTAAAAGAAACCAGACACAAGAAGTACAAACTTCATGATTCCATTTATATACAACTCTAAGAAAGGGACTGGGGGTGTGGCACACTGGTAAAGCACTCACCTAGGATGCACACAGCTGTGAGTTCTGTGCCAGCAGCACAAATAAAGAAGGAGAAGGACAAAGAGAAGGAGGAGAAAGAGAAAGAGAGAGAGAGAGAGGAGAGAGAGAGAGAGAGAGGAAGCAAGAGAGAGAGAATAGGGGAGGGGAGGGGAGGGGAGAAACTTAAAAAGAGTTTAACCTATGGCAATAAAAGCAGATCAGTGATTGTCAGGGGAGATCAGTTACAAAGGGGACAAAAAGTACTGATTACATAATTTATGGAGCCCAGTGCAAAAAGGAAATGTGAGGCCTCTTGTTAAAAAATTATTAAGAATTTCAAAGCAGGACAGCAGGTCATTAAAGCAAGCACAGGGCCCTTCTTGACATGCACCATTTTGTAAGGATACAAGTCACCCACCTAAGAAACCAACCCTGGGCACAAGGAGAACTTTGTGGTGATAAAAATCCTTGTATCTTGATTTTGGCAGTAGCTATACTTGTGCACTATTTTGAAGATACAGGGAACTATAGTTAGGATGGCAGGACTCTTCCGGGCCAGTGAAGAAAATAAAACTCCAACCCACAATCTCCAGTGATTTGCAGTCTCCATTAATCTACTTAAAACAGCCCTGTGCCTTCAGAGTTCTGCCATGCTGACTGCCTAGAAACTCTCAGGACACCCTCACAGTCATCTATCACTTATTTATCAAATATCTGTTGCAGGCCTTATATAAGGAGCTGGAGACACAATGTTTTTAAAAAAATACAGTTTCTGCTCTCAAAGAATGACTAGTTCAGCTCTGAGTTGTCCGGTAGCTGTTAACTATAAGTGGCCGTGTAAATTTATTTTTTTATTTTTTTAATTTTTTATTTTTTGGTTTTTCTCCGGTACCAGGAACCGAACTCATGACCTTGCGCTTGCCAAGCAGGTGCTTTGCCGCTGAGCTAAATCCCCGGCCCCGGCCGTGTAAATTTAAATCAACAAAAATTGAATTAAACAAAATTCAAATTAAATTAAATTAAAGTTCTTATTCACACTGGCCACACTGCAAGTGCCCAATAGTCAAGGTGGCGAGTGGCTACCGAGGAGGATCCCATCAAGTGTTTCCATCACAGCAGAAAGTTCTCCTGGACCCAGCTTAGTGTGAAGACAGCGAAGCTGGGGAGACACTTTAGTCAGCTATATAGGTCTCGTGACTTTAAATACTCTCCAAGACCTCAGTTTGTATTCCATCACCTACAAACCAGGAGCAACACCAGCGGGGCAAGGGGGACGCAGCGGTCTGCGGGTCCTGCCCTCCCATGAAAACCCAGCCAACCCTTGGAAAATCTGCCTTTTGTCAAATATGAGCTCAGCCTCCTTTCTGAGATTACACACGTCAAAGGAGCACTTCCTCAGTCTTTCTCTAGTTCGTTCTGGTTACCCAAGTGTGTTCTCACCCCAGATAGAACATCAGGCCAGCGGTCTTCAGCTAGGCCTTAACCACCAGCTGCAGTAACACTGTCTGAGATTTGAGGGAGGGGCAGATCAGTGGCTCCAAAAGACAACACTCATTTGCTACCTGCCTCCACCCCAGAATTTGAAAACACTCTCTGCGACTTTTCTGATGAGACTAATTTGTTTAATCTCTATCTGATGCATGAATCCCTTACTACCGCATACCCACCCAGAAGTTGAGAGGGTCTGATTAAACACCTCCAGTGATGAGGAGCTCATTACTTCCCACTCCCGCTCACCCATCACCAGGTAGAACTCTTCTCCTACTGGAGTCAGACAGAAGGTGCCTGTGAAGACTCCTCCCATTGGTCCCAGAGTCTCATCCTCCCTGCCCGCACATCCTGCCCTGGCAGCATCTCCTCGTGTGATCTATGTGGGACACCCTAGCACATCCTCCTCCCATATCCTTTATAACAGGAAGTGCTTATAAATGGATGATCATGGTGGCTCTCTCAGAAAAGAGGCCTTTATGAGTATTCCTTTATCTCCTTATTTTGCCTTTCTCACCTGGTTACTCTGAAGGGCTTCTGACTTTCCCCTCCTTTGCAGCCACCCCCTTCTCTTACCTGAAGCTGTGTCCCGGTGCCTCCAGGCTCCCACGGCCCTGGCTGCGCTGTTGCTATGGTTCTTTTGGGAAGCTCAGGCAGCTCAATGAGAAGAATGTGGGAGGTGAAACCAGTGCGTGGTGTGACCCACAGGGCTCTCCTCCTCAGAGAAGCCTTCCTCCTCACTGGCCCTGGCAAGGAGGAGGCAGGCTAAGAGCCAGGGATTCACCCAGTGGGATAAGGAAGCCGAGTCAGAATCACAGAAACCCACACCCAGGTTGCTGAAATGTGCTTTGGGAGGAGTGAGAGTAGGTAGCCTTGCACTGGGTCTCGTTGAATGAATCTGGTTTTTAGACTGCCATCCAAAATGTGTTATTGGCACAACCACAGAGTGAATTATCATTTCACTCAGGAGAAGGGCCTTCCCAGGGTTTCTCTTCTTCTTTGTTAATTTCCTAGTCAGGTGGGACCAGGCTGAGTGTGGACACCTGACTCCCCTGCTCCCCACGCAGACCCAGGAAACTTCCACCTCCGCTCAGAGCCCCTCGCACTCTCACTCCTTCCCAGATTGCCCTGAGCCGCCATTAGCAGCCCACCGGGCACCCACTGTCAGCTGTCCCTAGAGGATGTGAGATCTGCCCACAAACCACGGGGGCTGACAGTTTCAAAACTCAGAACATCATGGGTTTGTGAAAGGCAACATAGAACATATTACCTGTACGATGTAGCACTGCAGTGGCGTCTGTGTGGTACGCAGAAGTCATGTGAATCCTCACTTCTGCTTCACAGATTCACACCACCTGGAATGAAGCCGACAAAGAGCCACTGGGCACTGTGGCACTCCCCCGTAATCCCAGCACCGAGAGAGGTGGAAGCAGGAAATCTCAAGGGTCTCAAACTTTTATTTTACTTTATTTAGTGAGACAGGGTCTCACTATGCAGTTCAGGCTGGCCTTGAGCTCACTTTGTAGCCCAAGCTATTCTCGAACTCGAAACAATCCTCCTGCCTCAGCCTCCCAAGTGCTGGGATTACAGGCATGCACCACCAGGCCTGGCTTCAAAATTTTAAAAAATAAACAAAAATAGCCTGGAGATGTAACTGAATGGTACAGTACCTCAGGGTTCCATTTTCAGCCCTAGTACCAACGACGATAGAGTTTTAGGTCAGTTCAAGTCAGATTGGCTTATGCTGTGAAATGTACTTTTAAAAACCATTCTTGGATGTTTTATCTTTTAGAATTACAGATAAGGGTCAGTAAGTTTGCTTTGCGTTCCTCTCTCGTCTTTTTATTTCTCAAGTTATTTCCCAAACTGCCATAAAGAGATTCCTTCTGCGTTTGTAGGCAAAGTTTGAAAGGAAATTAATAAATAGTGATGAAATCCTTTTGCTCAGCCCAAACTTAAATAAAAAACAAATCTTTGTTTCACCTGGACAAATACCTTTCACAATGACCCGACACCTGCCTGTCTGTCATCCTCTGTGTTCCCTCATTTGTCTTTGTAGAACCCAGCCATCTGCCACCTCTGGCCTCAGCCGCCTTGCACCTGTACCTCCCAGATGGTCACCTTTTCTTCAAACACATCTCGTCCCCTCCTTTAATCTCCCTTGACATCCAGAGTCAGGGTGTGTTAATCACAGTTGGGGGAGGTTTATCCTTGGAAGAAATGTGAGAGGAACCAATTGTCCCAGGGCCATCACAGATTCCTTTTCAAAGTAATCAGTGTGGGATTCACAAAATCTTTTGATGGATTGCAAAGAAAATTCTAGAGGCCCTTGCAGAGATACAACACTTTCTGCTTTCAAGATGGCCACGAGGCAAACACAGCTTTTCTTCTCCCCCACACTCTTTTCCACAAAGCCTTTTCTAAGAGCAAAGGACTCCCTCCTGCACCTGCCCATCAGCCGGATTAGCAGGAGGGGATACCGCTCTCCTGTGGGTGGACCACATGCTCAGATTTCTGGTGTTCTTATACCCAGGAGTGAGCCATCTGGATAGTCCTGCACCCTTCAGCCACCTTTATGATTCCCACCCCCACCTCCTACCAGTATCTTCTTTGTTTAAGCTGACTTGCAACTGTGCATATTGATGGGGCACTCTGGGATTTTGATGCACGTTTACAATGTGATAGGATCAAGTTTGTAATTAGCACGTCCAGCACAGTCTTATGCTGGAGAACCTGGGGTGCGTCCCTTCCTCCAGGTCAGCTGCCTCTAACTTCCTGCTCCCACTGAATTCCAAGTCTCTTGCCTCTAGCCTCTGAGAATGACCACATGTGGACCACAGCCCCCTCTTGATCATCTGTAAATCCTGCGACACCAAGGTGCTGGGGAAATGCCCCATATGCTGGAGATCCAGCAGGTGGAGTGGGGGCCACACTGCAGGCCCTGCCATAAGAGCACTTGAAAGTGACTCACTGCTTTAAAAAGAGACTGAATTCTCAGACCCAGTCCTCTCCCTCTGTGTCCCAGGCCTCCCTCCACATCCCATCTTAAAATGCTGCTCGTTAGAATTTCCAGAGCAATTTTGTTGTCTTTGCTGCAGTCTAGCTGACATGGACCAGGCCGAACAGGGCCACAGCTACCCTGTGTGAGCTTCCAATGGGTTACATAAGCATCCCACATTCCAGCTGTGAGCAGATGCCGGTATGTCTGTGCTTGTGAAGATCACTGCTGAATTTGGGTGTATTTGTGTGTGTGTGTGTGTGTGTCTGCGTGTCTCTGACCTATGAGGGTCTCTAGCTATAATCACAATCATAACTAACATTGGTGTTCACTACAAGGGGTAATCAAAGAATATGCTGTGGTGGCGCACACCTGTAATCCCAGCACTTGGGAAGCTGAGGCAGGAGCATCACTGTGAGTTTGAGGCCAGCCTGGGCTACAAAGTGAAACCCTGCCTCAAAAACAAACAAACCAGGAAAAAAAAAAAAAGAATGTGGCACAGGTTTAACTTTACTTAAAAACATGCACTGTAGTACAAGACACATTGTCATTAATCCTCCTTGACATACACCCCCCTCTCCATTTGGACACACTTATCCCAGCATTCTCACCACTCTCTGAAGCAGTTCTGGACATCCTCTTTCATGAATGTCTTCAGTTGCTCTGTCACAGCTACCTGCACATCCTGAACAATTCAAAACATTTATGTTTTGTGGTCATTTTGACTTTAAGGAGGAACCAGAAATAGCATAGGGCCAGATCCTGCAGATCAGGTGAATAAGATGATTGAGGACACATTATAACATTTTTAGGAGCCTGCCTTTCTGTTGGATGGCAGCAGTTGTACTTTTAAAATCACAGTTCATAAAGACACAAAGGAGAGCTTCCTGAACTGCTTCAGAAAGTAGCAAGAAGCTGGGCCTGGTCGTGCACACCTATAATCCCAGCACTCAGAAGGCTGAGGCAAGGGCATCGCTGTGAGTTCAGAGCCAGCCTGGACTACACAGTGAGTTCAAAGTCAGCCTAGAATATACAAGATCTTGTCAAAGAAAGAAAGAAAGACAGAAAGAAAGGAGAAAGTAGCAAAAATGGTGGGATGAGTATTTGAAGGGGGCAAGAGTATTTTGAGGGGCATTGTGACAATGTGTCTTTTACTATAAAACAATTTTTAAAATTTAAGTACTCACAGTATCTTTTAATCACACCCTGTTTGGGAAAGGT
This sequence comes from Chinchilla lanigera, assembly GCF_000276665.1. Classification (NCBI taxonomy): domain Eukaryota; kingdom Metazoa; phylum Chordata; class Mammalia; order Rodentia; family Chinchillidae; genus Chinchilla; species Chinchilla lanigera. The sequence continues at coordinate 4,151,754 of NW_004955501.1, forward strand.
CATGTTCCAATATGTAATATGCGCTCCTTACAACAGCCCCATGGTTTTATCATTTCTTTTTTTTTTTTAACTTCGTTTTTTTTTTTTACTTTAAAGAAACAGTACCAAAAAAAGTGAACAATAGCAAAATACAGACAACACAAAGCAAGGACATTAAGAATAATACAGGGGTTTCAAACCAAATGGTAGAGATTAACAGGGGCTGTTATATTATATACTGTTATCTTCGACGAAGTTGCTCAGATTACCAGATGTAAGAATAAAAGATCTATCAAATCATTCAAGGGAATAAGAAAATAATAATTTAAAAGAACATTAGAGACAATACATAGTGTCACTAGGCAGGATTGTAGGAATTCACCAATGGATATTACACTGCAAATTGTTGTCGTCACATAAATTGCTCAGATTACCAGATACAAACATACAAAACCGGTCCAAATATTAAAAAAAAAAAACAACAACCCTTTAAAACATTAACTGTTCCCCTCAACAAACCATCAGAAACCAACAGTACAGTTATGCCACCAATCCATAATATATAAAATGCCTTAGTACTTTCTTTTTCTTCTTTCCCTCATCTTAATTGTTCCTTCCTCTGAGCAATTTCTTTCCCTTTCTTATTATCTATTGTACATTTTGGGTTTTACTTACTCTTTCATGTTCTTACACTAGGGAGACAATATGATGTTTACACATGTGGACCTGATTTATTTCACTTATGAGTATGGTCTCTAGTTCCATCCATTTACCTATGAAAGCCTCAAGTTTATCTTTTTTGATAGCTGAGTAATACTCCATTGTATAGAAATACCACAGCTTTTTTATCCATTCCTCAGTTGATGATCATTTCACAGAAGACCTAAATTAGGCAAAAGTTAAATAAGTTTCCCATGTACCAAGTGCCTTTGAGTTTGGACTTTCCTTACACATATCTGTCTGTGCTACATTTCCATGTGTGTGGGGGGGGGCATGCATGCATAAACAAACATGTTTGAAACCCAAAGGCCCCATCCTGGCTCCTTGCTCACCTCAAGATTCTCCACTCCTGGTTCTGGCAAGGTTTACAGTGGGAGGTGATCAGTCTCAGCGCATGGCCCCCAGGCAGTGACAGACAGGTAATGTCAGTGCCTGCATTTCCAACATGGGGTAAGGCAGACAGCTGACCTGCAGCTGCAGCAGGACCAGCATCCTGTGTCTCCTGGGAGCCCTTCTGTAGAAGGTGGTGAGAAAGGCCCTGTGGGGGGCAGGGCTGCTGCCCTATTCCACTTTGGACAAGACAATGGAGTGGGGCTCCGGCAGCCAGGCAGAGACGTACAGCTTAGATACGAGCAAGCACTTCCACGAGGGACCACTGCCTGATAAAGGACCTGTACAGGGCCCTGATGGCTTCTTGCTCAGAGTCCAGGGGAAATGCCCCTTCTCCCCGATGGGCTGAATGTTTTCCTACCTCCTCCAAATACCAAGGATGTGCTCCTGCTTCTCACTGTGCTAAAAACTTCGTGAACACCGTCTCCAATCCTTCCAACAACTGAATAAGGGTACTTGTTGCAATTTTCTTTTTGTCACCAATGAGGAGATGATGCTCAAAACAGTTAAGTGGCTTTCCCAAGGCCTTGCAGATAGTGACCGATCCAAAATACAAGTTCAAGTTTTTCTCTCTCCAAAGCCTAGTCTCTTTCTTTTTTTTTTCTTTTTTTCTTTTTTTCTTTTTTTTTATTTTAAAGAATAAAAGGATAACATAATAATAGGGGGGACTTAGCATATTACAGACAAGATGGTAGGAAATTATCAGTGGTTATCATTTTACATATTAAGCCTAGTCTCTTTCTACTATGTCAAAGTACAGTATCTGTAGAATATTTGATAATTTCCTTGGGGGTTTTCTGTATCCTTGAGTATGATGTGACCTGAAGATAGAGACACTACTGTGTTGCTAAGACCCAAGGGTTCCCTGGGTTGGTGAAGTCAGTAGTGTCCGTCTGGGCCAGTACTGTCCAATAAAAAAGCACAAGGATCTCTTCTAGGGACCACTATTGTCCATCCTTATAAACTCCCGGCGTGTGTACCCAAAGCTTATTCTACTCATTCTGCAGAAAGAGAGACTAAAGCACTTGCCCTCTGTCACCCACAGCAGGCTTGAGAGAGGCCACCTCTGGAAGCCAGAGAACATCCCAAGACAGAGTCTGCCCATGTCAGGCATGACTGATCAGAGCCCAAACACTCTACAAGCAGGCTGGCATCACTTCCCTGTGGAGCCAGGACGCAGGCCTGTACTTCCCCACCTGACACCTGTTCTCAGGTAAAGCGCAGAAGCCTGGGTGCAGCCCCAGGCTCTGTCTGTCTGCTTCCCTCCCCCTCCAGCCAGTACATTGCACTGTTTCTCAAAGTCATGGAGCTCTCACCCCCCTCTGCTCCCCCTGCATGGGCCACTCCACCCTCGGGAACATTGCACCCTGCCGGTCCCCATCATGTGTGCTTTCTCCCGGCCACGCCTCCTTCTCCCGTGGGACCCCCGGGAGCTGGCTGCAGAGCCTGCTGGGCTGTTGATTCAGTCTGTCGCAGTTGCAGGTAACTGTCATCGCACAGTGCCCTTCCGCCCCAGACCAGGTGCTGAGTGACAGCAAGGACCACACGAGTCTTGTTGACCATAGTGCCCCTCGTCACAGCACCTGACGTCGTGATTGTTTGGTAAACACCTGAGTGATGAATGTGGACACGAGAGAAGGGAGAGTGGAAGGGAGAGCTGAGCATGCTCTGCAAGGGTGTGTGGCTTGGTCACCCCCAGGCCTTTTGAGCTCCAGTGCTTACTAACCCTCTGTGCGGTAGAGACGTCAATGGCAAAGCTGTCATTTCTTTCAAGTCACTGAGGGAAGAAAACAGAGCAAATCATAGGAAACCATTCCTGGGAGTGTGGACACTTATTCTGCGGACCCCTGACTCATCTTCCAGACGAGGCAGTGACGTCCTTCCTCAAAGTGCTCATCACCCACAGGCATGACTCCTCTTGCCTTGCCGCCTGAGATGACTCAGTCTACACTCCAGCCAGACCCCCTGCTGCCTCCTGTGGCTATGCTCTGCCGGGTTCCAAAGCTGACACTGTGCCTGTGGAGGGCTGAGATCACCCTCTCCGCACCAGTGCTCAGCCCTGCCTCCAGCCCCTGTCACTAGGAACTTTCTCTCCTTTGCTGAGGACGGCCTGTTTGTCAGTTGTTTTGGTCCAGTCCAAACTCCTGGGCTTAAGTGATCCTGTTGCTTCTGCTGTAGCGTCTCAAGCAGCAAGGAACGCAGCAGGTGCACACATGTGTCAGGGCAGCTAGCTTGGCACCTCTTCCTTCAAGGGGGCACCTCTAAAGAGAGAGGACCCAGAAAACTAACTGTCTGCTTTACCCATGCTGCTCCTCATCCATTTCTAAGACCCAAGCAAGAAGATGCCTCCCTGCACCTTGCTGCGACTCTCACTGCGGGACCCTCTGAGCCATGTCTCAGTGCCCCAGGGAACCTTGGGGGAAATGATTGAGGGGGTGAGAAAGGCTCAGAAGAGGCACCCTGAGAGCAGAAGTCCTGCTTTCTCACCACTGTGGCCCATGGGCTGAGGTGTATGTCCAAATAAGCCTGCACACTCAACCAGCAGCCTGTAATGTGTGGCCGCTGCAGCTGAGCAGCTAGGCACGGGCAGGGAAGAGGCCACAGCTCTGGGGCTGGAGAGGGTGCTCTGTCCCTCACATCCCCAGGATGGCATTTTTCTCGCCCAGCCCTGTTTTTCTCCTACCCTAGGCATCACTGGCTGGGAAGGCCTTTAGAAATCCTCAGCTGGCTTTTCCCAGAAAGCACCCAGCAGGAGAGGTGCTGAGGGCTCCGTCCAGGGTGAGTAGCCAGGGCTTGGGCTGGGCACATGGAGACGATGGAGCTTCTCAGGATACTCCTGCGGGCACAGTGGCAGACTCATTCCCAAGTACCTTGGTCCCCCAAGCACAACAGGAGACTGACTGCTCTACATAGGTAACAGAGAATGCTGATCTAGCCGGCATCCTCATTTTATCTAGGGGAAACTGAGACACAGATCACAGCAACAGTGACAGAATGAGCTGGGCTAGCGAGCAGAGCTTGTTCTCCCTGTGAACTCCTGAGGGTCCGGCCTCTGTGCTCTCACTCCTTTGTGGCCTCTGGAGCCAGCACCCAGACATGCTCAGAGGTGGGCTGCAGGTATTGGTCTCAGAAAGGGCCGGGATGGTGGTCCAGCAGGAAGGGAAGGTGAGAAGAGGCTTCGCCATAGAAAGAAGGCTACTGGGGCTCATTGCTTCCGGACGAGGTAAGCTGCTCCTCTGAAACGGAGAGCAGGAGCTAACAACACATTCTCCATCTAAACCTTAGCCGGCCAGACGCGTGACTCACTCCTGGGAGCAGTTTTACAAGCGAAAAAATATGTTGCACTTCTTAAATTTGGGGAAGTTACAACAAATTCAGAGCTACTTAGAAATCAAATCATCTAAGTGCAAGGGTTTGAGTCAGCTCACCAGATCAGAAACTCCAGTCATCTGAGAACGTTGGGTCAATGAAGAAAGAAGAAATACATATTTTTTTTTTTTTTACCATATTTGAAGCTAGCCCACATGCTGTATACCAGACTGAAAGGCTATGAGGCCAGCTTTCGCACTTCTTTCCCTCCTTTACCACTGCCAAGACCAAGAGCTACCTGTTAACTATAGCCTCGTGGCCAGCTTCGGAAACAACGACTGTAGCAGCTGCACTTGTAATTGTGTGTGTGTGCTCCTCTGTCTTCCTCATTTTATTTTATGTAAGGCTTGTTGGTGGTCAGCTGTGAAATTGGCCTCAGTTTTAGGTTACAAAATAATCAGGTGGGATTCTAACTAAATTAGAGAACTCTCACCCAGAGGTAGACACTGTGACTCTTACCCAGAGATGGATATATCAGTGGCATGAATGCTTTGTATCCTCATTTTGATGAGGGTGTCTTTCCTGTCATGAAGTATCACTGCATCTTGTTATATGGAAACATACATTTGTGGCTGCCATATGGAAGTGCCATATAAGAAGTTTAAGTATTTCTAAAAGGGTGTGTCAGTGCTCAGTAGCCAAAGAGGTAGGAGGATGTCATCAGGGCACATCTCTCAACCCCATCTTTCTATTCTATTTTCAAAACCTGGATGTAGGACTCTACACATTACATCTTCCCTCAGCTCACTTGGGCTCTCTGAGCTCCACAGCTGAGAAGCATTACATGGAGACAGGGCTTGTCCTTTCTTCTTTGGTTCCTGCTTATAACTGGCCTTTCATCCCTGCAGCCACATTGCATTGCAGCCCCTGGTATCTCGGCAGACTCCTAAAATCAGCCTCATCCTGGTTCTGATGAAACCAATTTTTCTTGGTTCCCCTGTCCTAGAGGTGGTACCTGTTCCCTACACTTACGATCTGATAGGAGACAAATCTCCACGTATGAGTACACATCTTATGACAGCTTTTGTCCAAGTCTATCTTTTCAGAGATATTTGCATAGCAAACAGCCTTGGAAAACCATAGATAGTGTCTCCCTCAGGGGCACAGGAAAGGTTTTCTGACCAGCATAGTAGAGATAATGTCTCTCTCTGCTACAAACCTTGGGCAGGTTTATGGGCTTACCTGCATGCCCCAAAATTCACTTGGAATCCTAGGCCCAGAACCTTAGTTTGTAACTGAATTTGGAAAGAAAATCTTTACCCTTTTATCACAGTGTGGTTTTTTTAGGACTAGGCTTTTGTTTTATCTGATTAGCTTTTAATTTTTTAAAAAGAATAAAAGTAATAAAAAAAACCATTAGAAACGATATAGAATTTCTTTTTGTTGTTTTTTGTTTTTTGTTTTTTTCCAGTACCAGGTATCAAACTCACGACCTCACACTTACCAGGCAGGTGCTGTGCTGCTGAGGTAAATCTCCAGTCCCACGATACAAAATTTCACTAAAAAAGATGATAGGAAGACAACAATAGTTGTTATATTGCATATTTTTGTCTTCAAACTAGATGTTCAGATTACCAGATATAAACATGCAAGATTGGTCAAAAAATTTAAAAGAAGAAAAAAATTAAGCATTAACTGTTCCTTTCAATAGACCAGTAGAAATCAGCAGCTATCCTGTATAAATACATAATTTTTTCCCTTTCTTCTGTCTTTCTTTTCTCCTTTCCCTCATCCCAGCTGTTCCTTCCCTTTGAGCAGTTCCTTTCCCTTTCACAATATCCGTTGTACCTTTTCAGTTTTATTTACGCTTTCAGGTTCTTACACTGGGAGACGATACGATGTTTACACACGCAGGTCTGATTTATTTCACTTGGCACAGTGTTGTTTATTATAATAAAATCTGAAAAATTTCTAACTGTCTCACAATAAGAAACAATGAGTGTACCACATTCATATTCTGGAACACTGATGTAGTCAGTAATGACAATGTGGGCAGATAGGACAGGGTTTTTGAGGAGGCAAAAGAGGTCATCCAGGTAGGCTCAGGTCGAGTAGGACTGGCGTCCAAATAAGTAGATATTAAGACACAGACACACATAGGGAAGTACAAGTAAAGACAGGGAAAATAAGACCATCTGCAAGCTAAGGAAAGAGCCCTCAGGAGAAATACTCTTTCTAATTCCTTCATCTCGGAATTCTAGTCTCCAGAACCATCAGAAAATAAATTTTGGGCCGGGCATGGTGATGCATGCCTGTAATCCCAGCACTCGGGAGGCTGAGGCAGGAGGATCCTTGCAAGTTCAAGACCAGCCTGGGCTACAAAGTGAACTCAAGGCCAACCTGAACTGTATAGCAAGACCCTGTCTCAAACAGAAAAAAAAAAAAAAGAAGAAACAGAAAAAAGAAATGTTGTTGCTGAACCTGCCCAGTCTGTGGTATTTGTCCTAGAAACCTTAACTGACTAACACAGAAGGTTTGTTGGCAGCCCAGTTATAAGATTGAGATTTGATGGCTCAGGGTTCTAGTGTGTGTCTAACATCCACATAAGTCCATGTCTACATCCCCTCCTTGGAACTGGGGGGGGAACTCGGGGGACGCAGAGACTCTGTGTAAACATGAAGCGCATATCTCTGCCTACTGTGCAGTGAGTAATAAACTTGCTAAATCCACTAACGCTCATTGGCTTTCTAACCAGGCGAATCTACAGACATGAGGGGGTCACTCAGCAGCCGCTAGCACACTCTCAACAATTTTGCACCCACTTGGCAGCACCTCTGAATGACCTCACGTTCCTTGCTTCATGTTAGCCCCTCAACGACTATGTTAGCAACCCCAGAACTGTCCCTTTCTGCTGAGACACCCAGTGTGGCTTCTGTTTTCCCAACTGCACCCTGCCTGTTGGACCAGGCCCGAGTGCCATGTCAGATTCTGGTTGTTCCGGAGGCACAAATGGTACAGACTCACTGAGACCGTGAAGTCAGTGGAGTGCCAGGTACCCGTGCAGGTTGTGGGATTTAAAGAGGAACGCGAACCAGCAGTACCACTCTTCCTTATATCCTCAGGTGGGAGAGCAGTGGTAATCGGTGTCCTGCTGACCACTGACAGGAACGGGCTCCGTGTGGGTCAAAGTAGTGTTTCCCTATCGACTGAGGTCACCTGCCATTATCTGTCCATCCAATCAGCTGGATGCAGTGTTCAAGACTTTGTAAACATGAACCAGCAGTGGACAAAACAGGGTCTGAAGGAACATGCCAAAGTGCACCGCGCATAGTGATTGCAAGTTGCATCTCATTAAGCTGTTGTAGTCAGTGTGTATGTGTGGGTAGGTGTGGGTGTGTGCGTTTCACTACAGTGGGTTGCAGTGTTAAATGAGTTTTTAGAAATAACTATCATGGCTTGCAATCAAGGGTTTTGAAGATACCACTGGTCTGGAGAGCTTCACTTCTTTTCTGTAAGGAGATGGGGGAAATGTACACTTCAGCTCATTTTATTGTATCAGTCAAGCACACACTGAGCAGCTAACCTGTTAGAGATTCGGAGGAGGTGGTGCCCACAGCCGAGGAGTTTATCCTTGGCTGGGACAAAAAAAGCAATGTAAGGAAGAAGGTATCATGTGAGAGGGCAAAAGAGGCCTAGATGTTTTGATGTGGTCACTCAGATGCCACCTTCTTGACATCTTAATAAGTTACGTCAAAATGACAAAATCTTTTTAATTTTATTCATTAGCATTTGTTTATTTGTTTATATGGGATGCTGGAGATTGAATCTAGAGTCTTATGCATGCTAAGCAAGTGGTCTACCACTGAGCTACACCACCAGCCCCAAAGCTATGTTTTTAAAAACCATTAGTCAATGTACAAAACAGACCTGTGGCCCTCACGTTCACCTTACCCCAGGGTGAGTCTCAAGAATAGGATAAGGATGCCTGTGTCCTTGCTCTTTTTTTTTAGGCCTGAAGTTTACGGCAGGGTTTTGGGCTGAGTCAAAACATCCCCACATCAAAACAACTGTGTGTGAAACAGCTGCTCCCTTTGCAGTCAAAATGGCGACAGGAAAATTCCACGAGCCTTCCCTGGAGGAACCCTTTACACAAACTCTTCTCTTCTTGCCAATTTAAGGTCAGTGTGGGTTTTAAAAGGTGGCATTTGTGTCAGGCAGCCCTGGCCTCCAGGCAAGAGCTAAGTAAACAGGAGTCCTGGGGACGACCATTGCTTCACGAGGAGCCCACGATGGGTTTTTCCAAGGGAATGAAAGGTTGCCTTTGTGCAGAGAGAGGGGAGCGAGGACCAGCTGCCCGTTCTCCATGACCTCACCAGCGTCGACGCACTCACCATTGTGTCGCTCTGGAGCCAGAGAGAAGGCAAAGAGGACTGGTGCACAGTGGGTAAGAGACTGCCACCCCTATCAGCAGGTGGCTTTGGCAGGGGGAGACCCTGAAACAAAGCTGGCTTCTCCACAGAGGTGCCCAGGTGTGGCCTGCTGTGAGATGGCTGCACTGCTCCTCTCAGCAACATGGAAATGACATTTGCCCTGTAATTTAGGCACTTCCTGGAAAACCACAATTGCCTGTCACATTATAATTACACACTACTACTCTTCCATTTCGAACCTTGCTGCCGTGACTTCTATTCTTAAGTTCCTTTCCCGCCTTGAGAAACAAGACAAAGCACTTTAGATGGCTCCTTGGTGGACATTTTTCCCTCCAAGAACTTTTATACAGCCCACGCTGTCCCCTGAACATCTATTTTAACTTTTGTGTAAATGAGATCATTTTTCTAAGTGAGTAAAAGGAAAGGCGTGTCCATGACCAGCCAAGAATAGAAGCAAGTGTCACCTCCTGATTTTGCTGTATTTTCAAGGTGTCTAGAGAAATTTTAGCTTTTTCAGGAAGAGCCAGCCTGGTGTGGCAGAAAGAACGCATAATCATCCATATGTTTGTCCCTGCAGGAGGGCCCCCACCTCTCCAGAAATTAGTTTACCAGCTAGAGAAAAAAGGTTAGAGGCTAAATCAGCTTTCCCCAGTGTGTTGGCGCTGTGCCAGCAGGGGCTGAAAAGTGGCACATAAACACAGTATCAAGTGATATTGAAGAAGGCACCTGAAAGAACTATTTTCATTACAAATATCTTTCAGCTCTGCCATAGTACAAGGGAGAAAGTGTCAGACTGGGGTTGGTGGGCCCTAACACCTTTCTAATGGCTTCCAATCTTCCTCTGTAACAGAGAGAGAAGGGTGCTAGGTCCAAGTGGGCATTAAGTCCTGGAATTTAATAGCACTACTCTGATAACGTTTTTATTTTTTCTTGTACCTACTATTCATTTTACATATAACTTGTTTTCTATTTATTGTGAAAGTGCAGATTCTCTCTCAGTTCCTGATTTTTCATTAAAAAGAACTTTCTTACCAGGTATGGTACTGCACACCTGTAATCCTACCACTCCAGGAGGCTGAGGCAGGAATATTATAAGTTTGAGCCCAGCCTTAGAAACTTAGCAACTTAGCAAAACCCCATCTCAAAATAAAAAAGGGTTAGAGATGTAGCTCAGTGTAAAGGTCCTGGGTTCCATCCCAAGTACTACTAAAAAATAAAAAAATTAGCAGCTTTTTTGGCTTTTAAGTAAACTTACATGGACTAACCTTTTTAGTACAAGAGAAAAGACCAAGAAAGCTCAGGAGCCTGGGAAGTGCAGATAAATACCTCTGAATATTAGCAGGGACTCAGAGGATTTTCTTTCTCTTGTGTTGTTACTTTTTTTATTTGAAAAATTATTTTCCTTTTTAAAAATATTCATAATACAGGAGTTTTTAAAGACGCTCTTTTCTTGATTTCTACCTTTTACTTAAAAGCTAGAATCCAACTTTTTTATGTCTTTTAGTTCATTTCACTTTTGTACTTTGTGAAATGGATATTTTATCCCTTTATTTTTTATTTACTTAAGTGATGATATTTTAAGCTATAAAATTTCTTTTTAGTGTAGCATTCATCTTGTCCCATTGGCTGTGATATGACTTAAGTAGATTGTAGTCTGACTTTCTAGATTGTTTGTAAGACAACTTTTGATCTTGTTATCCAAGAGCTGTGTGTGTGTCTCTCTGTGTGTGTATTAAAGCAGTTTTAGGCTCACAGCAAAGTTCAGACAAGAATATAGAACCCCCATACTCATCACACCCTCCCCTAGACAAGCCTCCCCATTATCAGTATTCTACACCAGTGTGACACTTGTTAATGACCAAACTTACAAGGTATTGTTATCACCTACAGCCCACAGTGTACATTAGGTTCTGTCTGGGTGGTATACATTGCACGGATTTGGCAACTGTATAATGATCTGCATCCTCCATTCCTGTGTCATACAGAGTGGTTTCACAACTGAACAGCTATCTGCACCTGGCCCATTCATCTCTCTCCCCGGTCATCCTTGGAAATCACTGTTCTATTCACTGTCTTCAGAATTCCGTCTTTTCTAGAATCATATAGTAGAAATCATACAATATGTGACCTTTTCAGATTAGCCTCCTTCGCTTAGAAACATACATTTCCTCCATCTTTTTTTCATGCCTTCAGAGCTCATTTCTTTCTGGCAGTGAATAATATTCCACGGTCTGGATGCACCACAGTTTATCCATTTGCACACTGAAGGGTATCTGGTTGTTTTCAAATTTTGGTAAACATGATGCTATAAACATCCGTGTGCAGGCTTCTGTGTGGACATAAATTTTCAACTCATTGAGTAAGTATCAAAGAACGCAATCACTGAGTTGTACGGCAGGAATATGCACAGTTTGGTAAGAAACTGCCAATGAGTCTTTCAAAGTGGCTCCACCATTTTGCATTGCCACCAGAAAGGAATAAGACAGATCCTGTTCCTCTAGATCCTTGCTGGTATTTTCAGTGTTCTGCCATTGTAATGAGTGTGTAGCAGCGTCTTGTATTGTCTTAGTGCTGATGCTCAAGTATTTTCAAAGAGCAGGTTTCCTCATTTCTCAGCTATTTTCTTGGTCTACGCTTAGTTATTTATGACTGATTTTATTGAATTTTGGTCATAGAATGGAGTGAGTAAAACTAGAGCATATCACAATTTGTTAACATTTTCATCAAGTCCATGATGCACTTTTGCACTTGTTTCATGAACTTGGATATTCTTAGGAAAAGAATATTCTATTTGGGGGCTGGGGATTTAGCTCAGCGGCAAAAGCGCCTGCCTGGCAAGTGCAAGGTCGTGAGTTCGGTTCCCGGTACCGGAGAAAAACCAAAAACCAAAA